>NW_019392722.1:319705-872205 GCF_000648675.2 Cimex lectularius
TTACATCATCCAATCCCTCCAATTCAACTCCTCACATCTCACTCGTAAGACCCGCTCATCCCCAATCGACCTTATCCTTCCGCAACATACAACCCATACCTTGCCCCTAAACTCTGGAACTCCCTTCCCCTTTCTATTCGTCACGCTGCCTCCTTTTCCTCCTTTAAATCCCGCCTGTATAATCACCTCCTCTCCCTCCAAGCAGAGACCTCACGTTAACATTTGTTATTTTTGTTTAATATTCTCGTAACTTTTTCTTCTGTCCTGCCTTATTGGTATACATTGTGCCAAGATTTCTATGTTTTTTTTACTTTTAACTTCATAGAAGGAACTTCATTTATTTATTTAATGTAAATTATTCTTCGGGGACACCAGTCCCAGAATAAAGTTATTTTTCTTCTTCTATTTACGAAGAGAATATTAATATATTATATACTATGTAATAATGTAAAGTATTGTATGGATTAATTATTATCACAACCATATTATAATATGTATTAACCAACAACTTTTTCTCTTCAGTGGCACACTTGTACAACGAAAGGTCGATACCCGGCCTGATCCAACTACCCCCGATGGTCCCATACCCCATCCAGGGCGTGGGGAAAGTGTACACGACGGGAATGGGGAACGCCGACGCCCCACCGCCATACTCGTCCATCTACCCGCCGGCTGGCAACCCCCAACCGGCCAGCATCATCATAACGACCGTCACCCCTAACCAAGAGTACAATCTGCAAAGGAGAAGGCAGAGAAACATCGCCTGCGTGATCATCGTCATTGTAACAGCCGTCATGTTAACACTAATTTTATCCATATTGAAATTTGATTGAATCAACATAAAGATTATTTATATAGAACGGTGTGTCTTTCACAGACTTAAAATTTAAACAAAAATCCCTGTTGTGAAATTATTATATTACAATTGGAAAGTTGTTACATAAATAGACTTTCATTTATAAACAAATAAAATACACTGTAACGATAAAAATACATTGAAAGAAACATTAATTCAAAATCAATGTAATTCTTTCAATTCGGTAGAACTCATACTCCATTAGAACTTAAAAACTACCTTACAGTTTGAAAAAATAGGGTAAACATTTCGAATTCATTATGCAATAAAGAAATTTAGGGGCGTCGGTGGCCGCAAGGTTTAGTCTTTGACACGGCGCTCATCACTGTAAGGTAAAGGTCCCGGGTTCGAATCCAGCGGCCCTGCATTCGAACCCGACATACTTACAAATGGGCTTTTTTTCAAAAACACCGGCACCCTGAGGGTTTGTATGACCTCTGCTGTTGTGAACCATCGTAAAAAAAAATTTAATCTCATGGTCATCATGCAAAAATAATTATCCAAAAATATATTTAAACTGAGTTCTATATAAATGTTGTATTTAAAATATTGTTTAACTGTTTAAATTTGTAAATCTGATGTTTTTTACTTGTGAAAATGATTATAGTGAAATATTTATTTTTAATTTTGTTCGATGATTGCATGAGTAATGAAATGATTGTCATAATGTTTATATAAAATGGTGCTTCATCCTACACTAATTAAAACATTCTGTATGTTAATTAGTTTATAACTGTAAAAAAAAAAGAAATTTTGGTAATATGTATTCGTTATGTATCGTACATAACAAGATTTGAGTTGTAGTTTTTAAAAATAAATTTAGGAATAATCAAAAGTTAGCCATAATAATTGTTATGGACAGAATTAGTTATATGTTAATCTTTTTGTTAATTATTTAATGGATTAATTAATTTACTTATATTTCGATTTTATCGTACAAATAATGAAAAAAAAGTCTGTATATAAAACTTCAATAGTTACTGTTTGAACGTGAAAGCTTTTTTGCAAATATATATTTTTTAATATAATCTTAATATTTGTCTCTTAAGTTTGTTTGACAATAAATTATCAAATTAATTTAATTCACTTCACTCACGAACACATATACACACTCACGTAAGTACGCACGCACGCATGCTAAAAAAGTCGGCAGCTGATAAATAAATTATTAAGTTCAGTCTAAGTTCACTGGGGAATTTTATCAGAAACCATGTAGTATGATGTAGCTCATATATGATCTTGCCTGTTTACTACGAAGGCATAAACAAAATGTATAAATATGAAAGCTGTTCTTACAGTTCAGAGACTGTCCTTGCCTCCACCAGAGCCTATATCTCTCCGATTGGCATAAAGATCGCAAAAATGTACAAGAGGTATAATATTACAAGTGGTATTTAACTGTAGGTTGAGTTGGCCAGCTGATTCTGCCATTGGCTGCATCCTGGCTGCATTTGCAGAGATCCAGTACAGGGATAGGTCGGAACAGTATTGGACATTTGCTGAAAGGGGTCAACACACAAAAATTGTTTTTACACCACCAAAGCCTCTAAAAGTGCGTGCAGTGACCGTCCATAGTTAGAACAATAGAATTTTAATCAATATAAAAAGACACATACACACACACACACACACACACACACAATGTATGAAGCGTATTGAAACGCCTTTATAATAACAACCATTCAACAATTTCCGGGAAGCTTATATCCCAGTTTTCATTATAACAAGAATAAAGTACGTGAGGCGTCATGTATAAGTTTTTAAGCAATTGCATTATAAATTGGTGAGCTTTGCTCTGAGCGGCTTTTGGACGCTTTCAAACTTTAATTTAATTTTAATCTCCCAAAGTTAAACAGAGTGGAAAAACAAGGTGAAGATGCTTGGACCGGGCTGTGTTCGTGCCAAACAGGGGTTCGGATGAAATCAACTTTTCTCATCTTGGGAGTTAACGGCTTAGCCCTCATGTAAGTTTATTTGGAAATTTTCCATTTTTACTTTTATACAAACATGGAAAATAAGAGTACGCGAATTTGAACGAATTGAATATTTTTGACTTTTGTCATATTGAGATAATATGTGAACAAAATTCCGTTCATATTCTTAAAGGGTTAAAGAGTTAATTTGAAATTGTTAGGATGGCATTAAGAAACATAGAGTAGGCTTCATCTTTTACGTTCGATGATGAATTACTTGACAACCACTTGCTGATTATCGACTAGATCGGACCTCAAATGATATGGCAAGTTAAGATCATCAAGATATAGTCAGCACAAATTCGCCCCTTTGATTCTCGACTACGAATTTCAACAAAATGTATGCAGAAAAATCATCCCATTTGAGATGTACCCATGGAAATTGTTTTACACTTAAATATATTCTTCGAAAAAGAGCGGGTTATCGATCACTCCCTGCTTATATCCTAAAGTTTCACTACTTAAGTAAAGTTTAGTTTAACACAATCGATTAGGTTTCGTGGTCCGATTATTTTCAATTAATTAATCTTTAAGATACGTATTGGTTGAGATAAAAAAGTCAGTGTCACGAGCGGGATTTGAACCCACGACCTTCTGCTAAATACGCACTTGAGCTATCGTGGCTTCGATCCACTCGGACACCAACTCCTCAAAAATGGCAAAAAGGATGTAAAATTCGAAAGGTTGTAGGTTGAGATGGGGAGTTGGTGTCCGAGTTGATCGAAGTCAGGATGGCTCAAGTGGTAGAGCAGCAGCGTATATAGCCGAAGGTCGTGGGTTCGAATCCCGCTCGTGACACTGACTTTTTTAACTCAGATCCAAGAAATCACAATGACTTTAGAAACATCCAAATTAAATGATGTTAATGATAACTGATCGTAATAACAACAGAAGAACATTAACCAACGATGTTTGTCTCGGGCAGCTATTTAACACAGAACTCCCAAGCCTGGTAGTTAGCGTGCCCGGCCTTAAGCCAGAAACACAATTACCCGATTCTACGCCATGCGACGCTACCCGATGGCCGATACTACCCGACGCAAATCCAAACTCCGATTTTCCATAAGGTTGCATTACCCCCGTGCACATCTATCCGATGCTACCCGACGGAAATCCAAACTCCGATTTTCCATAAGGTTGCATTACCCCCGTGCACATCTATCCGATGCTATGCCACGCTAACCTACCCGACGCTCTGCGATCCCCACTGTCCAGATTTTCGTAGGGGCGCATAGAGTACAGTCGACGACGAAAGAATCGGACGCTCATATTTTTATTCAAACTGCATGTATTATTGTCGTTATATTAATTGCAACATACTTATTATAATATAAACCAAATTAACTGTGATTAAAAATTAATTAAAACACCGGAATACGATTTTTTGATATAATGAATTTAACTAACAATTTATTGTACTCGCTTCGGCGGTACATATACTAAAATTGGAACAATTTATTACACAGTTTTGCTCATAAAATTTAATTATCAATTTATTTCATAGTTTGGCTCGTAAAATTAACCATTTTCTAATGTCGGGTAGCATCAGAACAGGTCACTCATATTTTTTGTAGTTTATTTCAAACTAAGTACATGTAATTTTGTCGTTATATTAATTACAACATGTTATTTTAATGTAAACCAAATTAAACGAGATCAAAAATGCATAAGTTTTTATAAACATTGTTTAATTAGATGGTTAGAAGTGACTTTATTTAAAACAATTAAGTTTAACAAACAATTTATTAGATGGTTGTGCTCATAAAATTTAACTAACAATTTGTTACAAGGTTTTGCTCAAAATAGTGCATTAAGAACAAAAGATGCGTTGCATTTGTGATCGGGATTATTGTGATAAACGCTGTGGACTGTACGCGACGTGTACTTGCGTCGGGTAGATGTGCACACCCCACCAAAACGTGGCAAGGCGTCGGGTAGCGTCGCATGGCGTAGCATCGGGTAAGTGTGTTCCTGGCTTTACCCCCTTTATATCCCTCAAGTGGAATTATCTAACAATTTTTCTTCTTTTTTGAAACAGGCAATGACAACTATGCAAAGTATTTTAAACATTATCATATCAACAACAACATCAGAAATAACATACGTCCAGTATGTAGTGAAACATGTACCTCTGCCGGTGTAATCATTTAAACATCTTGACTCGCCCTGTTTCTATCCCTGACGACAGGTTCAGTAAATGAAGTGTATTTAAGAACAGAAGACAAAACCACTTCTCTTTTCACGAGAGCAATGTTAAATCTGAATCTGAAACAAGTTACCTTTTAGCGCGAAGATAAGGTATGTAGTTAGTAATGGTTTATATTTTCGTTAAATACAAAAGTCAAAGTGGAAAAACGCAACAAACCATTTTTTCAGACCCTGTAAAGCCTTCTTTGGCCTCCACTTCCGATATTAGTTGCGTATTCACACAGAAGAAGCCAATTTCAGTATTGAGAATTTATATGTATTGCTGGATCCCCAATTCTTAACCCTTCAAAGGGTTAAAAAAAGGAGATTTTTCCCCTCAATTCCAGAATAACGGAATTGAGGCAAACCTTTCACCATCATAAGCGTCACGAGGAATCCCAGCCTCCATTCCTTTCGTTTAATTGGATAGCAAGTTTTCATAGAAATCCAATTTGCAGAGATCAAACAGATACCACAACTCTCAGATAATTGCGCTTGTTAATTGGATTTCATTAACCTAACGATAACGACTCCAAATAATAAAAACAATTGTAATACCTCTTTTGACGTAAATTAAAATCTGATTTTAAAGTTTAACATTTGAGCATTTAAGCAAATGTTCGTCGACTACACTTCTAAAAAAACATAATAATTTGTTAGAAAACAACCACAATCTCTCTCTCTCACACACTCTCTCTGTCTGTCTGCCTCTGTCTCCCTCTCTCTCTCTCTCTCTCTCTCTCTCACACACACACACACTCTCTCTGTCTGTCTCTCTCTCCTCTCTCTCCTCTCTCTCTCTCTCTCTCTCTCTCTCTCTCTCTCTCTCTCTCTCTCTCTGTCTGTCTCTCTCTCCTCTCTCTCCTCTCTCTCTCTCTCTCTCTCTCTCTCTCTCTCTCTCTCTCTCTCTCGCTCTCTCTCTCTCTTTCTCTCTACCTATCTCTTCCTCTATCTGTCTACCTGTCTATCTTCTATCTATCTTTCTATCTACCTATCTACCTATGTATCTATCCAGCTATATATCTGTCTCATTTAAACCGAATATAAATTCAAAGGAAATTCGGTGTTTTTCTTTGGCCTAAGACGAGTGAAAGGGTATTAACTTTGATTGATATTTGAAAAAGTACGGATGTCAAATATCTCCTGTTAAAACTGTTAATTTCTACTTTCTGCAATCGTATTGATAAAAATCTTCAAAATAAAACAGCATGCGTGCCTCTCATTAAACCGAGTCCTCATGGCGAGTGTTTATAATTAACCGGTCTCCCACGTTGACGTCGTCGGCTTAATCCCGAGTGATCTACTTTTACAAACCTTACGTATGGTTAAACCGCGATTAAAACGCACATGTGATTTTTTGTTCGTGAGTACTTTGATTATAACGTTCAAAAGTTGATACATTATTTTTACTGTATCTGTGTCTTTCTTATCGATAATCCAAACTAAACGATTCTTAGTGAGATGTTTTTTAATCATAAATTAAAGAATAAAAAGTTCCAGCAATTAACGCAACTCTGACTTATTATAATTATAATCGAATTTTATAGTTACCAACTGTAACAAGTTGTTACAGAAAAGATAGATTGGAACTTTTGTTTGTATTTTATCTCTTTCTTTCAGGTATTATCCTAGGATGTTTATTTCCAGAAGAGATTTTGTGGGATTATATCTTTGGTCGTACCCTTGAAAAAAAATACATTCATTCTTCACGTAAGGACTTGACGCGTGCGATTCAAATAAAAAGGTAAGTTAATTTAAACGGAAAAAATTACAAAACAACTAAACTAATTAGTTAATAATTAATTATGTACATGGACATTGAATGCCATGAAAAATAATAATAATAAATCACATGGGTATATTTGAACCCTTTATATCACTTGTTCTATCTACTAATTTATATGGCTTCTTTCTCCTGCTCTACTTTTAAAATAACATCAAGTTCTTCTTTAGATTTAACAATTTTTGAACGTCCAAATGTCAACTTTTTAAAAAATAGCATAGATTTATAAAAATAACTTACATCGAAATAAACGAGGTAATAAAAAGGATAGGTTCAGTTCAATTCAGAAATTTACAAAAAAATATGAAACCGTCATCATTTTTAAGACAATGATGATAACAGAAATTAGAATACCCTTAAAAACCTGTTTTCTCATGTTAATCGTGCCATGCAAATTTAAACAGGACTGACAAAGCCCGTATAATTTACGTTTTAAAAACGTTTTTTCTAATTAATGTATGCATGCTTTTCGTGTTTACCACCGTATGGACATGTATTATTGCCCTTTGAAATGCCCTCTCCACTTTTTTTATACATTTTCTTTTCAAAATCGTTCAATTTTGTTAAATTAAGTTAAATTTAATTATGGAGTATTACTGTGAATTACAACGTGATAAACTTTGAAACCAATAAATCACAAAATTATCTACATTTTAAATAATATTTGATTGGTTTTATGCAGTTAGAAAATAATCGTTTTATGACCTTTATAAAACATATAAATTAAATTTATCTCCGCCCAAACCTCAATTTTGGCATGTCTGAATCCAAAATGCTTTTTGGTGACAAGTATAAGATACAAATTATTTATAATATATAATAAACTGATTGTGATTTAGTTCTTTTTTACATTACAGCAATAAAACGTTAATTATAATTAAGTATCTACTTATTTTGGCAATTATTATTTCAATCATTTGGAATTTTGTTCAATAGAAAAATATGAAATGATACATGATTAAATGAATGACACGACATTTGAAAAATGCCAAAAAGGAGGGAAAATTGGAAAGGTAGGTTGAGATGGGAAGTTGGTGTCCGAGTGAATCGAAGTCACGATAGCTTTAGGATTTAATAATATGAAATAATTTTTTTCAATGAATGTTTCAAAAATAAAGAATAGTTTGTGTTTTCAAATTCAATTTTCCTCCTTATTTTCTTTTAATTACTTAAATAATTACATTTGCAACCAACACTGCACACATCCATAGAATCGCCGCTATTAATTGAACTTTTTTTACGATAAAAGGTTAAAAATATTACATACGTGTTTGACTGTTTAAAAATAATATGTAGATTTCTGCTTTTGTTTTCCATGTATCTCAGGGATGTGTGTGCGTGCGTGCGTGCGTGCCTGCGTGTGTGTGTGTGTGTGTGTGTGTGTGTGTGTGTGTGTGTGTGTGTGTGTGTGTGTGGTGTGCACCCTTTAAAATCCTTAAATAGGAATTTTAATAACTAAAAACTTTTTAGCAGGATGCGTAGTGTTCCGGTCATAAAAATTAATAATTAGAAATAAATATATATGTTTTTATTCTTTTTTTAACGTAAGACAAGAAAATAATAAGTAGGATCGTATTAAGTGAGTTTAGACATATAAAACGTTATAAAAATGAAAACAAAAACGCTTCCAGTAAAATAGAACATACAATTTTTTTAAATTAGGATTTGTTTTAAGCACCCTTTAAAATCTTTAAATAGGAATTTTAATAACAAAAAAACTAAGAACTTTTGGGCAGGATGCGTTGTGTTCCGGTCTTAAAAATTAATAATTAGAAATAAATATATACGTTTTTATTACTTTTTTTTTAAACGTAAGACAAGAAAATAATAAGTAGGGTCGTATTAAGTGAGTTTAGACATATAAAACGTTATAAAAATGAAAACAAAAACGCTTCCAGTAAAATATAACATACAATTTTTTTAAATTAGGATTTGTTTTAAGCACCCTTTAAAATCTTTAAATAGGAATTTTAATAACAAAAAAACTAAGAACTTTTGGGCAGGATGCGTATTGTTCCGGCCTTAAAAATTAATAATTAGAAATAAAGAGATCAGGATTGAGAATGGAAAGAAAATCCATAATTCGTTAGTAATTTTCTTAGTATGTTGTATTATGTAAGTCATAAGGGCAATGAATATACTGCGGAAATCAGTACATAAAATTCTTCGCTGTCCGTTTTTTTTTTTTTTTTTATATGAATATAAAAAGTTTTATTACTTTTATCAATTATTTTGACCAATTGTTATTGTGTTTGATTAGTTATTAACCGGTTATAACGACGATTTTGTTTCAGATGTCCTACGTCAATGACCAACAAGGAGAATCGTCTCTGAAAGTGACGAAAATACCAGTGGATCCATACAGACAAGCAAAGGTTTACGCCATAATTGATCCTCCGCAGTTTACACCTAGCAGTTTCGTCCCTACTCCTCCATCGCCTCCACCTACATTTTCATCGCGTGTATTTTATTCCGGTGAGTCTCCGGAGGAAAAATTACTTCGCAAATTTCGAAAAAAGGTCCTTGCTTGGTTTGTGATCGCGGTCATACTATTCATCTTATTCTGCAGTCTTGTTAACTTTTTTACACGGCGCGCTAAAGATGAAAATTAATCTTAAGGTACAATGTATCGGGATAAGGGTTTTATTTTAAATTTTATTTTTACAAAAGGCTTGAAAAAAAGAATTTATATATTTCAATGCTTTTATATCACAATTTTTATACCGTTCAATCAATATATAATATTATTGTATATTGTTGCATTAGCATTGATCTTTTAATAGATAAAAAATTTGAATTTTATTCATGATTTATTTTAAAAAATCACTCAAAAATAACAGCATTAACTTTACATACAAAAAAAAATAAATAAACGCACAAAGCAATAATACAATAGTTCAAATGTATAATTAACTGAATTGAAATATATATATATTTGCCATATATCATTTATATATATAAATTATATGTGGTGAAAAGGAGTTTTATTCTTTAAAAAATTATATTTTAAAACATGAATATGGTAAAAGGTTTATATTATAAATTATATTTTTTTTTAATTTTATATAATTAATAGTTCTACATATGTTATTCTAAATTTTTTATGTAATCACAAATTTTTAATAAACGTCCATTATGTTGAAATTTAACAATTACTGTAACATAATGATTTTATTGCGGATAATTTGAAACTATGAAACAAGCATTGTTTTGTTTTCAAAATAACTAAATGTAACAATAATGAGTCATCCTTCAGTTATGAACGTTTTTAACTTTTTTCAGTACGAATTGCTATTTAAAATTTACACTGGGGAAAGCTCAATTCATATTATCATAAGATTGTTCGTAATTCTGAACACTGGCAATTATCTTATAGAACATACATAAACACAACTCATATAATCATGTTTTCTCTCAACCTATCTCGTAGAATGAAATATTGTAGACTATTTTATTTTTATTGAAATTAAACATATTATCGATGTGTGAAATGGGGTGTGTGCTTGGAATTTTAAAATAATATTATTATGTTTTATTCTTTAAACAAATGTTTCAAAAATTATATTAGAAAAACTAAAATGGATATGGTAAAAGGTTTATATTATAAATTATATTATTTTTTATGTTTTATATACATAAGTATAGTTCTACATATTCTCTTCCAAATTTTTTATGAGATAACATAATTTTATATAAATTCCCATTATGTTAAAATTTTACAAATTATTAATACAGGTTGAGTTTTTAATCTGACAATTTAAAACTATGACAACTAGCCTAGTTGTAGTATTTTTAAATTACCAGAATGTATCACTGAATTATACTACAATTATGAATGATTTAACTTTTTTCCATACGAATTGCTATTTCAATTTTTAATTTTGGCAAAGATCAAATTGTTATCTTAAGATTGTTCGTAATTCTGAACACTGGCAATTATCTTATAGAAATTACATGTACTCGTTTCATAGAATCATGTTATCTCTCAACTTATGGAATGAAATATTGTAGGCTACTTTATTTTATTGAAATTAAATATATTCACGTTGTGCAAAATGGGGTGTGTGCTTGAAATTTTAAAATAATATTATTATGTTTTATTCTTTAAAAAAATGTTTAAAAAATTATATTAGAAAAACTAAAATGGATATGGTAAAAGGTTTATATTATTTTTTATGTTTTATATACATAAGTATAGTTCTACATAATCTCTTCCAAATTTTTTATGGGATAACATAATTTTATATAAATATGTTAAAATTTTACATATTATTAATACAGGTTGATTATCTAATCTGACAATTTAAAATTATGACAAGTATTCTTAAAATAACTGAATGTATCTCTTAATTATACTACAATTATAAATGATTTAACTTTTTTCCATACGAATTACTATTTAAATTTTTTAATTTTGGCAAAGATCACTTTGTGTTATCTTAAGATTCTTCGTAATTCTGAACACTGGCAATTATAGAAAATAGTTTCATAGAATCATGTATTCAGGTTATTTCTCAACTTATCCCGTGGAATGAAATATTTTAGACTATTTTATTTTTATTACAATTAAATATCTATTTATAGTGTGTGAAATGGGGTGTGTGTTTGAAATGTTAAATCCAAAATAAAAAATTCTATAATAACGATTGTGGTGTTTATGTTGTCAATCCTCCCCTCCATGTTGGCCGTATTGGTCATTTCCCAGCAAATGAATTTCATACTTTTTTAAACATTTTACCTTAACAATTCACTTTATGCAGGTAAACTATTGGAAAAAAATTAAATAATAATTTGTCTGCCTGACCAGATATAATAAACGTAGTTGTTATTGGTTAAGAGTCTTAGGCAGATTAGTTTAACTAACAACTAAATGATTGTATTATTGAATCAATCCAGACCATTCGATTAAAGATTCTCTCGGTTCGACTTTTGTTGTTCAATTTTTGTTCAATGAAATCTGTCGTCAGTATCATTGGTTCCACAGAATTGATCAATTTGAAGTCAAGATTGAACCAGCTATACTTTTTCATTCAAGTTGAGACTTCTGATCAAATGATGATAATTCATTTCAAGTTGAAACATGACTTGAAACGGGTGAACATGTCAGTTCCCAGTTGAACATTTCCTGTTTAACTTTTACACTACGCGTGCTGTTTTATTTCTTATATTTTATTATTATTTTATTTTATTTTTATTATGTGTGGTGTTTAGTGACCGTTACTTGATGATTATTTGGAGGCCGTGAGATGCGGTCTGGTGTGAGGTAGGTTTTAGAAAAACATTTTCTTTATCGTCCCAACGTTTCGATCTTTATTGAGATCATCTTCAGGGCCTGGGATTTATAAACATTGTTAAAGTCTTACAAATACATGTAGGATGTGAAAAAAAATTTAAATTTATACAATGCTAGAAAATTTTAGATTCTAGATTTGATTATTTTTAATCTAAAATTTTCTAGCACTGTATAAATTTAAAAAAAATTCACATCCTGCATGTATTTGTAAAACTTAAACAATGTTTATAAATCCCAGGCTCTGAAGATGATCTCAATAAAGATCGAAACGTTGGCACGATAAAGAAATTGTTTTTCTAAAATCTACGTCACATCAGACCGCATCTCACGATCTCCAGATAATCATTTTTTATTACATTTTTTATTTATTTATAAACTAGTTTAAAATTAATTAACCACAAGTAAAATTGACGTGATACTCAAATCAGTTGAATTTATTAAGTTAAATACATATAGAATTGCCGGATTTATTGTCAAATAGAATATAATTTTATTTACAATTCTTAGAACAAAATTTATATACAAATTATATGCGTATAAAAACCAAAAATTACATATGTACGAGGAACTACATATGCAGGAGGAAAGGAAACGAGGAATCAGTAAGATTTTTCGCACGCTTTTATTCTTACTGCAAATTTTAGAAAAATATAACGAAAAAATAACCCAGAACTATTTCCCATGGCATGGAGAGTTGTTAGAAAAATATTAAGGAAGCCCAGCATGCCACGAAAATAGGTCACTTCTGAAAACTCCCTGAACGAAAAACCCATAACAATCCAAATTTCCTCCAGTGCTCACAAACCATTTGCATTAAATCCTTTAAGAACTTCCCCTGAGAAATACGCTTTCCAATTGTCCGCACTAGCCTCTGACGTTCGGGAAATTATCTTAAATGGAATACTACGGAAATGGTTGACAAACTAGGCCTAACGCTACATAACCCAGTAACGAAAAATCACACGAATATTCAAAACCTTCACAATCAACCAGACATGGACAAAATATTGGTAAGAATTCATTATTTTTCGTGGTCCGCTTGGCCAATTAATAACATTCAATTAATTAAGGTTTTAAGTTGAGATAAAAAAGTCAACTCTCGATCTCAACGTATTAAATTCGAACGGTTGTAGGTTGGGATGGAGAGTTGGTGCCCGAGAGGATCGAAGTCGCGATAGCTCAAGTGGTAGAGCAGCGGCGTATGTTGTGGGTTCGAATCCCGCTCGTGACACTGACTATTTTATCTCAACTTAAAACCTTAATTAATTGATTGGTAAGGATTTTCAGTTTGTATTATTTCTAAATTTAGACATTAGTCTTTTATCTTACCACCTGTACCTTTGCCACAATGATCGTCAACTATTACGGTAACGTTTGTTTAAACTTTTAGAAAATCAATTATTCTTTTTACGTAAGGTCTCGGTTGAGATAAAAAAGTCAGTGTCACGAGCGGGATTCGAACCCACGACATACGCCGCTGCTCTACCACTTGAGCTATCGTGACTTCGATCCTCTCGGGCACCGACTCTCCATCCCAACCTACAACCGTTCGAATTTAATAGGTTGAGATGGAGAGTTGATGTCCGAGAGGATCGAAGTCACGATAGCTCAAGTGGTAGAACAGCGGCGTATGTCGTGGGTTCGAATCCCGCTCGTGACACTGGCTTTTTTTATCTCAACCAAGACCTTATATAAAAAGAATAATTAATTGAATGAAGTAACTTGGTCAATTGACCACTAAAACGTAAATGAATTAACTTTAAAAAAATGTTTGATTGCTTCCTATTAAATGAACTGAACTTTGAGAGATGGCAGAGTAAACAAAAAATTATAAAAGATAAAATGTATTAATCGTGCATATATTTGTGTATTACTTATGAGATTGTAAATTTATGCAGTATGTTTAAAAAATAATTTGTCAGTTTTCACTGAAGTGAGTTAAAAGTTGGATTTTAGAACAGATGTGTTTGTGTTATTTCATTACAGTGGTGGGTTTTATTTGCCTTTCTTCGGTGCGATGGCCGTTGAGTTTCTTCCGAATGAAATTACTCCGAAGTGCCATGCCATATAGAGAGAAACTAGCAATACTACCAACCAACAAACGCAACAGAGCAAACAACACGTGATCCACAATGACTGCTTTTCCTGTTCGATATGATGCATCCTCTCCAGTAATTTGTCATCGAAAATTATGTCATCTTCTTCCAAGATGCTGATATCCCTTCCTGTCGCTTGGGCCAACCACATTAGATATTCGTTGTCCCGGTGAAGAATCTGGTTTCGGTTGCAACCGAAAAGCCATTGGTTGACGTTGTAAGATCCGTAATAGGGCGGGTATGGATAAACTACTTCCTGGGTAAACATCCTTTCGTCCTTTCTCGACCAATGTCAACACGAGGCCAAAGAAGATATTCTCAAAAAGAGGTACTAGGGTGATTAGGAAAGAAGTTATTTCTTACACACAGGATTCTACTTACTCTTATGAGACATCTATTTAAAAACTCACAATAAATGTACTAATGGACACATGTTTCTTTCATTCTAATTTGTTTTTGTTTTTGTTTTATAATTTGTAGTGCGTTACTATCTTCAAATAGGTAACATGTAACAATGAGCTAGGTAATATACACAAAATTAAAAACAAGAGTGGAGAAAATACCCATTGGTATTACTCCAATGTTAATAAAATATTGTCTGTTTAATAGATATTTGTGTCATTATCACTTTCACTTTCTTGACCATCACTTCCTAGGCGATCTCGCGGCCATTCTCTTCAGTAGGTGATGAGGGTTCGAGGGAATTTGTCGGGATGCGAGGTTTCTGATGTGCTGAGTTACGGTAGTTGGGAGGTTTTTATAAAAATTTAAATTCTGATATTTAAAACCGAAACTATTGTAAGAATCCATTATGTTTAGTGGTCTGATTGACCAGATTACTTCTTTCAATTAATTATTCTTTCTATGTAAGGTCTTGGTTGAAATAAAAAGTTAGTTCACGAGCGGGATTCGAACCCACGGCCTTCGGCTCAATACGCCGCAGCTCTAACCACTCGAGCTATCGTGAATTCGATCCACTCAGATACTACATCGGAAATTTCGAAAGGTTGTAGGTTGAAATGGGGAGTTGGTATCTGAGTGGATCGATGTCACGGTAGCTCAAATGGTTAGAGCAGCGGCGTATTGAGGCGAAGGTCGTGGGTTCAAATCCCGCTCGTGAACTTTTTCATTTCTACCAAGACCTTACATAAAAAGAAGAATATTGTAAGACTGTTGGAGTATACATTTTTTGAAATAAGTTTTCGTGTGTTTTCACAAAGAGACTGCATGATCTGGCTTAAAATATATAAAATATCAATGAAGAAATTGGAAAAAAAAATGTACAATTTGTATTTATAAGTTTTCGTTACACGTGGCCTCTCAGATGGGGAGTAAAATAACGGAGAAAATCTTGAAACTAACATTGTCTTCTTCGTGTATTTTTTACTGACCGTACACTTTTAAAGTAAATTTCAAATGTACGGCAGGCAATTGATTTACCCTTTTCCACCCTATTATGGATATTATAACTATTACCAATGGCTTTTCGGATGCGGTGTACCAAACAAGCCAAAACCGCAAGGGGCAAATAATCCCAATGCTCCCGATTCGAAGCCCGGTAAAGAATCCCAAGAAGAGTCACAACCGCTGAATTTTTTTTCGGGAAGCGAAGACAATGATGAACAGAGCGAAGGCGGTAATAAACAAAAAAAAAGTTCAAAGAAATATATTATTATTATTATTGTCCTGATTGCTATAATCGTAATAATCGGAGTTGTAGCTTTATACGCCTTGAGTTCTCCCTGAAACAAGGCCGGAAACGATCATTCGAATCTTGACATATGTAATTTTGTTTTGTTTTTTGTATAAATATTTAGAAATAAATGCAAATTTGACGCAATGTCCCATCCGTTAAGTCCGACTAATCATTATTTGCCCGGGCTCTATCCTTACGGACCGTACGGTTATTTTACTGAATACGAATGGAAAAATCTCGCCAAGTATCCATGGGGGAGGTTGTGGAACCGAAACATCCCACTGAGACAAGAGATTCCAGTGATCGCACGAGAGCCATCGCCAGACGATGACGAAGTCCAAGAAATGTATGCTAAGTCCAATGCTTTACGAATTGCGCTAATCATATTCACCCTTGCTTTCATCGCAATGCTCGCAGGATTTTTTTCCGCCATTTTCATCCTATGGAATTACAACTGGTTAAAGTGTAGAAACGAAGCTGGGCAGGCGACGACGATGACAAAATAACCGTAAACATATCCTATATCCGATGGCTTGTGGAATCATTAGTTATTTGTTTTTCGCTCTTCAATACATATGACAATTTTTAAGTTCCAAGTGTACCAGTGCCAATAATGATCCCCGAAACGCCTAATATGCCCAGTGGCTTCCAAGCCCCCGGTGCCTATCCGTACGGGTTACACGGTTATTACACCCATTACCCTTGGAAAATGGTGTACGACGGATCTAAATATGTACCAGAGGAGACGGCGGTGGCACCTGTCGCCGAAGAAGTGGTAGTACCGTTTCTCAGCAGACGCCAAATATGCGTCATAATTATCATAGTTTCTGTTGTGTTCTTCATTTCAACCGGTGCGTCCTTAAAGGTAATATACGAGTTAAACTGGTTTACATGCGATAATGCTACAACAACCGAAGCCCCGACGAAGAAACCATAATCAGGCTACGAATAAACATTCAAGCGTGACAAATGTGTTCATTAAGTTGGTTTTCTTAAATGGATGGTGAAGGAACTGCGTCTGAACATATAAACATAACATATTAGTCCATTCATAAAAAATTTGAGAAAAAAAATTTTGTTTACTAAATGTCTGGAAGTCACTTTCCATCCAAACCTTCCGCTAGTCTAGTAGTTTATTTTTCTACTATTAAACTACTCATTTGCGTAGAACTTTTCTCCCAATTCTGCTTGCCTTCCTGACGGATGTGATCAAAACAATTTGAAAAGTGATTTTTGTCTACTGAAAACATATGTTGAATTGCAAAATTGGGTTAACTATATTATTAAAGATTAGGCGGCTCATCTGGGGGGCATGGAAGTGTGAATGGGGTGCCTGCACAGGAAACAAGCTCCTCGCAATAAAGAAAGATGTAAAGAAATGGGAATCCTCTTCCAGACCCTCCCGAAAAGAAGAAACCCTCCTAACCCGGCTTCGAATTGGCCACTCCCGACTCACCCATAGATTCCTCCTTGAAAGAACTCCTAAACCTATATCTGTAAAACTACCATCACAATATCCCACATCCTAATAGATTGTCCTTTATACACCTCTAAAAGAACCCTCCATCAGATTCCCAAAGACCTCCAATCCATACTAAGCAACAACTCAACATCAATAAACAAAATTTTTAACTTCTTAACAGACATCCAACTAATTGATAAAATCTGATATCCCATCCCCTCAACTCTTGTTTCCTTTGCTGGTTCCCCATGTTTGCGGTGGGGTGCGGCTGACTTCTGGCGACGCCCGTGCGGGGCCACGGGTGCTGGTCGGTCTTGGGCTGGATTGAGGGGTGCCTCCCCGGACTCTGAGGTCAAGGAATCTCCAACGAGCTTAGAGGAGGTGTCGATGGTGACTAGACACCGACCCCTCCTCGATAAAGTCCTGCGCGCAATATTAAGACTAAAAGCATCAGTTGCGAGAGATCCGTGGGGTTCCGTTCTTTCTAGGCCTGGGGCTGCCACTGCGCCGGGGTCTGCGGGGGCCTCGCTCTGAGGGGGCCGGGCTGCGCCGTTAACTTGCACAGACTCAAGGCTTAATGACCAATAAGGTTTCAGCCTTTAAATTATTTTAAAAAAAAAAAAAAAAAGATTACTGTAGGTCATGTTCTGTTGTCATGTTTTCTGAAGATAATGTTTTCTGTTGTAATTACATATCCTTTTTAAAAGGATTGAACTAAAAACTAACACCACCATTCATCATTTCGACCAATTATGTATAGTCTCTTCTTTCTGGTGAAATATGTATATTTTTCTTATTTTAATAACTAGTGTTTCTGATAAAGAAATTGTTCCCCCCATTGAGGCGTAGGGATTTCTCCCTTTCGCACTTAGATTGCCGTTTTTTCTAATGGATTCCTTGCAAGATTTTTGGTTATTTAATGGAGTAAAGAACTCTTCTTTGGGGAATGGTACCAAGGTCTGTTCAAGAGCAGTTTTACCAGGTCCCAACACCTTTTCCTACCAATTGCAGGGCAGTTGTACTGAATTTGATCAGTTATCTCTGTCTCAGACATTTGATGAGTCTGATTGTTCAAGGTGATTGTTACTTGAGCAGGTCCTGTGAATACAAGTTAGTTTTTAATTATTTGCTGGCGAAAGATTTCCTCTTTTCCAATTGGAAAAAGTGAGTAGTCTTTTTGCTTCTTCATGCCTGGTTTACGTTGCCAGTATTTGTTTTCTTTAGTCACACAAGATTCGACGTCTTTTAATATGGTTATAGATTATACCACAATATGAATTTGGGCCTTTGAGTTATTTCTAGGCTTCATTTTTAGCAAATATGCTTTCTCATTCCCTCATGACCTGGTTGGCACCTTAGGCTATTTGCAGATCCGAATTTTTTTTTAACTATTCAGACAGTTCCTGGTGAACCTTTTGACCTGCCTGGCTAACTGAAAGTACGATTATTGTTGCACCCTTGATATGTTTATTATTTATTTCATGTATACATGATTCTGTGGCTAGCAGATCGCCTTGAAAAGTGGTTGCGGTGGAGCCTCTTTACCGTGGTCTATACTCGCTATGCGCATAATGGTAGGTAACGTCTACAAATTTATCTCCCTGCAGATCATGGAGAAATTTCACAAAACGTTTAATGACTACAATAAACTGAAATTAATTAGCATCTTCAACTACCTCGGACAATTATGACATATTTTTGCGGGTAAAATCGTTTGTGACTAAAGCAGTTCGAAAATTTTGCCGGTAAATCAGGCCAAACCGTTACCATCGGTCCGCTATATTCTCTTTTTTTAGTTTTATTTAAAATTTGCCCTATAGAATTAACTATATTAAACAAATGAGTAGTTAATTTAGAAATGTACTTGACTTGTATAATCTTACGTAATAGTGACTTTTCGATGTAAGTATAACTAAGCCCACATTGGTTACTCGTTATCACTTAACATGAGATCAATAGGATGAGGATTTTGAGGAAGTATGGCCGAAGGCTGGGCTAAGAGACCGGGAAGACCGGTGAGTGAGGAGTGGAATTTGTGGTATCACAATCGTGAGACACGTAAATCGTGGAGGATTAAATAAGAGCATTTGAAATAACACAGAGGTTTTTAAATTGGAACGATTGGATTTGAAAGGAGTGGGATGCTTTGGCTGAGCTTAATGCAATAATTCCATGTCGATTTGACTAGTCTGTTGTATATTAGTCTTTTATTGTTAGGGGGTAGTTTGGATCGTCCGTCTAATAGACAGGGACTCTTCAGCAAAAACCTAAGAACAGTAAGATGAGACTAGGGAATGTACGGCCATTGTGGAGAGAAAAATATTTTAATGATTAGTCAGCAGGCTACATTATGTAAAGGATGGACTTTCTTGGGGGAAGAAAAAATTCACAATTTTAATTAAGAGTAAGAGATATCAAATAAATATGTTTTTAATGAGTCTCCCGTCCAACAACATACTTTTGGGCTGCTCGTCCATTGGAACCGAACTACGACGGCCGTTCAATAGCCGAACTATTTGACCAAACGGACGACCGGCAATATAGCCGAACGCCGTCGTTCCTCTGTAGCCGATTTTCGTCAGTTCATGACACAGCCCAGATGGATGTAGAAGATTTGTTGCTGCTCGAAAATTCTTAGTTTACATACAAATGGAATGAAAGAAATAAACAAAAATATTGGAAGTTCCATTTCTAAAGCTATCCTTGACCACAGCTTACGCTGGACTTCTCTCCGATGATAGAGTGGATCACGCATGTCCCAAGAGCCTGCTTAACTGCACTTATCAATTTTTCGCAATCCATCGAAATGAAAACGAAACGGAAAGTTAAGCAAAAAGCAAAGAACGGCGTTAAACAACGGTGAGCGTTTGATGTCACGTGGTTGACAGTTGAAGTCGAAGTAACCATTCCGCCGAATAGGACTGGAAAATCCAACTTTATTTGGATCGGAAAGAGCTTCGGCCGTACACGGCCCAACACGACCGAACGAAATGGTTCTAATGGACGCGTGCTCATTCATTTCTTCGCTCTTGGATCATTCGGCCCTATTCGGCCGTGCAACACGGCTCCAGTGGACGGCCTACCTCACCCACACCAACGGATGCGCAGTAACAATTTGAAACAGGTTTCAATGATAAATCAGGAATTAATTTTGAAGTTCATCTGCACAGTTCCATCAATATTTTTATTGTTCATTTGTCATCGAGAATCGAATAGATTACATGACATTTGAAAAATGGCAAAAAGGAGGAAAAATTCAAAAGGTGCGGTTGAGGGAAGTTACTGTCCCAGAGGATCAGAGGTCACGATAGCTCAAGTGGTAGAGTAGCGGCGTATCTAGCCGAAGATCGTGGGTTCGAATCCCGCTGGTGACACTGATTTTTTTATCTCAACTAAAAACCTTAATTAATTGAAATATATTAATTGGTCAAGCGGACCACGAAAACTAGTGAATTTAATATTTTTATTTGTACGTTAATCAATTCACAAACAAAATATTAATTTTTAAGCCCATGTGTTTTAACTTATTTCGAAAAATTTTGGATAAAACCTGAGCGTCGGTCTTTATTAACATTTTTGGCAACTTCTCACATCAAAGAAAATCTCTTGTTAATAAAAACCATTGTGCAGTTTTGTGGATAAACCCAATTTTGAAGATTGATCTTCTAAGTACTGTTACTCTGTTTTGCTATTTCAGTAGTAATCATGTAGATATGTTTTCAAGGAGCTGCTCCCACATCAAAACAATTTGCAGTCCATATTAGCAAATTTATTGCAAAGTTTTACAGGCAAATAAAAGACCTACTTTGATCAATTCAATTCCTATGTTTTATTAATTTAAGATATCAATGAAAGTTGTTTTTGATAATATCAAACACAGCAAATTAGCAATGAACTGTTAACTCGCAGTTCGCTATGACACACAAATTTCTTACAATACTGGTTACTTTGCAATTATTCTGCCAAGTTCCATTCATAATTTTACAATGCATTTAGCATAAATGTTAATCTGCCAGCATCATCTTGTTGTTTCGTAGCTGGAAGAGACTTTTTATAAAATTAATTGTACGATTGACCATGCGGGTTGCTTCTTAAATTTGAACCATTTTTTGGTTTTCGTCGTATTTTGGTACCGTTTTGTTTTCCTTGTAGATTTTTGATTACCAAAATTCTACAAAATTGTTCATGTCAGTTTTTTTTTTTAAATTATTATTATTATTAAAACTGGTCTTATTAGACCAACCATTAATTTTAAAATAATATTATATAATAAATAAATGTTTACATTCTTATAAACCCACTGGTACAATAAGATTTACATTTCAATATGTCAGTTTAACTCATAAATTTTATTTATTTTTTTAAGGGCCGGCAAACTGCATTGGTAATCGGAAGCTTTTTTCCTTTTCTTTCCTTGGCTTTTTCGCGAATTAATCATATTAATTTCTTTTCCCGTTCCCTCAGCAAAGTTATGATCAAACCAGTGAGGAAGGTTATCAATTTTCTTTTTCCTACTGCTAGTCTCTCTGCACCTAATAGCTTAGTCAATTGTGGATGAAATGACACGAATAAATATAGTAAAAGAAACAACATGATAGTCTGGTTAGCATTACCAACTAACACTACCCCAGAGTACTCGATATTCCTCAGGGTAATTCGAGATAAGACCCTGTATTCACGCTAATAAATTATATTCACACTACAAATACAATTCATTTACACTATCCCACACTACTCCAAATTCCTCGGGGTAATTTGGGAAAAGCTCTTCCATTTCCGCTAATAAATACATTCGTTTAAGTAAATAAGACATTTTACATAAAGGTATTGGGTTGTCCGGAAAATAATGCAGGATTTTGGTATTAAACAAAAAAAAAGAAACTAGTTACTTTAAAGCAATGTTCTTTAATCAAAATAATTTCCCATACTCTCAATACATTTCTCCCAACGTGTTGGTAACTTATTAATTCCGTCTGAGTAGAATTCAGAATTTTTAGAATTGATAAAGTCAATAAATGCATTTTCCAGTTCCGTTTGATTTTTGAATATTATGTGTTGTAAGTAGTGGTCCAGGTGTCTAAAAAAATGGTAGTCAGTAGGCGAGAGGTCCGGAGAGTAGGGTGGGTGAGGCAAAGTTTCATAGCCAAGCTCCAATAATTTTTGTGACGTTACACGTGACACATGTGGTCGAGCGTTGTCATGCAACAAAATGGGCCCTTTCCGATTGACCAAAGAGGGCTTCATTACTGCCAATTTCTGATGCATGGTATTAATTTGGTTACAGTATGATTCAGCATTGATGGTTTCGCCAGGATTTAAGAAGCTGTAGTGTATTAAACCAAATGAAGCCCACCATACCGTAACCATTACCTTTTTTTGATGAGTTGGGGGCTTTGGAGCTTCTCCTTTGTCGAGCCACTGTCCAGAACGTCTAGTGTTATCGTAGAGAATCCACTTTTCGTCACATGTAACAATTCTGGCCAGAAATGGGTCATTTTTGTTTCGACAAAGAAGTGATGCACAAACATCAAAGCGCTGATTTTTTGGCGATCGTTTAATGAGTGTGGAACCCAATTTTCGAGTTTTTTCACTTTTCCAATCGCCTTGAGGTGGTCAGCGACGGTCGTTTTACTGACTTTGAGTTGCTCTGCAAGTTCTCGAACAGTTGTTTTGGGGTTTTCTTCCACCACTGATCGCAGAACATCATCATTAAGAGAGGAAGGCCTTCCACGACCTTCTTCATCTTCAAGGCTGAAATCTCCCTCCCGAAATTTTTTAAACCACCTTTGCACAGTGCACTCATTAACACAACCCTCGCCCCAGACTTGGTTAATGTTTCTAGCCGTTTGGGCTCCGCTTCGGCCGAGTTTAAACTCGTAAAAGAAAATCGTACGAAATTCTCGCTTTGACATTATAAGGATGACTGAATTATTTCCAAGTAGCGGAATGCTACAGAGGTAAACAAACAATATCATTTGGAAGAGGATTAATAAGTGTTGACATTCATACAAATGAGTAATCCTGTAAACGTAAACAGAATATTTTATATAGATTTTTTTTAATGAAAACTTAAAATCCTGCATTATTTTCCGGACAACCCAATACAAAAATCTATTAGCAATTTAAAATATTGGTCCCGTGCCGCAAGGTCAATCGACAGCTTTATTGTCTTTTCTTACGTGCTCCACTGTGACAATTTCTACATACAACAGGCAACTGCGTGGTCTCACCCCTTTTAGAATGACCTATGCCAACCTGGTAATATGGCCTTTCCCCTTCTAGACCCAGCCTCCGTAGACAAGAAAACTATTTTTTTCTTTAATAATTAAATGTACTGCTTTCAGTCAAACGGATTTTCCATTCATCGTGTTATTGCTTTAGCAATCGTTCTTTTTAAAACGGTGTTTTAAACTTCCCATGTCTTCAGTAACTTATTTATCTAAATCTTTTGTATATTCGTACTTTGAACAACATGGTATTAATTGTATATTTTAAAAGCAGCTAAAAATTAAAAGATATTTCCAAATGTAAACATATGATTTTTGACATTTCATATCATCCATGTAGTTGCATTACTTTTACTAATTCTTGCGGTTTTGATTCGTCACACTCGGTTTCCATGCTCAAAGTCTCGGTTTGTGCCTTGCTGGTAAATTTAATTGTCACTACCACTCCTAACAAGATGATCGAGACGATTAATAAGCAGATGCCGAGGACGATAATTTTCTTTTTTGTAATGAAGGGTTTTGATGCCTGACTCGATGAATCGTCTACCGGGTCGAACTGTTGTACATCCTCTGGAAGGCGTTGTCGAGGCGTTCCTTGCTGATTTGCTTCGGTTTGTTGTTTATTATTATTGCTTCCCTCTTCGTCAGTATCTTTCTGGGGCGACGGCTCTCTTCTGAATGGTTCAGCATCGTATGGGTTGATCCCGAACAGAGCCGGAAAGTATTCATAGTAATAAGGGTGGAACTGGGTCGGCGGGGTGTAAATAAACGGGGGCCTTAACCTCGCTTGAAGCCCCTTTGGATATTTGCTCAACATACCCGATCAGTTTCAAGATAGCCTGCTAGGAGGAAATTATCGAACGTGTGGATTTTCATGAAGCTTGCAGTTTGGATGGTGGTTGAACTGAATGGTGACAGCCGGTTCTGACAGGACCAAATGTACTCGTGAAGAAGGGTAATACTTTACAACCCCGATAGCCACTAGTTTTCCATTGGTCATTATTTCAAATAAATCGTTTCTATTTAAAGTAAAACATATGATTAATTAATTAAGGATTTTAGTTGAGATAAAAGTCAGTGCCACGATCGGGATTCGAACCCACGACCTTCGGCTAGATAGGCCGCTGCTCTGCCACTTGAGTAACGTGACTTCGATCCGTTCGGACACTAACTTCCCATCTCAACCCCCACCTTTTGAATTTTCCCTCCTTTTTGCCATTTTTCAAATATCGTGTAATCTCTCGGCAATAAATGAAATGGCCACGGACAGCTTTCGCGAACTTCATTTAACTTATTAAATTCAGAAGTTTTCGTGGTCCGCTTGACCAATTAATATCTTTCAATTAATTAAGGTTTTTAGTTGAGATAACAAAGTGCGAGTGGTTCGAGGTCATGATAGCTCAAGTGGTAGAGCAGCGGCGTATCTAGCCGAAGGTCGTGGGTTCGAATCTCGCCCGTGGCACTGACTTTATTATCTCAACTAAAAACCTTAATTAATTGAAAGATATTAATTGGTCAAGCGGACCTCGAAAACTAGTGAATTCATGTGATTAATGTTTTATACTGCCTTTCAATTCATTTTCTTTAGAACAATAAATTATTTGCTAATTTTACAAATACAGTAGATAATGTTCAATTCAATTCACTTTAGGCGCAATTCAGTGTAGACCCGTTGTACGTCCTCCTCCGATTGTGATTGCTCGAACTTTGTAAGGAGAATCATTATTTACACATTCATTAAAACAGAAAAATTGAGTTCCAAATGTACCATAGTCAAGTATTATAAAAGTTGGGTAGTTTTAATTTTTTTAATATTACATGAGTAACCACAGGAGTAAGGTCAAAGTGAACATATCAAATATATTGGGCTGGTGCAAAAATAATGCAGGTTTTGAAAGGGCAGTCAAAACTATTTTTATAATAAAATAAAGCAAATTTATTCGCAAATTTTTCATCACAATCTTTAGATCTTTGCCAATGTTTAATAAGCATTTTTATTCCGCTGATATAAAAACCTTTATTTCGACTCAAAATAAACTTAGAAGACTTTTCGGTTTTACCATGTGCTCTAAAAATTGTACACCTCAAGAAGTGATCAAAATAACTAAAACGCGAAGGTCAGTAAGCGAGATGTCGGGCGAGTATGAAGAATGATGTAAGGTTTCATATCCTAAGTCCTTAAGTCACCTGAGGGTTGTCATTGCGACATGTGGCCTGGCATTATCATGGAGAAGAATCAGCCCATTACGGTTTACAAGTGCTGCACAAAGACGTTGCATTTTGTCAATTTCTTGGCATTATTCCTCTGCTTTGATAGTTTCACCATAATTCATGAAATGATAGTGAAAAACCCAGGCAGTCACCATAACCTTTTTTTGGTGTAGATTTGGTTACGGGAATTATTTGGCGCTTCATCCTTGCCCAACCACTGACATGTACGCCTCCTGTTATCAAACAGAATCCATTTCTCATCTCACGAGATGATTCGATCAAGAAATTGATCATCTTGGTGGCGCATCAGAAGAAATGTGCAAATTTCAGATCGTCGATTTTTTGGGGCTTCGATTAGTTCCTGCAGTACTTTTCGGCCTTCTTTACATTACCAATTTGCTCCAGTTGGCGAACACTAACCTATTCCGCAATATCGCGTGTTGTCTTACATGAATTTTCTTCAATCGATGTTTTGAGTTGGTCGTCGTCCACAACGGAAGGACTGCAGCGACCTTCCCTGTCATCGAGATCGACATCTCCGAAACCATCGCTGCACCATGCATTCGCTATGTTATGCGCGGTTTGGGCCGTACATCGCTCAAGATTAAATTCGTACGAATACGACGAATTTAAACGATGGTTTGACGAAAATCTATTTTGAACATATTTAATTTCGCTGGTCCTCATTCTTATAAAACGCAATATAAACTAAAATATTTTATATAAAAGATAACAATTAAAAGTATTTATTATAATCCATAAACTATATTTGAGTATTTAGCTTTGTTCACGTGACAAAAACCTGCGAGAATAAAACAAATTTTCAAAACTTGCATTAATTTTGCACCAACCCAATAGTAGATAAAATAAACCTTTAAGTCATAGTGAAGCATGGAGTTTTGATATATAATGGTTAAATATTCTAAAATTTGTTTCGTTTCGTTATGTTATGTGAGCAGAAGCAGCCAATTCTCATAAACTATGTGAATAAGTCTAAACCTTAGGCAGAGAAAGGCTGCTCGATATGTCCCACATAATAGAGGCTTGTCATGCCTTGGCTCCATACAGAGAGCGTGTAGGCATGCCGCCGAACTTAAGAAGAGTTCTCGAACACGGTAGCGAGTTTCAGAGTCCCCTGTTCCGCTTTTTAGGGGAAATTGGGTTTTTTATTGTATATAATATGTCTTATGTGTTGTCTATATGTTTTGTCTGAGTGCATGTATTTATTAGCGTGAATGGCGAGGGGTGAGGGTGAAACATAACGTCATCATCGCCCCTCGAACGTTGAGAGCGTATGAGTGTGTGTTCGGGGTCGATGGCGGAATATTTATAAAACTACTCCATCGACCCCAATCTAGATCAGTTTGAGTATAGGTCGGTGGAGGGATATCAAGTACTCCACCGACCAAACGGAATGAGTATATTGTATGGATGTATTTATGTGTATGAATGTATTTATTTGTATGAATGTAGTGTTTGAAAGGGTAAATAGAGTACAGATTTAGTGTGTAAATGATCTAGATGTCGGAAGCCCCAGTCAAAAAAAGTCTAAACTTGACCATTAGATATGGAAAATAAGCCTTTTAAGTCATGGTGAAGCGTAGAGTTCTTAACTCACTATGGTCAAATATTTTGAAATTTTTGTAGTTTGAAGCTATGTTATGTAAGTACAAGCGGCCGATCGTAATAAGTACAAATTAGATTGAATTAGTAGATTTTTTATTTCTTTAGAAAGGAATGAGACCCAATGTTTCTATGATAAATTTAACAGTCCACACTTGACCTAAAAATCTCATTAGTACTCTAATTAAATCCTAGAAAAGAATCACCGATGATCCAAGCTGCGAAGTGTGTACAAGATCATCTAGAATAACTTGAATAGTACGAGAATGACAGTTCTAGTGTACTACATCTGAAATCTTATTTATCAGCTATACTAATTATTTCCGTTGCCATAAGTTTAATGACCTCAATCAATGAATGATCAGACAATGGGCCGATCGCTACCTTCATTTACTCCACATTTTGATTAGATAATAACACTATTTCATTTGAAAAATGAAGAAAAATGTATTTTTTAGGACAATAAAAACTTTTAAAAGAAAATTGTTTATAATTAAAAGTTTCATTTCGTCCAGAACGGACGCTGGACTTAAAGGAAGTAAAGAATAAAAATATTCGTAGTAATTTAACACATTTTCTTAAGTCAACATATGATTTTTTTAAAGTTTTTTGATCATACGACAGGAAGGCACGCAGAATTCGATGGAAACATCTACATACTTGACCTGTTTAATAATAGAATTTGACTGCCAGAACATTAGAAAACTGAGACGGAAACGGTTTGCAGTATTCAACAATAAGTAAAAGAAAAATTACCGATTCGCTCCCTTCCTTTAAACATTCTAGTAAATGATTATATTTCCATAAAACGTGCTAATTATTAAAATCGATTAAATGAACACATTTGGCATAAATGAATTTTTTATTGATACAATCAAAATTATGTCGTCGTTGGTGTTCCGGTTGTTGGAGGATTTTTTTCGCATTCAAACCAGTTGAATTCAAAATTAAGGATTAAAGACAGGAGGAATGAGACGATGAAGACCGCAGAGACTGACAGACTTAAAACGCAAAGTTGGGATTTGGAGAGAAACGGTTCTGGCTCCTGTACTAGGAGTGATGATTCGGATGGCTCTACCGCCTGAAGAAAGTCTTCATCATCGTCTATTTCGTAAACGATTACCTTTCTCTCACACGTGTCAGACTGTGCGTTTCTTTCATTCTCCTCTTGATCTTCTAAGCTATTGGAATCATAAGAAGGTGTCCTCTTATCAGGCACTTTCATTTTTTTTTAACTTTGACAAAGTAACTTACAACTCATAAATTGGGTCATGTGTATCAAAAACATTAGAACCGCGCCGGCCTTAACTTGCGAAAAAATTACGGTGCTTTCTTCGTAGTTTTACTCATCGCTTCATCGCTTGGCGTTGGTGTCGTCACTTTCGATGAATCTGGGAGTGTGGCAGGTGCGTTCTTACACTGGAGCCAATTATATTTCCATGTTAAAACAAAAGCTAATAAAAATCCAACTATCACTGCAATGATGGAAAGGAATATGAAGAGAATTATAACACGTAGAGGGAAAAGATTTTTTTTGTCGAATACATCTTCGCGTGCTCTAGGAATATTTCTCATTTCTGTTATTGGTCCATCGTCATCGTCTGATGAGATCGTCATAAGAGATATTCTGCGAAGAGGAGTAGGACTTATATTTTGCTCCTGTGTTTTGAAAGACATGGCAAAGTTTCTTTGCTTTTAAATCTTAATTTGAATAAACGAATCAAATAACATGTGTTTCTGAGGTCGCTTCTCATTTTTGTAAAAAAAAACCTTATTTGCCTTATAATGCCTTACTTGCCAATTTCAACATTTTTCCATTAATTACTTCCAAATGTAAAAAGATTGCCGGCCCTTGATGATGGATTTCTGAATTAAATAGAAAAATATTAACATGTTACAAGAAAATTAATCAGATAACAGATGAACCGTGGTGACCGAGATTTTATGATGCCCCATTTCATGGTGATATGACGTGCTTCAACGTCCTATTCACCATTGAAATTTTAATGGAGCTAATAAGACTCCTCTATGCTAAAGATCATATTGAAATGATTAAATATTTATCTCTTCTTTTTTAAATGTACATTGAGACTGAGTGTATTTATTAGCGTGGATGATTAGTGTGAGAGGGCCTAAGGCAGAATATTGAGTACCCATCGTCGATCTATTTGGTTAGTTTTATAATGTATGTGAAGAGTGATGGAGGGAAATCAAGTACTCCAACATCATAACTGTGTGAATGGTAAGAGTAAGTGAGTGCGAGGCTGTGTGGGATCTGGAAACTGATCGCGTTGGGGGATAAAATGACATCGATGCTGATAACCCTGGTGTCCAGCCTAGGTACAAAACGACAATAAATGCAAAAACCATACTCAGCAGAAAGAAACTCTGAAGAAGAATAAAACTTTAATAGAAATAACCCTAATCCATACTCATGATTCCAAGAGATGGTATGCGCTGAGACCGAGTTAAAACAATAACCCTGAAACCACTTTCATTGAAGGTGGGAAATATAATGTTAAGAAAAGGAACAATTTACTGGTTGGCTAATGGAACGTGAACACAAGTATCTGGTCCCAAAAATCAAATATATACTCAACACCCATAGCCATATAAATTAATGTTTAATTCCTGAACATATTATGTAAAAATGCAGTAATAGCTAGGGGGCTTTGCGTCGGTAGTCGCAACGGTTAAGACGTTGACGACTCATCACTGAAGGAAAGCGGGTTCAGTGGCACATTTTCGAAGGAGAAGATGGACGCTTTGAGTCGTAAGACCTTCCAATCCTTCCGCCCACCCTGAGAAAGCCCCGTTCGTCAAGAAATAGAGATAATGATCGTAAATCAGAACAACAGGGTTGCTTGGTTGCCAGGGTCTGCTGAAATCGTGCTGCTGTGCAAGGGTTCACACTTCTATTGCCCTTCGCAACTGGCTTATATGCAGCGAACCGTAATGTCGGTTATCTTGTGAAGGTTCGACAGTTATAAATAAAACTCTGAAAATCTGAAAACACTGTTTGTAGCTGATTAACAGAAGAAAAATTTGCCTAACACTGATGTAAATACGGACAGAAGTGTGGCAAGCATAATTTAAGTGGACTGTTTGACTTCGGAAACTTTTTGCATAGAAAATTCACGATCAGGCCACCTTTACTGAGGAACATCACCCTTACTACCATCCTTTAACCTTGGACATTTCCACACTAAATTTAAAATATCTATAATAATCCTATTACATAAATCGGGCCCAAAAAGTGATACTAACAATTACAGGTCCCTTAGACTATCACTAAGTATAATTTTGGATAAATGTTTTTAAAACGAATTGTTGATTTTCTTTCTGATTACAAAATAATAACCCAAACCAATATTGATTTCAATCATGTAAGTCTCCAGAAGATGCACTTTTGAGGCTTCTAATTTTATATCAATAGGTCTTGACAATAAAAATAAAATCATAAGATTGTTCTTGGATATTTCAAAAGCGTTTGATTCTGTAGATCACCCAGTATTGCTTGAAAAACTTTTCAATAATGGTATCGAAGGATCAGTTTATAATTTCATTAAATCATATTTGTTAAATTGATCTCAAAAAACAAAACTAAGTCAAACTTTTAGCAATCCCACTTATATTATTTGTGGTGTTCCACAGGGAAGTATTTTAGCCCCTATAATATTTTTAATTTACATTAATGACTTATTTAAACTAAAACATTCTGGTAAAACATTGGGATTCGCTGACGATATAGCTATTCTTATTTCTGGCAAGAATTATGATAACATGATAAAAAAATATTAACTTTCAAAAAAGTAATTTAAAAATGGTTAGATAGTAATTTCTCTTTTAAATACACATAAAACTAAAACCATTAATTTTTGTCTATCTAATCAAAACAACTTAAATGAAAACATAACATTACATTCTTATGTAAATGCATTTAACTACAATTGCCCAATTTTCTAAATAAGTTAAATATTTAGGAATAATTTTTGATAATAAATTAAACATAAAGCTTCATATTGATGCTTTGGTAAAAAAGTTTTAAAAAAATTATTTTATGAGTTTAAAATTTTAAGAAATATTCTTCAGCCAGATTTAATAAGATCTGTTTATTTTCCATTATCACTATCCTTGAGAACATATGATCTGACTAGGGGACGATCAAGTTGGTGTGACACGGATTAAACCCAAATTTTTTTTGGTGATTCTACACTCCAAAATATGGGACACGGATCCGACATTTGATGTGAATAGTCCCTGGTTTTTAATAATTTTATTTTGCCGTTCTACTTGCTCAAATCAGCTATGTTAATATATCATTTTGCACCATTTTTTAAAATGTAGATTGCCATAAAGAATAGTAAAAGATATCAAAGTTTATCAATAGCCAAAAGCTTTCTACAAACCAAATATTTTTCAAGTAAACTAGGTCATACAAAAAAAATTTGTGAAGCTAATATGAAATTTCGTTTTAGCCTCCAGAGACCCCTAACTATAAATTTTGGTTTGAATTTAAATTTATCGATTTTTTACCCTTATTTTTCTTAAGAAGTCGTTTTCGGAATATCTAATTGAAACTGCTCATTCAAGAATTTCATCCTGGATTAGATCGACTTTAATCCTCTTCCATCTTGTCCAAACGAGCCACAAAAAAAAGTGGTAAATAGTCAAGATTTAATTTCTTTACAATGCCGTAAACAGCTTGCACACGAGCGAAATATTTCTGCGTCTTTGAACAGCTGCATCTAATTTGCTATTTATCAGTACGGTTTATATAACTTCAATTGTTAAGTCAATCGAAGTAATTTATAAGTTGATATTTTAAGTGTGAAAAGAGAATGAGAGATGAATGAAATTATGAGCACTTCGTTAGAAACTAATTACGGTAACTAAACATTAAGTGGTTATAATTTTCTCTCGTTGTAACTTTCGATAGACTGTACGTGAAATAAGAAAAAATATAAATAAATAAATGCAACTTACATCCCTTATCAAATATTTCAATTAAATTGGTTTGATAATTAATTTAATAATTACTCCTTAAGACACCTAGAACGCAAACAAATTTGAACAAATTTTAAGATAGGAAGTTCCCAAACTGAATAAGTCTAAAAAGCTTTAGTTACTAGTTGAACTTGCAATTGAACGTAAAATAGTATAACGAGACGACAGGATATCGCAAATCTTTCGGGCAGTAGCCAGGCTCGAACAAAACCGACGAGGTTCAAATATTAATTCTGTTTACAATAAATAAAACTAAATCCTTCACCGGAGGACTTTTAAACATACGTAGCGGACTGTGCGGATGTTACACACTGAAAACAACAGGTGGGCCTTCGGTTTCGATTAATCGAATTCACAGAGGGCGCGCTGGTAAACCATTTTCCTTCGTGGCGTGGGATTATGCACGGCAGAAATATGATCCAAAATATCCTATGGCTCATTCTGGTGGACAAAGCTCAACAAAAAAGCTTTCCAAACAAAGATTGGCTTACGTATGTACCATGGGAGCAATGAAAACAAACCTGTCAACTCATTGATAACCCTTTCGGACATAAATAATAATAAATAAAAAGTTCATACTAAACTTGCAATATATAAATTATAATAATTATTAAAATTGGTAACGCCATTGACCGCATATTAGTGAAAATTATTAATAATCTATCAATTGCATTTCTAATTATTTGATCACTTATACGTATTGCATTAAGGAGCGTGTAGAAATAAATTCCTCGTTTCCAGGGTGTACTGGGTAGAGAGAAAAAAGGAGTAGAAAAAAGCTCGCACACTGTAAAAATAATTTCAGTACAACCTTTCAACAAAGCTAAATTAGGGTGATATCGATAATGTCAGCCATTAATAGCAAAATTCTGTTATTTGTTGCTAATCGTGATTTAATAAATTAAACACAAAGGTCTCTAAGATGTTCCAAAGCGCGATTCAAGACATCAGACTATCACCAATATTGACTTTCGATGAACGATATCTTAGTACCACTTTGATATTTGATATTCAATTAATCTGATAAATTAATGCTAAGTATTTGCCTAAGGGGTTTCTAAACATTCCGTGGTTTCGATATTCTCGGTATAGCCGTTTAATTGCAACATTGTTCTAATATTGGATGCTACTAATGATAGCCAATGATAATCGATTTTTATTTTTATTCTTTTGAGGGGGTGATTTAAACCCAAGGAATATTGAGTACTCTGGGGGAGTGAATGTGACTAGATTTCTATGTTTCTATCGAGTGTTGTGTTCGTGCTAATTTATTGTAATCAGAGGTATTTATTAGCGTGAAAGGAAGGGGTTACTTATAACCCCGCCCTGAAGAATATCGAGTACTCTGGGGTGAGTGTATGACGTCTGGAGAATAAAGTAATTTATTAGCGTGAAAGGAAGGGGTTGCTTATAACCCCACCCCGCGGAATATCGAGTACTCTGGGGGAGTGAATGTGACCGGACAACTATGTTTCTGGTGATGTAATTAGATGTATTGTATGTTTTGTTTCTATTCTGTATTTGACAACCGGAGGTACAAAAGGGAGACTAGCATTCTAGGATATCAAGGTAGTATATATTTGAAATCAGTGAGTCAGTAACCAGATCGATTTGCACAAATGGCTGCAGTTTAAAACAAAATACGCGCTAAAGAAGAGAAAAAGAAGGGAAACACGCAGAGGGCCGGCGATGATCTCAGCTGTTGGCCCATAATCTTCCCACTTTATTATTATTTTTTTGAGATATTAGTTTATACTTTTATCGATGTTTGGCTTCCTACATTCCATCCCCCGGCCAAACTAATCGCGCGGTAAATATTATTGACAAAAAAAGGACTATCTTCAGCAATACGATCAGATTTTTCATTTCCTGCCGTGGAAACCGTATTATTTCCTTTTTCCTGGAACCGTCGGGAATCGAGTCCCAGACGAGTTTTCCCAGAAAAGCAAACGTAGACGGACGGCCGTTAAGCAAAACAAACTTGAAAACGATGAAAAGGACTTCGCTTTCAATTTCCCGTGATCAGAGTAGTACACTGTCGCATAGTAATAGCTCGGGGATTTCTTTGCATTAGCACGAATGACACGAACAAGTTTGTATATGAATTTTATTGACGAATTGTAAATTTTTTAAATAAATTAATCTTTTTATGTAAGATTTTGGTTGAAATGAAAAGTTAGTGTCACGAGGGGGATTCGAACCCACAACCTTCCGCTAATAGACCGCTGCTCTACCACTTGAGCTATCGTGGCTTCTTTGAATCCCGCTCGTGACACCAACTTTTTCAATTCAACCAGCATGTTACACAAAAAGATTAATTAATTGAAAGAAGTAATTTGGTCAATCGGACCACGAAATCTAAATAAAGTTGGCTACAACCAACCCCTATTGACACTTTACTACCAGAACTGTTGATACTGTTTAACTATGGGTGTTTCATGTACTTTATAACGCTATTAAGTCCGTGATAATGTATGAAGTGTAAATGTGTGCGTTTTCCGTATGGCCCAGGACGATAAGGGCTAGTGGAACGAACTGGAACACAACTCAACACCAGGGTTGTGTCGCTCACACCAAGTCTTTGTACATTAAACGTAATAAAATAAAATAAAAATCAATCCGGGGTAATTCTGTATATATATTCTTTACAGTACATATATTCCATTATAACTCGGCGGTTCCCAAGAGGATAATAAAAAGTGTTATTTAACACAATATTTTGTAGTAGCAATATATTTATTGAAAAATTACATAAATAGGTACTACATAAATTTATAATTTAGGGGAAAAGTAGCAGGGCTCTGTACATCCTAAAACAATCATCCGAAAATTTAAATACTTTAGGATAGAAATAGAAACCTCGGATTCACTTGTGGGGAAAAAGTTTACAAAAAAACCACTAACTTAACAATATTTTGAGTACACATTGCTATTGCTAGATAAAAGCATATATATAAAATAAATGAATACAATTGAATGTTTGATATCAATGATTGTATTTAGTATTCGTATTAGATATTTACATATGCACCATTATTTTTGTTTAATCCTTTTTAAAAAGATAGTTCCTACTCACAGTAAGTTGTTTTGCAACGATCCGGATTTCGAGCTTTTAGCTCATCATCAGGTTGAAGGAGTTCTATAACCACGACATGAATTGCAAAAATGATTATTTTTGATTTGTATAACATTGTATTAAATTGTAATTATGTATTCAGCGTTAAATTAATTGCAATGTTTGATTTTTGTGATTCCATTTGGCATATATACAAACAAAAATCCCCCCCTTCCTGGATCATGGAACGTATAATTGTCCATGAGAAAACCATGTATTCTCCAAATTCAATCCACATATTGATTATCAATGATTGATGACTTTATTTTTTATCATGACTACCGAAGCCAGTTTAATTGGAAATTGCAATCGTTTGAATTGGAAAGGCACCTCTGTTGGTAACATTGGTGTATGCTGTATTAGCACATCCTCTCCTTTGAATTCGAGTAAGAATATTAATATTATTCAACGAAGAATTTGTTGTCGTTGTGGTGGTATTTTAAACAACAGCAAAATGCAATTCTGCAACAGAGTCAACGATCTGAACCGAACAATTATACAATTGTTGTATACATACTAATCACTTTCAGTTAGACTAGGTATTGCGGGTTATGAAGGAATATTCAGTCTCCATCACACTATTTGAGTGAAAGGTATGTAAATAAGAGGGAACGTATTTAAGAATGAGCGATAAAGTGAGTTCGTTTAGCTTCAAACTGCATGCGTTGGGAGCTCAAATAACCTTGTTGCCGATGCCCCTTGACCTTCGAAGGTGGTATGGATAACACCAAGGACTGAACCCGGGCCAGCAAAACATCGAAGTGGGTGATTCTCGCGGGAAGTCATCAGCTCGGTTCTGCACATGTATCTACATAAATGCATATATGGGCAGAACTGAGTCTGTATAAATAAATAACAAATATTAGGTTTTGGTTTTAGTTTTAAAATTCACAAAGTTACCGAACAATAAAAAGTATCTAAAGGTGCAGTTTGGCATAAAAATAGTCTCTCATAATATTTTACAATTGAGATGGGCATCAAACAAGGGTGCACACTAAGTCGCTTGCTGTTCCCTTTTCCCAAATGATCTTGAGGAGTTTATGGATAGAGGGGGAGTACAGATCGGAAAGCCACAAATAAGGATTCTCGCGTATGCTGTTTATGTTCTCTGGACATTTGAATTCCATGGTCTGTAGAAAATGATTAACAGTTTGCAAAAATCCACTGAGATCTGGAACATAAAAGTGAACCTCCAAAAGTCTAAAATTATGATATATGTTGCTACTGTACCCCAAAGCTTTAACACGTCTGTTAATCATAAAGAAACGGTAAATATAGTTATATTAGCCCTAAATCTATTGTAAAATTGGGTTTAAATTTAACCTTTTTGAGGCCATGTGACAATCAATTCTCTTTTATATCGGGTAGGGTGGAATGTACAGATTTTGAAGTGTTTTATTAATATTTTATAAAAAATCTATTGATATTTAAAATTATTAATATATAAATTGTATAAATATATCATTTTTTAAATATCAAATTATACAAAAACAGCGTTTATCCTTTGTCTTCAAAGCTCTGAAATATTGTCTCGATTACATCCTCACAATAATGGCCATGCTAAAAGAGATTAATAAAAATTATTGCCATGGAAACCATCAAGAAAAACTTCATGGTTCACTACAATAAACTAGTTAAAGCAGAATTATGGACGGGATGCTTACTAGGCGAAGGAAAACGAAGAAGATATGTTTGAGGAGGCGGTCGTGAGATCAGAAAGATGAAATAAGGGCCAAGCACTTAAGATTGATCTCGAAAAGAGTCACAACACAAATATGATCTGTCAATGAATGATCTGAGATGGCTTTTTAAAATTAGAGGAGGGATTCTGAAACTTAATGCCTACAGACTGGGCAGTGATGAGAACACTTGCACCCTGTGCGGTAAATTTGATGTTGAAAATATATACTATTTTTTTCTACCATTTTTCGGTAGAAAACTCACTAAAATATGAGATTTTTGGCATCTGACTTACTGAATTAAATTAATGGAAAAACTGGGCATGACTGGTTAAATATTTTAAACTTGATATAGAACTGAGAGAAAAATGGTTGTAACTTAGCAATTAATAACTATGCATTTTGGTAGGAAGTTTAAAGAAATTAATCTTTATGTAAGGTATTGGTTGAAATGAAAAAGTTAGTGTCACGAACGGGATCAGAACCCACGACCTTCGGCTAAGTACGCCGATGCTCTACCACATGAGCTATGGTGACTTCGATCCACTCAGACACCAATTCGCCATCTCAACCTACAACCTTTCGAACCGTTCCCATAAGGCCTACGAGAAACTAAATGAAGTACAAGATGTTTCAACAACGTCTTTATCAACACAAACGTTAAGAAATCGTTTGTGGGAAGTTGTTCTACATCGTTTGCCCCTTTGAGACGACCCGCAACCACGCCCGCCACCAGCATGATGCAGCGAGAAGAGAACACCAATTGGCTGTTATGTTACTGATGAGTCGCGTTCCTGTCTGTACAGTTATGGCGGCGACGAAGAGTCTTCCGAGAACAGGGGTGCGTACAATGCCCCAGTTCGTGCCCCCTTCAGTGCAGTTTGGAAGAGGCGGTCTGGGCTGGGATTTACACTGGAGGGCGAACTGGACTCCATATTGTTAAAGGAATCCTCACCGCAATACGTTATGTTCAAGAAATTACAAGGAATACATCCCTAAAACCAGGGATCTCATTGGCAGGGATTTTCGATTTCTGGATGACAATGCCACACTTTGTAGATCGTACTCATCATTGTTTAGAAAACCTGGGAATTTACCATCCGCCCTTCCTCCATTGTCTCCAGACCACAATCTTATTCAGCACATGTGGGACGCGTTTTCAGAGAAGGCTTTTCGATCACCATCCTCAGCCAGTTGACCTGCAACTGCGTTTTAGCGTTGTAACATCTAATAAAATAAAAATGCTGGGGAAAGTAAATACTACAAAATTGAAATTATCCCTATTCTTTTTTGAGCAGTTTAAATATAATATATATAATTTGATTATATTAGCACAAAGGGCATAAATTCAAGTAGAATTTTGGGAGATGCAGGAAATCCATTTGCCCCAATGGCAAAACTACTCCGTATTTTCCACTGAGGACCGGCTACTTGTTGAAAATCCCCTTTGGCACTGAGCCGAGCGACCACAGGTGTCCCGGTAGATGCATAGGAAGACGCAGTCGTCATGTGCACCGACCATACAAACAACTTCAGTGCAGTTTGGAAGAGGCGGTGTAATGGTCTGGGCTGGGATTTACACTGGAGGGCGAGCTGGACTCCATATTGTTGAAGGCAACCTCACCGCAGTACGTTCTCTCCAAGCAATTGTCGAAGAATACATCTCTCAAATCAATCGGACCAATCCATTAAAATCCATCTCAGTCAATCGGACCACGAAATATAATGGATTTAATAAGTAAAACGAAGTATATCTTCACTAAAGCTCTCGGTGGCCGTTTCATTTGTCGAGAATCCAATTCTGATTACACGACATTTGAAAAGTGGCAAAAAGGAGGGAAAATTCGAAAGGTAGGTCGAAATGGGAGGTTGTTGTCCGAGTGGACCGAAATCACAATAGCTCAAGAGGTAGAGCAGTGGCGTATCTAGCCGAAGGTCGTGGATTCGAATCCCGCTCTTGACACTGACTTTTTTTATCTCAACTAAAAGCCTTAATTAATTGAAAGATATTAATTGGTCAAGCGGATCACGAAAACTAGTGAATTTAATAAGTTAAATGAAGTATATCTTCACTAAAGCTATGGGTGACTTTTTCATTTCAACCAATACCTTACATAAAGATTAATTAATTGAAAGAATTTATTTGGTCAATCGGACCATGAAATATAATGGATGTAAAAGAAAATATTCTATTTCAATTGATATTCCATTAACTCCAAAAGACACCAACTTATGAACTTAAGAAACAACAATTTTTCTTCTCTTCTTCTTTCCTTCTCAATGACAAAAAGCTTTAGATTGACAAACTAAAGATGCACTCTTTTACTCTTACTACTCCAGCTCAAAATTTTTCAAAATTTCTCCATTTAAAAAAAGAGATTGTCCGTGATTAAGAAAAAAAGAAGAAGAAATACAAAATATTCAACAAAACAACGAGCAGACTCACCTATAGATTTGTTTATTATGTTGACGATCCAAGCGGAATCAAACTGTATTGTATACGTTATCATGACAAATCACTGTGTAATATCGGAGTAAATGTAAAATAATCAAAGGCCACACGAAAATGCCCGGTTCATAGTTTGGACGAATATGAAATTTATGCCTTTTCGGACGTTCTAGGCGTTCGTTTTACGACGTAGGCTTAGTAAGACAATAAAAGTCCGGGTTTTACGACCCTAGTTCTCCTGATAATTTAAGATGTCCGTCCTAGTCCGTGAGAAATGAAACAGTTGTTATATAACAGGGCTGTTTTGTGATATCACATTTTCCAATTAAAACGAGTGAATTTGTAAAATCAAGGATGAATTTTCATCATGGGTGCGGTTCACATTCACCGTTACACAATTATGCTCAAGTTAAATATAAATCATCATATATCATCATTACATCAACAGTTCGAATGATGTAATCGGATACGTGTTAATTTAAAAAAAATCAATATCGAAAACCAGTCAAGCATCGACATATCGGCGTTTTGATTTTGGTCTTCAACCTGATAACAAAGACCTTCAAACTCTGCAGACGTTTTTAATGGATGTCATTGGCGTGGAAATGCGCCGTTTCGTAGCCACTTGTGATAATCATAACAGGAGTGGAAAAGGGGTCAACGCGACATTCTTTCCATCGACCTCAGGGCACCTCACAGAATTGACCTCAGGCCACTTTTTATTCATCAGATCACGTTAGATCGGCCGACAAGCTCTCGTGAAAAATGAATTCCATTCCATACGTCTAAACTGTGTTTGTTTCATGTACAAAAAAAAAGAAACTAATCACACCTAGAATTAAACATTATCCGCAATTCTGTACAAAGTCAGAACTACAGTTTATATATTGTTACATTTACTTCGTTAATCTATATTCTAACGATATCTCCAGTACCTTTTACTGGATGTTGTCTCACTTTTCCAATATACGATCGGCTATATAGTTAACCTGCTTACCTTGTGAATAAACAGAAACTGCAAATCTTGCAAAACTTGCAATTCATGCAATTCATAACTAACATAATTCATCAGTTGTTTCGAGGCCAAACCAATAGATATCCATCACAAAATGGACAATTGACTTCTGAACCATTTACAATTAAATCAAGTACCATTAGGAATGCAAAACTATAAAAGTTTATGTAGCTATTTTCATCTGCTTCTATTAAAAATGTAGGTCGTTATTCTAACTACACAAAGATTCTTAATGATAGAATTTTCTCGAGGTGAGGAAAGGCAAAAGTAACGTAAATTTTCTTGAAAACGAAAATGCTCCACTTTTACCCACACCAGCCACCAGATGTAAGATGTGTCGTGGAATAGATTAACCTATTAATTAATAGATTAATCCGTATGTTTTAGTTGGCCCGAGTAATACTCGAACATACGACCTCGTGGGTACAGAGCCGGAGATCGTGGGTTCGAGTTCAGCTCGCCACACTAAATTTTCATCTCATCCACATTTTGTATAAAAATTATAAATCAATTTATATATTTCCAGCAGAGAAGACAAAACGCGCGTCTAACGATGTGTAAAACTCTTTGGGATAGGTCCAAACAGAAAAATAATCACGTCTACGGATTTATTTAAATATTTTATATAGATAGTTTAGAATAGAAAAGCAGTAAGGATTAAAAATAGTGAAAAATTGGCAAAAAATACAAAATAATGATCACTTGTAACATTTGTGTTTCATTCCGTCCGATAGAAAAGGAGCGAAAGAAAGAACGATAAAACAAATGTCTTAAACATAAAAACATACTACAGCATATTAAGTGATGTAAACTTTAAAAAAAGAACTTTAAAAAAAGTATATCTTCACTAAACCTCTCCGCGGCCATTTCATTTGTCGTCGAGAATCCAATCCGATTACACGACATCTGAAAAATGGCATAAAAGGAGGGACAATTCAAAAGGTTGGGTTGAGATGGGGATGGATCGAAGTGTAGCAGCGGCGTATATAGCCGAAGGTCGTGGGTTCGAATCCCGCTCGTGACGCTGACTTTTTTATCTCAACTAAAAACCTTAATTGAAAGATATTAATTGGTCAAGCGGACCACGAAAACTAGTGAATTTAAAAAAAGAATTGAACTATTTCAAAAATATACATTTTTTTTAAATTGCTTAATTTTTTTTTTTTTTTTTTTTTTTTTTTTTTTTTTTTTTTTTTTTTTTTTTTTTTTTTTTTTTTTTTTTTTTTTACGAGGGTTCGCAACAGCAGAGGTCATATAAACCCTCAGGGTGCCGGTGGCCCATTTGTAAGTATGTCGGGTTAGGATGCAGGGCCGCTGGATTCGAACCCGGGACCTTTACCTTACAGTGATGAGCGCCGTGTCAAAGACTAAACCTTGCGGCCACCGACACCCCCCAAATTGCTTAATTAAAATTTCACAGTTGATGTTGATGTTTCAAGGCCGATGCACAAAACAGTAGCACGTTCAAACATTCCATTTATACAAAAGAAATTGATAAAACTATGGATAATGTTATTTTTAGCTATTATTAACGTCGCAATTGAATATAAAAATCTAAAAATTTTGGACATGACTGTTAAGAATAAACTCAATATCAATAATAAAAACCTAAAATATGTCCACAATTACTTATAAGTTTATGATATAATTATAGATACCGAATAAAATTATGATAGTGGATATATTTCGAAAGCTTTTTTTCTATTAAATTATCCTTATCATTTCATACAAAATAAAATTATGACATCTAAATTATTAAGCTGAATGGATTAACAAAGAAATATGTTAGACCTAATTCATTATCGTCGATCAGTTTCCCACTCGAGTTCGGTAGATAAAGAAATTTTTAAAATGCTCGAAAGCTTATGCTTGTTAAAACTTGTGAATAAAAGCCAATTTGATTAAAATTCATATATGCAGAAGGCGTAAGATTTTAAAATAATGAGCAAGACTAGGAGGCACCAGAGATTAAGAAATCACCTAATTTTAACACACATAAATTACCGACCGAAAATTCTGTCTCGTCCTTTTCCTCTTACGTTTAACTTGACGAAATAAATTATAATGTAATACAAACAAAATTAATTTTGTTATAATTATTTTTACTCGTAAATAATGTCAAGTAACAATATATTTCGTCGTTTCTCCTATATTTTCAATTTGAACAGGTTTTTGAATTAATTATTTCCTTTGTGTTTTGTTTTTAAAACATTTATAAGTAATTCCTACATGTGATTTTTTTATTTTATTCTCATTTTCTTGATTATCTTAAACAGATTTAGGAAAAATTGTTTGTTGTGGGTTTTTTCGATATCTTTCTCTGTGTTGAAAAATAGAAATAATAAATAATAAAATAAATATAGTGACAAAAAGTCGTTAGTCATATTTTATCTAAGCTTCTATCCTTTCTATGTCGAACAATGACCACAGCGGTGTTTAAAAGTTCGTTAAACATGATGTTTTTCTAGGTCGGGCTATCTTAAACAATTTTTGTCAATCGTTAGACTTTTTGATTTTTTTGGCATCAACTTTGAAGACAGTCACGCAATTCAACGGTTTATTTATCTATTCATTACTGTTTTCTTTTTATAACGACGACATGCTTCTCCAAAAAGGATGGAATTCCCAATTTTTCAGTAATGGACTATCTCAAACAGTTTCACGAAAAATCGTCAGACGTGATAGTCCTGGATGTTGAGGTATCTAAAACAGTTTTACAAAAATTGTTAGACTATGTTTGTTCTATTCTTATTGTTTTTCTGTTGGATTATCTCAAACAATTTTAAATTGTTAAACAAGACAGTTTTATATGTCGAGGTATCCTTAACCAGTTTTAGAAAAAAGTGTTAGATGTGATGCTTTTCTGTTCTTCTTTTTCTATGTTGGACTACCTCAAACAGTTTAAAAAATTGTTAAACGTCTTATTTTCCTATTCTTCACCTTTTTTTTATGTTGGGTATACCAAATCTCAAACAATATTGGTTTTTAATCCTTAGACGTGATAGATTTTATGTCGAGGTATTTGAAACAGTTTTAAAGAATTTATATTTTTTCAGTTATTTTTCTTTTTCTGTATTGGGCTATCTCCAAACGTTTTACAAAAAATGGTTAGAATTTATATTTCAATTATTTTCCTTCTTCTATATTGGGCTATCTGAAACAGTTTTTTAAAACATTAGTAGACCTGATGTTTTTCTGTTCTTCTTTTTTTATGTTGGGCTATTTCAAAAAATTGTTAGACGTGATGTTTTTCTGTTCTTCTTTTTCTACGTTGTGCAATCTCAAATCTCAAACAATTTTTTATCGTTAGATGTGAAAGTTTTATATGTCGAGGTAACTCAAAAAGTTTTACAAATAATCATTAGACGTTATTTTTTCTATGTTGGGCGACCTCAGTTTTACAAGAAATTGTTAGACGTTACGTTTTTTCTGTTATTTTTGCCTATGTTGTGCTATCTCAAAATGTTTTACTAAAAATAATAAGAAGTGATTGTTTTAAATGATTTTCTTTGGCTGGGTTGAGCAATGTCGAAAATCGTAGGCATAATTGTTTGTCTATTCTTCTTTTCTATTCTATCTCGGCCAATCTACAGTCATAAAAACAATCGTTGCACGTAATTTTTATTTATCTATTATTTTCTTTTTTTCTGTTTTGTTCTGTATCATGAATCAATTTTTTATGCGTCTTTGTAGTTTTTCATTGTAATTTCGTTTCAATTTTTAACGATCATTAAGAGATAACACAAAAATCGTTAGATTTGATTTTGTGTCTCTTTTCAAACAGTTGGGTGTGATTTTTCTATAAAGTTCTTAACGTTCAGATCGCACAAGGGAAAATTTCTCAATTACAATTTTAAATAATTTATGTAGTAATAGTAATAATAACTTAAAACTTTTAAAGAAACGTAAATTTTGTTAACAAATTGTAAAGACATTTCTGAAGATAATTCAATCTCAACTAGGTCGAACAGAAAAAAATAATTATTATTCCTTTAATTATACCAATTGTTGCAAACTTTTTATTACATATCGAATAATCATGCATCAAAAATATTAAGTAAATAATTACAAATAATAGTTTATGTTGTAATTGATCAATATGGACGCAATTATGCAATGGCCTGCATAACAAGCAGGACTGCTTCGAGTTTGGTTATGGATTATCATTGGCATTCAAAGGCCAACAATGTTCAGAACAGCAAGTACTGCACGTTGTATATTAATTGGTTCAGTTCGAAAGTGTTTGGATTTTAAATTGCAGCATATGCGCACTACTATTTGTTTTAGATAAATTTGATTTGTTTGTGTGAGTTTTCATTTGAACATGTAATTTTATTTATTAACTTTAAAAATCAAAATAATTTTCGGAATATTGGTTTATTTATTTTATTTCGACGTTCCCTTGAATTTGATGTTCGATTAATTTCAGTGCTGTTTTAGTGCCTAAATATTTTTGTGTTTCTGTCTTTTTCCACTCGCCGCACACGTTTTCCTTTTCACCAAGGTAAAAATTAGACGTTTTTTTTTAAATTTTAATCAAATGGAATTTGTATTGCCTACCTTTTAATTAGGTTTTCACGGTTTTTCTACAAAAGAGGCAAATTAGTAAATATAAAGGACGTTTAGGGGTATTTATTTGGGTAGAGGGTCTTTGGTTTTTTCGTTTAATCTTGTCATTTTTATTTTTTTGACAAAAATAAGTCAAATTTTGATGGCAGTAATAGATTTGTGGATGGGTCCTTCTCTTTCTTTATTTATTTTCATTTTTCTGATTCTCTAATAAACTACTCACGTGGTTTTCAGGCGAGTCGGGTGCGCCGCTGTTCCGCGTTGAGTAGTCGGCGAAGAACTGTTCAGAATTGCAGCCCCCACTTTCACATCAGCCACCCCACCAACCGCCCCCAACACATCGGATCCCTTTTCCCTGCACTTTTTCTCTTCTTTGTATGGTCGGTGCACAGGGCGACTGCGTCTTCCTATGCATCTACCGGGACACCTGTGGTCGCTCGGCTCAGTGCCAAAGGGGATTTTCAACAAGTAGCCGGTCCTTAGTAGAGAATACGGACTAGATTTGCCATTCGGGCAAATGGATTTCCTGCATATCCCAAAATTCTACTTGAATTTATGCCCTTTGTGCTAATATGTATAATCAAATAATATATATTACATTTAAACTGCTCAAAAATTAATAGGGATAATTTCAATTTTATAGTATTTACTTTCCCCAGCATTTTTATTTTATTAGATGTTACAATGCTAAAACTCAGTTGCAGGTCAACTGGCTGAGGATGGTGATCGAAAAGCCTTCTCTGAAAACGCGTCCCACATGTGCTGAATAAATTTGTGGTCTGGAGACAATGGAGGAAGGGCGGATGGGAAATTCCCAGGTTTTCTAAACAATGATGTGTACGATCTACAAAGTGTGGCATTGTCATCCAGAAATCGAAAATCCCTGCCAATGAGATCCTTGGTTTTAGGGATGTATTCCTCGATAATTTCTTGGACATAACGTACTGCGGTGAGGATTCCTTTAACAATATGGAGTCCAGTTCGCCCTCCAGTGTAAATCACAGCCCAGACCGCCTCTTCCAAACTGCACTGATGGGGGCACGAACTGGGACATTGTACGCACCCTGTTCTCGGAAGACTCCGTCGCCTGCCATCACTGTACATACAGGAACGCGACTCATCAGTAACTTGACAACCAATTGGTGTTCTCTTCTCGCTGCATCATGCTGGTGGCGGGCTGTGGCTGCGGGTCGTCTCAAAGGGGCATACAATATTTCTGTCCTCCCTTCGTCGTACAGCTCTGAGATCCCCTACCATGCCTGGCTCTGCGATATCCACTTGCCGATGACCTCGATGATTCATTCTCACAATAATATGGCGAACTTCTGGTTAAGATTATAACTTTCCATGGTTAGATTAAAATGGAGAAAAGACGAAAAATTGGTGTTTTTTTAACAAAATTATAAATCCGTTATTAAAAATGAGGATTAACATCGGTTAATTTAATTAAAGTTGATATAATAGGAATAAATTGCAAATATCCCTATCCATTTTTGAGCAGTTTATTACACTGATGGACAAATTTAACGCACCAATCAAAATTTATTTAGTTTAAAATTAAATCCATTATCTTTCTACATTAGTTAAAGGTAATTAGGAGCTACAGTACACTTTTGTACTGGCTAATCCCATTTGCACAAAAAGTAGCATATGCTCTTCCATTCTGCTACGCCTAAAGATCGCTTTCAGTTAATCTTTTCCCTTCGTTCATTTGATGTTACTCTTTATGTAAGGTATTGGTTGAAATGAAAAAGTTAGTGTTACGTGCGGGATTCGAACCCACGACCTTCGGCTAAATACGCCGCTGCTCTAACCTTTTGAGCTATCGTGACTTCGATCCACTCAGACACGAACTCGGAAAATTCAAAAGGTTGTAGGTTGAGATGGGGAGTTGGTGTCTGAGTGGATCGAAGTCACGATTCTTAGTCTTACACTTTTTTCAATGGCTCCAATCAGGCTTTTGAGTGAGTATGACAGCGTCAGGATCATAACATTATGAGAGAAAGGTTAGAGCCAGCGCGAAGCCGCTTGTAGACTGGATGTAAATCACTCTACAAAACGAAGGTTTCTTCGGCGCTTCATTGAATCAGGGCTTCACACTAGAAGGCCAGGACAAGGTTGACTTAGGTCTAAAGACGAGACTCATTTGTCATCAGGCTTTACGAAACCGCATTACGGGAAATCTGATAAGACAAGTCCGAAATGTTTTTCGATTTTCTCCCGGACTGTAAGAAGAAGGCTAAATGCAAATAACCTCAGGGCCGATACCCGGCTCGTGGACATCGTCTTACCACAGCTAGGAAAATGGCCAGGCTTCAATTCACACGGGAACATGTGAATTGGACATTGAAAGATTGTGTACATTCTCTTTACAGATGAGGTGAGAGTTGGCCTCAAATCTTCGGATGGGCATAATTGATGTATGGTTCCTCAGGCATTTCCTTGGACGCTGTCATCGAATTGGTTGTGCGAGAAAGTTCTCTAACTTCACAGAGTAGAACATGTAGTGCCCCCCATAGCTGAGAAATTCTTGCTAATGTAAGATAATGCCAGGCCCCATAGAGCACATATTGAGTATGTCTACCTGAATGAGGTTGTAATTGAGCGTTTGGTGTGGCCGGCTCGAAGGCCATATGCCCATGTCTGAACCAAATCTAACACATTTTGGTCCAACTTAAGCGACGAATACGACGGCGAAACTCAGGTCCTGGACAGTTGAACGGACGGCTGTTTTTGATAAATGGGAAAGTATCCCACAGTATTTTATCAGAAATCTTATTCATGGAAAACAAAGGCATTTAACGGACGTGATTCGTGCCAGATGTGGAAATAATCTGTAGTAAAGGGGACAAAAAAGTTATTTTTATTATTATTGTTTTTTTTTGTTCTTTACTCAAATTTGTTTTAGAATTAAGTAATAAACGTTTTCTATTTAAATATTTACAATTCGTTAATATTTAAATTCTTATATTTACAAGCAAACCTCTTTTTAATATGCAAAATATGAATAAACCTAAATTCGTTCAAATTTAAGGGTGGTGCTTTTTATTTATTCAACCGGTGTGTATAGATACTTCAGTATAATCTTTAATTAAAATTGTTTATTAACAATATTACAAAAGTTAATAAAAATAAATGTACACGTTAGCCACATAACTCAAGGAAAACTTAAACCCTGGATAATAGTACTGTGTATAAGGCAAGCTATGAGATTTCTAATATCTCAAAAAAAGGAAGAAGTTGGTGGAAGAAAACACCAATCTCAAGTGAAGATATTGAAAGTTAATTCCTCCACTTAACCTCTAGTCTGTTAAGTGAATATATTTTCGTTTGGGATTGGTGTTTTCTTTCGTTTTTCTTTAAGGAACGCCTTTTCAATCGTCTCTGACCTCCTCTTCAGGCAATTTGGTTTTTTTGTTGTCCGTTCTCCAAAGAAAGAAAATTAAACAGAGAGAATGGTTATTGTAAGATCTCATCTAAGTAAAAATGACATAAAGAAATAATTATTATCAGGTATGTAATTCCATGGTAAGATAGACAATACGAATATGAGATGTGATGAATTTAAATTAAAAAGCACATTTTCTTATTTGTATTGATCTCATTGATTTTTGAGCACTGTGCCAAGGTTGTGCTAACTTTTGAATAAATAATCAAGAATGAATCAGCGAAAGAATTGTGACTTTCCTCCTGTGGTAGGCGGGGTGATAACCTATAATTTGATAGTTACTTGTCAATAAATTTCACAGCTAAACTAAACACTGAAGATGACAAAATGTATTGGACAGGCAAAGAATTGCTTTTTTTAGGGTTGGATTCCTGCCTGAGAGTCACATGTCCAATTGGCATGAAGTCTCTTACTTAGGAACTTACAGTTCGATAGTTACTTATCTTCTTCGGCTGCCTATCATCGCTGATTTTATCAGTTTTACCATCTTCAGTGTTGAATTTTGGTGATTTCTGTCAAGTGAAGTTGTAGTTATGAGATCATCGATGGTGAGGGGACTGTGTCAATATTAGTCTTGTTTGTCAGTGTGTTTGATTTTTTTTTTAAATTTTTCTAGTTGATCTTTTTGATCTTCGGTCTTTTTTCTTTTAATTTATGTAATGATGATGGATTAAATCAAATACACAACCTACAAATGTGAGAGTAAATCTGCCACTGCTGACTTTTTGATATCTCCAATTTTCGACATATCCCATTTGTTGATCATTTCTTTAAGTAAGTAAACAATTACAAATTTCAGACATGCAAGAGGGCTTAGCATCCAACTATCCATTGGGTTTCACTGACCAAATTAAAAAACCAATTGAATTCGAAAAAAAGATTCAAACAGTACCGCTAGTGTGGCAAATATGAGTCAGATGCATAACCACAACCAACATCGCCCTCTCATTTCCTTAAGTGTATACTGAAATATACTAACTGAGGTGAACTTTGTTTATACCTAAACGGATTAGACTGAGACTGTTTGTATAAATACCTAAAAGGAGTGCTTTATTATAGAAATTAAATGTGAAAAAACAAATTTTAAGTTATATTGGTTTTATTGTAATCTATAAAAAATATCATTATTGTAATGGTTCTTTCTTTTTTCAAAACAATTTTATTTTCTAGTTTTAATATAGTGGTAACTATGCTGATCGCATGAAGCAAATAATATTTTTGTCTTTTGTTACACTTTCTGTAATATTCTAAACAATTTGTCTGAAATAAACATTACTATTATTATTATTAATAAGTATAACTGTTTATTTATGCTACGATTAATAAATATAAAAATTACACAAATATCAATAATGATATAAATTAGCAACTAGGAATAAATCAGCACCTTTTATTATTTTTTTTATTTTGAGTTGAAATTAAATTAAAAAAACATGTTTTGCCATTTGTGTATAAGGGGAGGAAAGACCCTCCCAAGATGAAAAGACTTATTTTATTTAAACCAATAAATATTTATTTTGATTAATTTATTTTTTAGTTACAAATTTTAATTAAAGTTAACACCTCGGAATAAAGTTAAAGAAGAGTTTAAATGCCATGAAGGAATGCATTTATTATTTTAACCACATCCCCCTTTCTTACAGCAAGATTTTTTCGGAGGCCTGTACGACGATCCACCATCACCCATCAAAGGATTGTACTCTGCGTACAGAAAGGAAAAAGTTATTAACAATAAAAATAATCCATATGTGTTTGGTGGTCATAATTATTTTAATTAGTTATACTTATTTAAGCATAAGAGAAAGAAAGTAATAAAATGTAAAAATAATCATAAATTATTAGTTAAAATAGAAGTAATAAGTTTTGTGTTTGTAGCAAACAAACCAAAATAATAAGGAAAAAGTAATTACCTTTTTTGTAAGGTGACTGGCTCGATGATCCGCCAAGTTTATGTCCTGTCAGTAATTTTTCCCTTTCAAGTCGTTTTTGCTCCTCCCTCTGAAATAATGCCGCTGATTATTAAATCACTAAAACACATAATTTTAACCTATTTTAATTTTTTTTTAACCACCAGCATCCTGGGGATAGATAACCTCTTGCTGTGGCAAACCCTGTTAATTTTTTTTGTTACTTAAAAAATTTTGTTTTTCGTTGATACTTGGATCGAACCATTGACCAGTAGACTGTAGTCTGTTTAAGACTTATCGCTTCAGTCGCATATGTTGATTCCAAGTAAATCGTTAGTCTAGGTTGCATTGTTCTATTCACATTCTGGGTATAAATGTAACATGGACACACTTTTTTATTTCCCTTTATTTTTCATTATTACTATCTGCTATACATGAGATATATCGATTCAGATCTTCAGAAGCTACTAATAAAGTAGGATCGGAGTTGAAAGATGCAAGGAATATGGTAGGTGTAGTAGGGACTTATGTGATATAAAGGATAACGAGGACTGGCCCAAGTTTACAACTCAACAGTACTTTGTCGGACCCGAAACAACCGCTTTGATAGATAAGAACGGAGGATTGAGAGTGTATTTGTATTTTCAATCTCACCTCTTTTCTCCTTTCTTCTGCCTCTTTGGCTTTTTGATTCAATTCCTCTTGCATCTTCTGTCTAGCTGCAGTGAGAGCTTCCAACCTTTCTCGAGCCAGATCTGGATCTGAAGAGAAAATCAATTTTGTATCATGTAACTTGGGTCATTTTTGTAATGTACAAAACGCAATTATTGTTTTAGAAAAAAGTGAAACAATACTTTTGTGATATTTTTCAGCATATTTTTGCTCTTCCCTCCTTGTATACCAATCATCCAAGTATTTATTAATCTTGTCCCTGTAAATGAGGTAGAAAATGCCAAGTCCAACTAGATACCATCCATAGTTCATGAGAAAGTTTGTGCCTGAATGAAAAAGGGATTTTATTAAAATTTAATATATTTAGAGAACATAGTTATTTTGTTAGACACCTTTTGTTGCTGGAAAATAATTGAAACTAGCCATTATTACACTGAATTTTGTTGGGGTTCACATAAAACTATGAGAACTATATTTTCTATTAAATTCACTAATTTCGTGGTCCGCTTGACCAATTAATATATTACAATTAATTAAGGTTTTTAGTTGAGATAAAAAAGTCAATGGCACAAGCGAGATTCAAACCCAGGATCTTCGGCTAGATACGCCGTCTTTCATTTGTCGCCGAGAATCCAATCCGATTAAACAAATGAAATGGCCCCAGAGAGCTTTAGTGAAGTATACTTCATTTTAATTCATTAAATTCACTAATTTCGTGGTCCGTTTGACCAATTAATATATTACAATTAATTAAGGTTTTTAGATGAGATAAAAAAATCAATGGCACAAGGGGGATCCCGGAATCCAATCCGGTTACACATTTGAAAAATGGCAAAAAGGAGGGAAAATTCAAACGGTGGGGTTGAGATGGGAAGTTAGTGTCCGAGTGGATCGAGGTCACGATAGCTCAAGTGGTAGAGCAGTGGCGAATCTTGCCGAAGATCGTGGGTTCGAATCCCGCTCATGCCACTGACTTTTTTATCTCAACTAAAAACCTTCATTAATTGTAATATATTTTCTATATTCACTGAAAGTCTTCTAGTAAATTATTTAGTGTAGAATAAATATGTTTTACAGTACAAAACCTTAACGCTGATGATTAGTCAACCATTGGCCATAAAACACTAACACCCCCTTGGGCTCTCTGTATTGTGCACTCTAAGGTTTGAGAGGATTTGTAGGTAGGTCTAGGCTGCGGTTCCCTTTCCCGAGACCAATTAATTAACAAGTTAAACTATGAGCCAATGTCACTTGTAGGATTTTGTAGACATGCATGGCAATACAGATATTTTTATATCAATGAAACGAATATTTAGTCTTGTATAATTTAATTTCAATTTGTTCTCATTATTATTGTGTTTTTGTATTAATTTACACATGTTGTATTATTATGCACTTTTGTTGTTTGTTTGCAACTTCGCCAGAAAGAATTTTCCTTGAAGTAATGGTACTTATTTAGTAGCTGTAATTTAATTGTACATTATTGGATTATAACAAATAAAGTTCCTTTATTATTATTATTATTTGCATATAAGGCTATGAAATGTATGTATATGAAGGAATTATGTGAGCAATTTTGTTTTATAAGGTATGTGATCATGTATGTGTGTAATTGTTTTTTGATGTCGGTATTGTGTATATGGATGAAGACCGGTCAAAAAAAAGTCTAACAAATAAGGTGTTGTTTCATCCCCATTTTACCACAATATATCCATATACACTAGGTTACAGGATGTGCAAAAGGTATAAAGTGATTATGCAAATTATGTTTAATTTGTTATCTATACAGACATTTTGGTGGTTGGGTTTGGCATAGGAATAAAGAAAAACAACAAAGTATAATGCCTTGGTGCTATTTGGTTGCCATTTTACGACAAGCATTTTGTAGTTTATGCATACATATAACACAGAAAACAAACACTTTGAGCCCTGAAGATGATCTCAATAAAGATCGAAACATTGGCACGATAAAGAAAATGTTTTTCTGAAACCTACATCACACCAGACCGCATCTCACGATTTCTGAATAAATACATATTACATTTACCAATATTAATATTATCGTCTTAGCACCATATTTCTGTACATACAAGGTTATGCAATGTATATACATAAAAGATTTTTGTGGGGGCGTTGGTGGCTGCAACGGTTTAGGCATTGATACGGCGCTCATCACTGTTAAGTCTTTGTGCTATGTAGGCTTGATACAAACTGCTCCACAGAAGGGAAAAAAATGAACACTATTGATTTCTTTGAATTTAATTTCTTGATTTTGGCCATATTTTTTGCTCTGTTTATGATCGAACAATTTTTTTTAATGCAAGATAATTAATGCAAGACTAACTGTCGCCACCAATGTTATGCAGTACCTTTGAGATGTCAACATTTACACCTTAACCCGCCCAGCCTGTATTCCTTATTTGAACCCCAATGAATAATTGTGGGACGAGCTAGGATATTGGTTAAAACAAGCAAAAAAAAATCCTCTTACAGCCTTAGCTGAGCTGAAAATTACGTTTGTTGAGATATGAGATGAAATTCCTCAAGAAGTGGTTAGAGCTTAATTATGAGCATACTAAGAAGTTTAGAGTGTATAATAAGAGCAAAGATTGTTCAGATTGTTTTATATTGGGTTGTCCGGAAAATAATGCAGGATTTTGGTATTAAACAAAAAAAAAGAAACTAGTTACTTTAAAGCAATGTTCTTTAATCAAAATAATTTCCCATACTCTCAATACATTTCTCCCAACGTGTTGGTAACTTATTAATTCCGTCTGAGTAGAATTCAGAATTTTTAGAATTGATAAAGTCAATAAATGCATTTTCCAGTTCCGTTTGATTTTTGAATATTATGTGTTGTAAGTAGTGGTCCAGGTGTCTAAAAAAATGGTAGTCAGTAGGCGAGAGGTCCGGAGAGTAGGGTGGGTGAGGCAAAGTTTCATAGCCAAGCTCCAATAATTTTTGTGACGTTACACGTGACACATGTGGTCGAGCGTTGTCATGCAACAAAATGGGCCCTTTCCGATTGACCAAAGAGGGCTTCATTACTGCCAATTTCTGATGCATGGTATTAATTTGGTTACAGTATGATTCAGCATTGATGGTTTCGCCAGGATTTAAGAAGCTGTAGTGTATTAAACCAAATGAAGCCCACCATACCGTAACCATTACCTTTTTTTGATGAGTTGGGGGCTTTGGAAAATGTATTGGAGCTTCTCCTTTGTCGAGCCACTGTCCAGAACGTCTAGTGTTATCGTAGAGAATCCACTTTTCGTCACATGTAACAATTCTGGCCAGAAATGGGTCATTTTTGTTTCGACAAAGAAGTGATGCACAAACATCAAAGCGCTGATTTTTTTGGCGATCGTTTAATGAGTGTGGAACCCAATTTTCGAGTTTTTTCACTTTTCCAATCGCCTTGAGGTGGTCAGCGACGGTCGTTTTACTGACTTTGAGTTGCTCTGCAAGTTCTCGAACAGTTGTTTTGGGGTTTTCTTCCACCACTGATCGCAGAACATCATCATTAAGAGAGGAAGGCCTTCCACGACCTTCTTCATCTTCAAGGCTGAAATCTCCCTCCCGAAATTTTTTAAACCACCTTTGCACAGTGCACTCATTAACACAACCCTCGCCCCAGATTTGGTTAATGTTTCTAGCCGTTTGGGCTCCGCTTCGGCCGAGTTTAAACTCGTAAAAGAAAATCGTACGAAATTCTCGCTTTGACATTATAAGGATGACTGAATTATTTCCAAGTAGCGGAATGCTACAGAGGTAAACAAACAATATCATTTGGAAGAGGATTAATAAGTGTTGACATTCATACAAATGAGTAATCCTGTAAACGTAAACAGAATATTTTATATAGATTTTTTTTAATGAAAACTTAAAATCCTGCATTATTTTCCGGACAACCCGATAATTTTATAAAACTGCTCAAAAATTAATAGGGATATATGTAATTTATTTTTATTCTATTAATTTTAATTAAATTAAGTGATACATTCTTATAAGTTGGATAAAACAAAATAGAAAACACAAACCAAATCAAATAAATGTTACGCCTCATTTTTAATAACAGATTTACTTAAGCATAGTAAACGTGAAGATTACTTATTTTGTACTTTTTTTATATTTTTTTTTAAAGCAGCGTAGTTTTCATGGTTGGAGATTTATGCATCGACGAAAAATATATTCACTGCAGATTATAATGTAAGCTGACAGGCAAAAAATTCCATCCAATTGATTTTTTTCCCCTCAATAAAAGAAAATTCTGCCCTTAATTTGTCTTATTGTTTCTACCAATAAATATTTGTTTATTGTGTTTTAAATTGACCCTTAATCAAAAATAAGGATAAAGGATTTTTAAATGTTTACTTTTTACGGAATTTAAAATATTTATTAAGTCTCATTTGAATTCTGAATCAATAAACTTTCAGTTTTCATCTTTTTGTTCTTGATTTCAATTTTTAAACTTAAAAATGCCACTTAGTGCTGATGATGATGCACGTGGTGTGGCACTTATTGATAATGGACTTTCCGTCAGGTATGCAGCTATTGACCGTTTTTTGACTTTGAGAATTTTGTAAAACCAGCACCATATTGTTGTTCAAGCGATTCATCAGCTCCAGGAAGTTTGAGGTGTCCAATTTTCTGAAAGCACTGCTCAAAGAAGATTAAATCAGTATGGCGTTTTGCCCTGTAAGAGGAACAGAATTGACCCAAACAGAGTTGCATGGCTCCCATTGGCTCAAGAACACAGCCGTTTGTCTTTTGACAATTGGTCTGCCGTACTTTTTACAGATGAGTTAGATTTGTTCTAAAATCTCCGGATGGGCGTGAAAGAGTGTGGAGAAGGGAAAATGAAAGGTACGAAGACTCATTTTTCAGCTCAGTGGTCTTGTGGGCAGAACTCTCAATGGAGAGTTGCACAGAGTTGGTGTTGTTCATGGAGGGTCTTTGACAGCCAATCCCTACGCGGATTAAATTTTAATGCACCATGCATTGCCAATCCTCGATGAAATCAGTGACAATCCTATTCTAATGCACGATAATGATCGTCCACATATTGCCCGCATAGTACAAATGTACCTTCAACAGCAAAACAACAGGGCCTAGCCTGGCCAGCCCGTTCTCCAGACTTGAACCCCATCGAACATTTATGGGATAACCTCAAAAGATGAATAAGTCCATCACTTCCTGACACGTTCCACGATCATGAAAGAAATCTTCGTGAAGAATGGGCTTACCTCGACCAAAGAGACATTTCCATACTGGTAGAAAGTATGTCAAGGCGTCTTCGAGATGTAATGAAGACAAGAGGTGGAAATACGAGATATTGAAATGTTTTTTCCATTTTCCTTAGTAATTTACATTTTTTTAAACTTTTTTACACAGACTCAATTATGAAACGTTAAACTTTGATTAATATATAAAAATATATACAAATCAAGTTATATTATAAGTGGGTGGAATTTTTTGCCTGTCAATATATTATTTTGTGGACAATCGATGTGTATATTTTGCGTGCAGTTAAAAGAATGGTTTTGGTCTAATATTACGTGGCGTGTGTTTTGTTTGTCGAATATTACGTTTGATGGAGTATTCGGCTCACCGTAAGAGGACAAAGTCAAATAGCTGGCTTGCTCGTCTGTCATTTCGCCGTTCAATCCGTAATTAGCATCGGCCATTCTATCCGGGAGATGTCGGAAATCCTCATTAAAGCCCCTGGGCAAAGAATTTCCACAAATGCCAGTTCATCCAGGAGTGGGGAAGGTTATTTGGAAAGTGTGTCGAACGCTTTGGAGATAAGAGAACAGCTGATTGTTGGAACAAAGTGGTTGTGGGTTTTTTTTGTTAAAGATTTTTTTGTTTGATAGTTTTTTTCTTTGTTAATTTTTTTTTGTGTTTTTTTGGTGGATAGTAAAGGAAAAGATTTTGTCGGATTTATAAGCTCCTTGTTCGACGTTTGCGCCGTGGAGTGGGGTTGATAAAGGAGTGCAAAGCAGGTGTCTCCATCTGCGAAGTCTGATACCAATTAGAAAAGTGAGAAGGGAAGAAGGCTTAACCCCGTCTAGTCTCCGCTTTTCAGACTCCTCGTCTGCCGTTCACAATTTCCCCTGGCGGATCGCTTTCGGCCGGTTATGCTCGCGGTTCGCGTTTTCGAGATTTCCTAGTCGTCGGCGTGCCTGCGGAAGAAAGGCGTCGAAGATGTGAGAAGTGCGACGAGGATATAAACAAATGGACGGACACTCTCTCCACTGGACGTCGGTTGTTTATCTCGTGAAATGGGATCGGCCTAAAATGTGCAAATGAAGTCGGCCGAGTTGTGATCGTGTCGGGGGCCGCGACCGCCTAGCGCCTTTATTCTTCAGTTTGTCTCCTCAGACCGGCGGCGGATAGAAAACAAGTGAAAAATGGCAGATTTGGAGGCGGTCCTCGCGGACGTCAGCTATCTGATGGCCATGGAGAAGAGCAAATGCACTCCAGCTGCTAGGGCCAGCAAGAAGATCATCCTTCCAGACCCGAGGTGAGTGGGACAACATTAAAAGTTCAATACGAGATTTGAGTCGGTATCACATTCTCCCCCCCCCCATAAATTGGTATCACCTACTCACGAACTTCGTTTTACGGGGCAAGTCCGGGATTTTAACCCCGGACCCACCAGGAATGCTTTTAAAGTCCCTCCCTCAAAACAGAACACCTTTGACCAAAAAGAATTCAGACTTCCATCTCAAAAACCTTCCTCAAAAATTTTGACACATTTCGTAACATGACGGTCGTAAAGTCAAACCGCAACATCCATTTCTAGAAAAACCCATCTCTAAACAGATTCCACTAAAACGAAAAATTTTTCATTAAAAAACGTACGCAATGTAGATAATTTAAACGAAAAATCTCACCACAAAAGCATGGGTCAAAATTTGCCTTAACAACATATTCCCACTTCGTAAAGTTCTCACTTTTATCGATAAGGCTGTACTGTGAAGGTGAAATAATAACTAAATGGGTCAGAGCCAATTTTCCTCCCTGAACTTTCATTTCCAAACTGACATCTTCACCAAGAATCACCAATGTGATTAATTATGCATCACAAAATAAGCTTGCGATGTGATGTCGAATATGAACGACCATTTTATAAAGAAACCTGAAATTTTGCCTTAATTGTAAAAAAAAAATTGTATTGTAGTTCTAGGAAACGTTATGAAAATTGTATCGCTACTTGAAGTTTTTTAGTTTCAATCCATCAGAGAAATGACATTTTAAATTGCAACCCAGGATCTGTTCATTATAAAAATAATTATAATTTATGCGTTTTATGGTTAATTTATGAGTTCAACTGATATCATCAGTGCTAGAAGATGCCGTTATGTTTATTTCTTCTGAAATGAATACTTTCAAACAGTACGTATCCTAATCATTTAGCGCCAGTTAGTAATAATAATTTTCGACTTGTTTATAATAAAATTGTTCATTTTCCATTGTGCGTGGTTGGTTTAGGGGTTCAGCATTATCACTATAGTAGAGCATACATTTTCTAACGTATTTCTTCTTTGATGATGGATGAAAGTATTTTGAGATACAGTTGTTTTATTTTATGGCACAGTTTGTTGAACCACCCAAAAAACCTACCTCTACACAGATTCAATATCAAAACGTGAAATTCTTCATTAAAATCCGTCACAATATACATAATTTAAACGAAAAATTTCATCACAAGAGTATGTACAAAAGTATGTGATTTGCCATAAACAACGTATTCCCACTTCGTAAAGGTCTCACTTTTATCGATAAGGCTGTACTGTGAAGGTGAAATAATAACTAAATGGGAAAGAGCCAATTTGAAAAGCTTTTCCTCCCTGAACTGTCATTTCCAGACTGACATCTTCACCAAGTGAATCACCACTGTGATTTATTATGCATCACCAAATAAGGTTGTGATGTGATGTCGAACACGAACGGCCATTTTATAAAGAAACCTTAAAATTTTGCCTTAACCGAAAAGAAATTTGTATTGAATTTCTAAGAAACAACATTATTACATTAAATTGTATCGGTACTTTAAGTTTTAACAGTTTTTTTAGTTCCAATCCGTCACAGAAATGACATTTTACAATCCAATCGCGGTTCTGTTGTTTATAAAAAAAATTTATGCGTTTTGTGGTTAGTTTATGAGTTCAACGTTATCATCAGTGCTAGAAGATGCAGTTATGTTTATTTCTTCTGAAATGACAATACTTTGAAACACTGTACGTATCCTAATCATTTAGTGCCATTATTAATAATTTTCGGTTTGTTTATATAAAATTGTCCATTTTCCATTGTGTGTGGTTGGTGATTTGGTGACATCACTGTAATAGAGAATATATTTTCTAACGTATTTCATCTTGAATGATTGATGAGGGTATTTTGAGATACAATTGTTTTGTTTTTTGGCAAAATGTTTGAACCCCCCCCCCCCTACAAACTACATCTACGCATATCAAAACGTGAAATTCATCATTAAAAACCGTTACAATATGCATAATTTAGACAGCAGATTTCATCACAAAGTCATGTATCATAATTTGCCTCGAACTACACATTTCTACTTCGTAAAGGTTTCACTTTTATCGATAAGGATTTATTGTGAAGGAGAAATAATAATTAATGAGTCAGAGCCAATTTGAAATGGTTTTCCTCCCTGAACTTTCATTTCCAGACTGACAACTTCACCCTGTGAATCAGCAGTGCATTAATTATGTATATCACATTATTCCTGTGATGCGATGTCAAAACATTTTGAACAAGAACGGCCATTTTATAAAGAAACCTTAAAATTTTGCCTTAACTGAAAATAAATTTGCAGTGAAGTTGTTCAAGAAACAGCACTGGCGTAAAATTCTTATTTTTATTGTGAATTTAAGATCTGCAACTAGGAGGGTATTTGAAAATGCAGATCTTTCCTGATTTAAGTATTTGTTGAAATTTATGCACAATTAATAAACGAATAACAACAAGCAATCTTAATTTTTCAAGATTTCAATTAATTTAATTTCGAATAAGGACATCTGAATATTATCAATGTTTATTTATTGTTTTGTTTACAACAAAATAATTCATTTTACCCCTTGTTTAGTTTATGAGTTTTCAACGCAGTATTGCTAGAAGATGCAGTTCTATTTAGTTCTTCTGAAATGAGAATGCTTTAAAACACTACGTATCGTAATTCATTAGTACCAGTTATTAATAATAATTTACGACTTGTTTATAATAAAATTGCTAATTTTCCATTGTGTGTTGTTGGTTTATGATTTTTCAGCGTTATCACTATAATAGAGCATACATTTTCATATGTATTTCTTCTTGGACGATAGATGAGAGTTCTTTGAGATACGATTCTATTGTTTTTTGGCAGAGGTGGTTGAACCACCCAAAAAACCTACCTTTATGTAAGACTTTACTGTAAAGGTGAAATAATAACTAAATGACTCAAGAGCAAATTTGAAATGGTTTTCCTCCCTGAGCTTTCATTTCCAGACTGACATCTTCACCTGTGAATCACCAGTATGATTAATTATGCACCACACATTATTCCTATGATATCAAAACATTTTGAACATGAACGGCCATTTTATAAAGAAACCTTAAAATTTTGCCTTTAGAAAAGAACAAAACATAAAAAAATTGTTCAACAAACAACACTGACGTAAAATTCTTATTTTTATTGTCGATTAAAAGTGTTTAGTATCTCAACTCAATATAACTTAATTTAGACAACAAATCTCATTATGAAAATTTGTACTATAATTCATCTCTACCTCGTTAAGGTTTGTCACTGTTATTGATTCGTTAGTGCCAGTTAGTAAGAATAAATTTCGACTTGTTTATAATAAAATTGTTAATTTCCCATTGTGCATGGTTGGTTTTGTTTTTCAGTGATATGACTATGATAGAGCATATATTGCTAAGCTATTTCTTCTTGGATGGATGTATTTTGATAAAATTGTTTTGTTTTTGGCAGAGCATTGTTAAACCATCAAAAACCGTCACATTGTACATAACTTAAACAAATCACATCACATTCATGTACTATTATACACCCCATACCTGCACATTTCCACCTCGTTAAATTGTAACGAAATTGTTTAAGAAATAACACTGATGTAAAATGCTCATTTTTTTATTGGTAATCGAAGTTTTTAGTTTCAATCTACCACAAGGAGGATATTTTAAAATGCAGCCCTTTACAATTATTATTATTATATTTTTATAGTTGAAGTTTTCTTTGATCCACAATCAAAATAAATAAAAACATTGACTCATGATATTTCAGCTTATTTTCCTTGGAATGCGGACATTTTAAAATACAATATTTTCAGTGGTTATCTATTTTTTTAAACAATAAAATCATTAAATTGTGTGGTTTGTTTGTGTTTTCAACGTTATCAGTTGTGATAGCAAGTATATTTCCCTTATTTTTTCTCAAATGAGAATAATTGAAACACTGTAAGTTTCCTGATTCTTCTGTGTCAGTGCTTAACAATTGATTTAAATATTTATAATTTTCAACTTTTTTAAAAATACAATTGTCGATGTTAAATTGTGTGGGTTTGGTGAGTCTTCAAGTTTGATGAAATATTTTTTCGAATATTTCTCCTGGGTTATTTTATTAAACAGTTATATTTGCTGTTTAATAGAGTATCCTTTAGCAGTTTATTTACGAATTATTATAAATATATGCTTCATTTGTACTAAAATTGCTAATTTTACATTGTGGATGGTTGGCTTATTTATTTTCTTCTTTATCAGTTTGATAGACATTTCTATGATATTCTTGTTGGATGATGGACGAGGCTATTTTGAAATACAATGTTTGAGATTTTTGTTTGGCAGTTTATTTAGGGTCATTCAAGCTGGGAAATGGTTGATAATTGCAATATAATTTAATTTTTGCGTTGTGCTGTTTATAATAATCAAACTTGGTTTCAATTCGATATAGGATTTTTTAAACAATATTTTTTTGTGTACATTAACAGCATAGATGTCATGTTTCAATGTAGCTTGCGCCCATATCCGTCCTCATTTTTACTGGAAGAAGGATAGATGTTAAAAATTGTGTAAGTTGATTATTTGCAAAGGAGTAATTTGATAATATAATTGAATATTTGCCGTTTTTATAGTTTCAACCTGTAGAATAACTTACAACTCCTCTAGGAACTAAACGTTTATGTATTTATTTTAAAAAAGCCATTCTAGAAATAATTTTGCTAAATTTGAGGGATATCACTCACTTTCATTTCTTAAGGCAGTGTTCTGTAGTCATTTTCATTCCTAAAACCCAGAAACCAATCAACCACATATCCTCCTACAGACAAATCAGCGTTCTTCCTTTGAAGTCCCAAAATGCTCTAAAGATTCCTTTTAAAACGTTTAGATACCCATCCGAGATACACGAAGAATCACTCATGTCCACCAATTCGGCTTCCGTACCTAACGACCCAGCAATGTTTCAGAGTCGTTGACACCATTTCCTGAAGAGAACAAAGGGTATTGCTTAGGCGCGTTCCTATAGGTGACCCACGGTATTGATAGGATCTGGCACCCTGGCATTCTTTATAAGCTTCAACGCTTCCTATCCTCCCCTTATTTCTGATCCTGGAATTTCTTATGTAATAATTCTACAGTGAGGTGCGAAACTATCAGATCAATATCAGACATCAATACAATCCAGCGTCTTGGAAGGGTTTCATGTCCGATAATGTATACCATTTATATTGGTACCTATACATCGCAACGCTATCATTACCTTTGCGGATGACAGCAGTACGGTCTTATAATCCAAATCCTAACCCAACAACCTCTAACACCGAAGAAAACCTAGAGTTTATGAAAGACTGGTGCAAAAATGGACAAGAGGATGCAATTCTGAATGAGGAAAAATGAACACAGTTAACAATTGTATTGAAAAAGAGTCTTGTACTGTACGTTAACAGCAAGGAGAATTGATATCCACTCAAGTGAGATACTTAGGTCTATACTTAAACAGCTGACCGACGTGGATCTTCATAGAGACCAAAGAGACTACATTTTAACAGCAGACTTGAACAATTATGAAAATTTTAGGACGAAATCTGTATTGACCGTCAAAACTCTACTAACCTATGCAAGACATTACTGCTACCACTTTGTACATACGGAACTGTGAGATTCTACCAAACCATTTAATACAGAGCATACGATCCTTTCAATCAAATGTGATGACATCACCTCAACATCCTTTTGTCTACGAACTGAACCAATCCCGCGTCAAGCTTTCGATCCATCCTAACCGTAAGGCCTTCATTTTCTTATCCTGAGAACCAGCCAAACCGCATTAAACTAGATCACGTTAGCTGGTTTCTCTTAACCTGTGCACCAAGTGGAGTGCTGGCCATAATGTCCTTTTCTGAATCCTATTCAACCATCAAAGAACACCTTGAGCTTATCAAGCACTGTGTAAAACATGAACGACTATACTGAAAGATAAAAAACGTACGTTTACATCGCAAAAACAGTCAGTCATACCCGTTATTCAGGAGCGACTTTCACTCAAGTCAGACACTTAGGACCATACCTAGACAGCTTACGTCAGCACCAAAACACTTAACAGAAGACTGGGACAACTACGAAGACTTTCAGGACCGGGATTTATTTTGACCAAAACTATATAAAGACCACTTTGCACAAACGGAATTGTGGGTGATCAGCTATCCAATGTCCAATGTCCTTCCATTCAAAAGTCCTCGGATAAATTTCAAAACAATAATTACTACGTCACCAATCTCACTATCTACAACACCACTACATTCTTTTTGTCAACCAACTGAGCTGATCCTTCTTCCATACCAACTTTCCATCCCAACCCTACTGCCCAAATCCTCTCTACACTTTTACATATCACACCATGTTTTAAACGACGACCTCAGGACCGTCTCTTATTCCTCATAATGCCTGCGAGCATTGGTCTCGTTTAACCTGCGTTCCCAGAGTGCAGTGCTGTAGGGTCAATGTTGCGACCTGGAAAAAAAAGCATTCACGCACTTATTTGTAATATGTACAGACTGCAAATAAATGATCTATTGCAAAAAAATAATTGGGCCACAAGAATTTGTGTAAACATTTTCAGATTACTTCATGTTTTGTTATGCAAAAAAGTTTAAAAATAACACAGTCCGAAATGAGGAGAATTACGCCAGAAATACACCAGTTGATTTAAAGAAAACACTTAAGTTATGACACAACTATTGTTTGTTCATTTGCGCCCATTTGGTTGTTCAAAATAAGATTTTTTTCAAATGTTTCTAGAGCAAAAATATATTGTTTTGTTTTAATTGTATGTTGAAATGCACTAATTATCATTTGATGTAATGAATTCCAAAAATGGTTTTTGTTTTATTTTTATTAAAATAATTGCGGGGAAAATTTCCTTTTAGTAGGTTAAAATCTGAATTGTCGGATAAAACAAACTTCTGTTGCATAAGAAATCCATTTAAGGCAATGTTTTGCAATGCAGCTTTGACATCATCTTACAATTCACTAATATTTGCAATAATCTTATCCTCTGGGCTATCTTTTTACGGAAGGAACCAAAATTGTTGCGCAAACGAGCCGTTGGGGCTGTTTAAAAATGTACGATTAGGCCTGTACTATAAATGGAATCCGGTTAATTTCTTGAAAACGTTTTGCAACGCGATTTCTGACTGCTTACGTTTTGTCGATGGTTGGGAAAAGAAAAATACAATTGCGTATTAGCGAAGAAATGTCTAAATTTAATACCTCTAATACACATTGAATTTGTTTAATTAAGTTTCCAAATGGTTTGGAGTAAACTTATTGCCCCATTAATTTAGCTTTTTAAAGATTGTAACAATCGGACTTTTTCTTGATCAAAAAATAAAAATGTGAAAGTGCAAGTGTGTGAAATATCAAATTATATTTTTCTTCACTAAATAAAGGCAGTTTTATTTAAACAATTTAACAAAACATACGGAAATAAACTGTAATTTGTCTCCAGTATTATCCATCATTACTTACAAAATGTTTACCCTCGTAAAAAAAAATCCATCATTCAGTCAGTATTTAAATTAAATAACAGTACCACTAGTTCTGTCACAAATTATAAAATATCATGGAACCCTACAAGCGCGACGTCAGGGTTAAAAGCAGGGTGAGACAATACGCTCAATCGTATTATTTCCTCAATCCTATTATTTCTGCGCATTGTTATTTCATATTAATTTCATAATTCCGGTTGATCATAACATTTTGTTTCTCATACTCTATGCCCATCAGGAAAAAGTAAAAGCACCTTCATGATTCCATCGAATACAAAGCATGAACATACTTGCTTTTTTTGAGCATACTTTTCACATACTTTTTTTTTTCCTTATGATCTTTGCATATTAGCCATGACGAATTCTTATATATGTGTTCAAATTGGGGGTTATCGGGAAAAAAAGGGCCAGAGGCGACGGTGGGAATCGAACCCACGACCGCGGAGTGAGAGTCTCTCATGCTAACCACTCGGCTACCGCTTGCCTTTAATTAAATTTTTCAATAATATACATTTTTTCCTCTTCGTAGTTTCCAACGGTCATTCACAGAAAAATAGTCAGGGTTATAAGCAGGGTGAGGCAAGAATTGCGGTTGATCGAATAAACTATCTTTTTTAAACATTTATTCCCTCTGGATCGGTTCTAACTACCTTCGCACTTGGTCCTATACCCCAATAATTTCTTTGATTATGGTTTTGTTTTTTCATTATCACTGGATATTATAATAACAAAATGAAATGCAAATGTAGGTGTGGTACTGGGTTTAATAAAATGATTAGCAAAAAATTAACTGTAATACGCATAGATTTTTTTTTTTTTTTTCATCGTCAATCGTCAGTTCGAAACGTATCTTCATATGTTTATTAAGGGCTTAAGCCTTAACCCTCATACATAATATCCAAGCTTAATACTCGTGTAATACCAGATATGTTTGATGGGTCTGTTCAGAATGTCAAAACCTAAATAATATTCAAATTTTTTATTCGTCGAAGTTGAATACAGAAGTTTTGCAAATGTTTCAAGCCCTTTTGATTTTGAAGTAACAAAGGTCATTGTAATTGTTGTGGTTCACCTGATTTTACATTTTAAGAATAGGCAATTCTTGGATAACAGGTAAAAACTATTTACAATTGTGAATGAATCATTAAAAATGCAAGAGATTTAAAATAGTACTGTAACTTCAGAAACCCCGACAAAGAGAGACACAAAAAATGACATGCCTCTTCATTAAGCTCTGGAAAGCTTTCCTATTCGTGACCATTGAACTCGGAAAAGACCTGAATCTGGGACTTCACCGTGTACTCAATCCCTGGTCATTATCGTCCAAAGGGACAAAGTTTGTGAAATTTCGGCCCGATAAGACAATCCGACATTTCTATATATATCGTTCTTAGACGGTGAGTCACGTTTTACGATAAGAAGCTCCGTATTCTCTCCATATGGCACCATGCACCATTACGACTTGTGTTGGACTGGAAAAAATAGTGCAAGGGTCAAATATTTCTCCTGGCCTTCTTCCAAACGTCTAGCGATCTAAGTCTAAAAGGAATTCATCTAGGCGGTACGAATTACTGCCGGTTTTGACCCATTGGCAGGTCACCTTGCGCCTATAATAGGAACAGGTAAACTTCGGTTTCTGGTACGCTTCTTAACTGTAAAGCCCTATCATTCTGGATTCCCTATTTCTTGGGAGAACTTTCAGGATCTTGGAAAATTATCAATATTCACCACTACCCCCTGGTCGTTATAAACTCATTACCATTTGATAAATAGGTGGACGGTCACATTTAGCCTGTTTTGCTTCGTGACCAGGCTTTTTAAAGTTTCTAAACTGAAGTTAAAACTTCTTCATAAGTCTTTACAGCCACCTGAATTCTTAGCCTCACTATAATTAGAAACTTTCGAGCTTAATATTATATTTTCAATAATGTTAATTTTCTTCATTATTATTTTAAATCTAATAATCATTCTGGACCAACTCCCTAAAGAAGCACTTGGAACGTTAACCCGCGAATTTTACTGTTATTCTTTGAATAAAAAGTGTGTGGATTTATTTAACAATTTATTTTTTTTAGTTAGTTTATCGTTTAGAAAGAATAAGTAAAAATACAATATTTGAGTTTTCATTTGTCGTCATAACGTTTATCAGTTTATTCAATAACCACAATATTTATTTTGGAATTACGTTATTACATCATAGTTACATAAATGTTTCTTCTAGGTTGACAAAATTCTTTTCCTTTACAATCCACATACTATGATTATTTCAACTTAAAGGTGGCAGTTTTGTTAAACAAATTACCCAGTTCTAAGAAAAAGTAAGAAAAATAACTAACTAAGGGACTAATATGTATTTTTAGCAATAAAAATGTTCAAAGATGTTAAACATTACTAATCTTTTAAATTAATTCTACCACAGTAGTACATGCTTTAAGTATTTTCGATAGTTCATTTCTTTGGTAATTAAATATATTATTAATTTACACAGTGGATATATTGAATAGCGATGCGCAAACATTTTCGATAAATTGTGTAAAAATATTGGTTATTTTTAATACAATTATTTAGCCAATCCTATTCAACATCAGAAAGTTTTCTGCTATTGTTAAAACTTTAACAATAAAACCATACAGGAAATGCATAGGTAATTATGGGCCTGAACCTAAACGAGGTTTTTTTTGCACAAAGTGCGATCAACTTTGTTGAATATTCGGAAAAGGCTGTTCTTCGCTGCTAGAGCGGCTAACCATTTTTTCTTCTCGACATTAAAGCCAAAATTTAGTATAATGTAAACGCCTAGATATTAACCCTGATCGACAATGGGATGGCCTCGTTATCGACCCTCACATAATAATGTAATATGGTTGTTCATTTAATGATGTAATATACAAATAGAAAACAAAATTGCTTCAGTTTTTCTGTTATTTGTCGAAATTCTGCATTTGTTGAATTATTTGAAACACTTTGCTGCTGATAGCTGAGATTTGTATTATTTAGAATGGTAACGATTCGGTAAGAAACTCGTAGGAACGTGTCATCTCCAAAGAGCTAAGTCCAAAGTCGATTTAATGTCTTTGAGTCGATTGTAAAGAAAATAAATAGTTACTCAGAAATCGTGAGATGCGGTCTAGTGTGACGTAGGTTTCAGAAAAACATTTTCTTTATAGAGCCAACGTTTCGATCTTTATTGAGATCATCTCCAGGGCTCATAGTGTTTGTCTTCTGTGTAATTGTGCCATTCTTGCGTGTCGTGTTGAGAGTTTTTCTGAAACCTACATCACACTTAGACCGCATCTCACGATTTCTGAAAATTATCGATTAACGGTACTAATCACCACAAATGATGAATAGTGTAGAACCTAGCAAGGTGCTATGGGGAACACCCGCTCCAATGCTTCCTACGGATGTCTGACTTCAAGATCTCTTGGATATAAAATGTTCTGCCTGATAAATAACTATTTATAAGGTGTGTGATATATCTAGGTGTTTATACATGAGACTTTAGAGCCTAACAGTCAAAGGCCAACCTTTCCAGTGTGTTTGTGTATGATTAATTTATGTTTAAGTTACTGTGTCAAGTTAAAACTACATAATGATGGAAGGATTTGATCTGAAATCAAATTCATTGGATATAATAATAATGCTATATTCTTGGATCTTGGAAAATGTATTAAAGGGTGAAAAGATAATTTAAAGGTGGACCATGATCCTTTATGGATTTTTGGAGTAAGATGACCTTAGTAAATTCCAAATATCGTAAAAGATTTACCAACGTTAATTGTGCCAGATAAAAAAGTAATACTTTAATTGGAAGACTTGACGTCTTTAATGTCGTTTGTAAAGGTATAAAGATTGTAGGTCCCAGGACTGAGCTCTGGAGAACACCCGATCCAATCCTTCCTAACAATGACTTAACAGTGCCTGAACGTAAAGTGTAACAGGTGTTTAAGTATGCTATATATCTAGGAAAACCCAGTAGGTCAAGTTTGTATGAAAGCACAGTTTATTTAAACACTACGCTCTGGTACGCAGTAAAATTATCAGTTTATCACCGTTTGGGCGGTTAATTCGTTATTGTGTATATCTGTCAGAATACAATAGCATATCTCTATTGGAAGGAGGCTATTTTCATCCATATTATTGGCTTTTATGTTGCTAATATGAATTTTCTCTGCTCATCGATATGTTAATATTTTGAGATTTCCTTTATCATTTTAATTACCCACGCTCTTGCATCGTAAAAATGTGTTTGTAATTTTTTAAAAGTAGAGAAAACCCCTTATGAATTTCCTTTGAGAATTTTTTTTAAATTCAAGACTAAGTGTGTTTATGCATTTCTACGGTTCCTCTGTTATTTCAAACCAAATCTAACCGGAATAATATTGTTTATCTTTTTAAATAAGAAGTTTAGGTTGATGAGTGATAATTTTAATCAGTTGAATAAAATATTCCCGTATATTTTAATTTACGTCAAGTTATCATTCTATCGTAGTTATAGTGTAGCATAACTTATTTCCCATCAGACAACGTCTTGTTTATTTATTAGTTGATAAAATATGAGGGAATTTACACTGAAACGTGCATTTTGTTTAAAGGAAGAAGTTGTGCTGAATGCCTAAAAACATCAATCAATTTTTAAAGTGGTGTTACTTTTGGTTGGTTATTTTTTTAATTATTTTTGAATAGCATCATGCTGTTGTTTTTCGATCGTTGTTTGAATAAATTGAACGTTTGTTTGAAAGTATCTTGTTTGCTTAACATTCTCATGTTTTATCGATACGTCTGTGAGTTTCTTGTTTTTTTAATTGTCGCATTTGCAGTTCGTAATATCCGCTTTGACCAGGCTAATTCAGATATGATTTTTATGTAAGACAGTAAGCAAAACCGTTTGCCATTTCATCGTTTCAGTTTTGAAACTGAATTTATTGCACAACGTCGTTAATGCACGCAGTTGCTCAATGACACAATTGCCAATTTCGAAACGAATTTTTGCATAAAGTGTAATTTAGCCCCCTTTTAGCGTTGACTGTAAAGCAAGCGATGTTCTTGAATATATTAATGTATGGAGCATTGCTATACTCTTTTTTTTTAACGAGTGTGAAACTTGTACTCGAGCGCTACCATAGTTTTCAAATTAGTCTAATTAATTGAATGTATATTTTTAATGCTTTTTAAAAAAATTTCAAACGTATATTTTACTTAACTGTTCAATAAAATCAGTAACTAAACTATTTATTATCATTTGTATTTTTTAGCATTCGATTACAGGGATAGTTGGATTTGATTGATTTATGTTAGCTCAATCTCCACAGCATATAGATATGAGTCTATCACTGCTCGCAGTCCACCGGTAATTCCGTTTTTGTACTTTTACATGATTTATCCGCCGTGCCTCCAGAATCACCCACCCCAGGTGTGGCATCGGAGGTCAGACCTTGGTTATATCCGCCCAGCTACCGAGGTTGGACTCGGGGTGCTGTCAAGAGTTAGGTCATTTAATCACCCAACGCAATCAGTTCCTAAATCCAACGTGGGTCTTCGATATTCCTGCATTATCATTTACACTAACTATCGTAAAGCCTTGTTCTCACTTGACGAGCGTACTCACATATTTGTGATCTGTGGCACGGAAAAGCTCGTGTCTTGGCCAATCTCGAAACGGCTAATAGTCACCCATTGCGTACATTTTTTTAACAAATTTTGATTTTAAAAAACAACGCTGGTAGTTCTATTATGATTTATAGAAAATGAATTCGGACAGTGATGACGAGGTTCAACTGTAACAAACCACAGCAGATCGTGGGAACGGGTACTTGAGCCGTACCGAGGCTTGGCAACGTCCATTCCATATACGGCCGAGCCACCTCGAGCAATAACGTCTTAACGTTCCACGGTGTGAGGTATGACAAACTTCACACCTTGCTCGTCAAGCCACACACCGTGGGAACAAGGCTTAACTGAGGATCGATGGCCGAATATTGAATCGATCCTCTCACATTACACATTCACACTAATAAATACATTCACTTTCAACTCACGCTGGATACAAAACTATCATTACTATATTCAATAAAACAACCCTGTTCCCTTCAAGAATCGGGACAAGACGCCCAGATAACCGCCGCTGTGCACAAGCATGATCCTCATGCCTGTTAGCCCCCCACGCTCTCTATAGGAATTGCACCTTTCAATTAGGTGGGACATGTCGAGAACCTTTCTCTACATGCCGAACATACACCCGGATTTTGGCACAAAAGTTAGTGTCCATGTATCAACCTCGCATGGCCTATTCTTAACTCACACAAGTAGTTTCTTGATGGAAATAAACCTTGAAATTAATTTTTCTTTGATTTTTAACGTTGAAAGCTGCTGTATGTTTTTAAAGCAAAATGAAGAATTTCTGGCCAGTGGATATCTTTTCAGGGTCCGCCCATTATGGCATGTTTTCCTAATATAATCGAGAATACCGCGGAGTTCATCAACCTGTTGATATACCAAAATAACACAAAGAAGGATAAGAATTTGTGACGTTTTCTGCATTGTTGAATAATTTCCCGCCGTTTTTATCGGCTCGGTCTTTTCATTAGTCAATTCTTTAAAACAGGGGACTCTAATCTTTCATTATTAGATATGTGGAACCATTTTAATTTGAATTTGAAAAAAGGAAGAACGCATTGTAGAATTTTTTCCGTTTTAAGCATTCTAGACTGGTTACAATACCACTACGTTAATTTTATAATTGATCATTGCTTTTGTATGTTGTATAATTGTAAATCCTTACTAAATACGTCATTCGAACGAACATAGAACCCTCTGACGTTTTATTAAGCCGGAGCGATACGCCTGTTTTCACCGTCAGACGTCTAGTCCGGTCGGTGGAATTGCGTGATTATTCCCAGCAATTATTCCTGGAGGAGCTTATTCAGACGTCGTTTGCAGCCGAGAGGAAGAAAGTAAAAGAAATCCCACCGAAAAGGGGGACCAGGCCATTTCGTAAAAATCGGGCAGATACTTTTTAAATCTCCGAACCAATTTCCCGCCGGTCGAAAAGAAAGGCCCCTTAATTTTAAACATTCAGGTCGACGATATATTTTCCTTTATTCGGACCAAATATGTTTTTCCGTCGCTACAATTTGGCATAATTTAATTGACTAACCAAGTTTGTGTGATTTTCTTTAATTAGGAGAAACGCTATAACGGTTTTTGACATAAGTTTCGGCTTTAAAATTGGCCGAAATATTATATATTTTTTCAGTCATATTTCCTGTGCAAGGTTCTTCAGATCTTATCGGATTGTTTGACTAATTTAATTAACCAAAGAAGTTTTATTGTGAATATTATTTAGGAGGGATGTTAGGCCGATTTATTGAGGATTTTATTTTTTCTTCCGAACTACCGAACATACGGAAGCCTACATTGTATATACGCGGGTAGTCGAAAAAATAGTTGTTCTCCAAAATTAAAATTTCCATTCGCATTGTGTGTTTCAGGCCTTCAGGAGTCAATTCCTTGTAACAAGCAAATCTCCGTATCGATTAAACCAATTTTTATGAAATTTCACGAATTATACGGACTGCTTTCTAGATGGTCCCGTATGAATTTCATACCAAACGGATTAAACATATTTCACATTATCAGATACAATTAGACATAATTTAATTGACTAACCAAGTTGATATATGATTTTTCTTAATTAGGAGGAACGCTATTTCGATTTTTTGCATACAATTTCGGCTTTAAAATTAGCAGAACATATTTTACGTTTTCTTCAGTCATATTTGTTGTGCAAGGTCGTTCAAATCTTATGGGTTTATTGACTAAAACTCCGAAACGAGTAAATCAATTTTTATGAAATTTTCAGGAATTATGCGCGTTGGTTGCTAGATGATTCCTTATGAATTTTATACCAATCGGATTATCATATGCGAATGCGCGTGCTAAACGTAAAATCCCTTATACATCTCTATCTCCTAAACCATTACACGGATTTTGATGAAATTTGCAGGGGTTATGCGAGTTGGTTTCCAAATAGTACCCCTATGAATTTCATCGCAATCGTATCAGTGGCATCGCCCGTGCACGCACAAACGTACAATCGCGTACACAGGTATATCGCTGGCATCTTATGCAATTTTCAGGGATTATGCGGATTGGTTTCTAGATAATCTCCTATGCATTTTGTTCTAATATATGCACATTCGTATGCACAAAATGTGAGGAAGCTATACTGCCCACCGACTTGGCATACGCTTTTCTTAAGTAAATTTTGGTATTCTAGGTCCAGAGGAATTGCATTTTTCTTTTAGTTTTATTGGATAAAGTTATGGGTAAAACTTTTTTTTTAATATTAGGTTGTTTTTAAAAATTATTTGGATATCGTGAGACGCGGTGTGATGTGACGTAGATTTTAGAAAAACAATTTCTTTATCGCGCCGAAGTTTCGATCTTTACTGAGATCATCTTCAGGGCCTGGGATTTATAAACATTGTTTAAATTTTACAAATACCTGTAGGATGTGAAAAAAAAGTTTTTAAAGCTAACTCTCGTTTCAGCAGTACAAATTTTATTCTTCAAGTCAAATTTAGTTGTGCATGGTCCCATTGTTTTTGTCTTATAATCTTAATGGAATAATATTGCGCTATGTTTTATACAGTTTTGATTTATTAAAGCAATCAGTTAAGTCACAAACATACATTGTGGTGTATGAACGATGTGAGCAAAAACAGAGAAAATAAACGGACCAAATGTGATCTAAACGGCACTATTCGTTCTTAAATCGGCCGGCCGAACTTACGCTATGTATATAAAAGTCGAGTCGTTCAATCGATCATGCTGTCCTGCAGATATAAAACTGTGAGAGTTTGAGAAGGGATCGTTATTCAATGTCAGTTATACATTACGATTAAATTCTTTATCCTTTGATTTTCACTCGTGCAGCTATGATTGGGATTCCGTCTTAATTCTGGGATGTTGAGGAGATGGATACATAGCGATTTGACTGTCCTGAAATAGTTTTATTATTGTTTCCGTTAATCTTCCCCGTTACTCTTTTGGAAGCCAATCATCATCTGAAAGAAATTCAGTTGGCCCAGCTAGACAAGGTTATAGTTCAATTAAACCATAAAGAAATTTTCTCTTTTTCTCTCATTTGCTTTCTTTCTACGCTCCTGCACACAAACGCGCGCGCTTGTACTTATCTGGATATCTTTTTTTCTCCCTCACTATTACAGTCTCATTAGCTCTCTCTCTCTCACTTTCGTTCTCTCTCTCTCACTTTCGTTCTCTCTCTCGCTCTCTCTCTCTCTCTTTCTCTCTCTCTCTCTCTCTCTCTCTCTCTCTCTCTCTCTCTCTCTCCCTCTCTCCCTCTCCCCCCTTTTTATTTGTTTGTCCAACTGCAATCGTTTGAGCGTCTTGATTACTGTCAACTTGATTGTTACTGTCTCTGTACTTTAACATGATAATTAAGTCGATATCCAAAAATATATTTGGTAATAATTATTTGAAGATAGTGAGATGCGGTCTGGTGTAACATAGGTTTAGGAAAACATTTTTTTTGCCAAAGTTTCGAACTTTATTGAGATCCTCTTCCGAGCCTTGTATTCTCTTTGCTTTGTCACTAAACACCATTGTTACACGAGAAGAACGAAGAACATGGATTTCAACTACATATGGACACCAAGCAAAGAGTATTCTGACGGACATCGCCGGCAATGGAAAGAAATTTGAATCGGCTATCAATGAGAGAACCTTTTTGTTGAAATGCAGGAAAAACAAGGCCCTGAAGATGATCTCAATAAAGATCGAAACGTAGCACGATAAATAAAATGTTATCCTAAACATACGTCACACCATACCGCATCTCACGATCTCCAAATAATTATCAACTAACGGTCACTAAATATCACACATTTGTTAATAATGCATAACAGAAGTTATGAATTATAATTAAAATTTTCTTTATTCGTAATATCATTACTTAGTTATTGGCATTATACCTGAACCCCGTATTATACCGTTCTTTTATGCAAATACGTTTAAACATTAGTTGATAAAACCCAATTTAGCTTATGTTTGTGATGCCAGTTTTGTTTCCAAAACGATTTGCAGAACTTCATATCACGAACGGGTTTTTCCGGGGTGGCCATTCTTCTTCGCATGACGTCCAAAGGAGCCGCGTAACATAATTCGGAGAATACCTCATGTACGAGATTCAGAAGATAAATTTGCATAATTTATCGCCGGGTCCAAGTCTGGTACTTGACTAAGTTCCGCTGTCTGTCATTTTTCTTAAATATTTTTCAGCCACTTTCACGACATTTTAAGTCCTTATTTGGTTGTGATGTAAACACATTTCTATACGTTATTTTCATGTCGTAAATCAGGGAACTGTTTTCACAATGTCACGCGGTACATGAATCACGAAACAATTTTTAATCGGCAGCTGTCGTTAGTTTGATATAATCATATCTAAGGGTGGAATTCAGTTCTTGCCTGATGTTGTCAGGAGATGAAGGAGATAGAACGGTCCTATTGTACGCCTATTTTGTGATTTATCTAATTAAAAAGTGTTGTGGGTATTACTCATGAGTAGCAGGTGATATTTTTGCTTAGATTTCATTAAATGGATAAAGGATAACTATTTGCACACTCTTTTATTATGTTATGTTATTACATCAACTTTACCTTATTATTTTTTATTTATACTAACGCGAATATTTAACTTATGGTAAAATCATAATATTATGTATGAGTAAATCTAACCGTCTCAATTTTGCCGGCTTTGTGACTTCCAAATTTTTGGACAGTAATTGGTTTTTAAGAAGAGACGGGGAGGCAAGGGAGTTGTGAGATCCTTTTAATGGGGTCCGTGAATGGCATATAAATTAACGCCCTGATGATAATCCGCGGCTAAGCCAATTTGAAATTGTTAATAGAATTCCACGAACTTGGAAATGATCGCTATAAATTTGGCCGTTTGTCAACAAAAATATTCCGTCATTCCCTCGTTTTCGAGATGCCGCCTGAATGACTAATTGTCTGCATTATTTTAGCGATTTTCCTCCTTTCTTTCCGAAATAAATGAAGATTTTTATAATTCATGTATTCAGGGGTAGTAAAAATTGTAGTTTATAAAACAGAAGCATTCTACTATGTCTAGATGTCTTGAGAAAAGCGGCTGTCGATCTTAGGCTTCGCACCTTTGTGCTTCATCTTATTAGGGTCGATGACTCATTTTATTATGGACCGAACAACCGGTTCAACTGAAGTCCAAGTCACAGGTTTCAGAAAATCAAACACATAAAGCAATGTTTATGAACCGTTTGTAGGTGGCCTTAATTATTTACTCGTTGTGCCTACCAATCCATGTAGTTGTTTATAATTTACTTTTTAGATTTTCTAGCCCTTCGAAATTATACGAACAACAATAACATTCGGCACTCTAAGGGCAAAACTGGTTGAATAAAAAAACGACATAATAGAAATTTTAAAGTTTAAAATTTCCAAGTAGTATTATCAAACAAAATGTTTCCAATTGTCTGAAACATTCTGAAACAGTCAATCATCCTAAAGACTTACAGGAAATAAGTCATCCTATCTCATTGACCCAAATTCGAATGATCCAGTTTTGCCCCGAGGCTGCAGTTTTGTAGTCGGGTCTTTTCCTATCTGAAGGCGTGTTATGCTTCTAGTCATCTTCAAAAGTGGTTTTCCTTCTTCATCGTCCCGCATACCTCAAGAGGAAATTGCAAAATTAAACTGGAAAATTGAGTTCCAGATGAAATTCCAACTCCAGATGAATCCAGATTTGGTAAACTCGCAAAAATTTCTCTTGACCTACAATACCAAAAATTGCACGTTACCCGACCTCACTCCTTCGTAGTCCAACTGATTTCAGTCACTGGTTGATTGCACTAGTCGAACACTCCAGGGTGAAGAAAAGTGACTGCTTGTGTTTTGTTGTCTGTAATGAATTATCGTACCGGGAAAATTGAATAGGCCAGTCCTGCGAAATTATAAATACATACCATAAATAAATAGAAAGTAAACATATTATTCAAGAAAAATCATCAAATTTTGCCTTAAATTCTAAACAATTTAGACTTAGATAATGAAAAAATTACTCCATAGTGATAATATTTTATAATTACATTTGAAAAGCTGGACTTATTGTTTATGCAAGATCGTCGCCCTGAGAAAATAAAACGTGTGCTCTCTCCCCTTGTTTCATTTACATCGATATTAAATTAATTAACTGAGCATGCCTGCTGAAGTAGGGTTCAATTTACTTTGACCCCTTCGCCTTTCTTGACCTTTCTCACTCATTGCCCACACAAATCTCCAAGATCGACCTTTTACCTCTCCACAAGAAGTTATTAATAACCGTGATTTAACTTTTTATTAGACTCAGCTACTGGTCAGATTAAATTTGGTAAATAAGTCAGGCAAATAGTAAGTATTTTGTTTTTTATGTCATGTCAAAGGTATTTTGTTGTAATTTGATTCTCATTATATACGTTTGATTGATCTTGTAATTTGTTAAGATGTTAACTGTTTTTCGTTAAGGTTTGACATTTAACAAAACACTGTTTCATGACTAATTGCGCAATTTTCCACTTTCACAAAACAAGATCCACCCTTTTGACGACCAGATTGTAATTCTGGTTAAGAACTGCAGAACTGGTTTGATCGGCTAGCAAACTTCGGAATATTTCAATACAGTGATGATAACTTTAATGATTTATAATTGAACGGCCTGCGTGGAGATGAATAATTCATGAATCGTTTGATCATTACAGATCAACCGCATGTACCCGATAACTTCTTGATTTCTCCGACTCGGTGACTTATTGGTCCAAACAGACTTTTAACTAAAAAATATAGACAAATTTGTTTTTTGTTTTTTAAATTGACACTTTGTGGCTTCAAACTATTAATGTTAAAAATTTTCCTATTGAACACAGCTTATCTTGATTTCAAGTTGAGAAGATTTTTTGAAAGTTAGACCAAGGTAGAAGCCAATCCGACCACCTTGAGAAGCAATTGAACGATTTAAATGAACATCTGCACGATAACAACAATTTCTGTCTTAATGGATCTCTCGAAGGGATCTTAAGTTCAATTTATTTTCTCACTTTCTCCAGACCCACTTGGTTTTTCTTAAGTTAACAAATATATTTCCCTAGCCTTCTCTGTTTTTCGCCTTAAACTCTCCCTCTTCTTAGGGAGCGCTTTCAAATTAAAGTTTTGTGTTGATTTTTAGAATGTATAAAAGCTGATGCGATGCGACGTCAACGTATTGGCAGATTGGCTTTTAGACTTAAAGGCTAGACGTGTCTAGTTAATCACCTGGGATTGATTTTCAAGCTAACCCCCCCTTCTGTTATCAAGAAAATACCACTATTGAAAAAATTTTACGTACCAGGTTTTTAAAAATTTCAGTCACAAAAATAATGCTCAAATCCTTCCGTGGTTTTGTACTCCGAAGCGTTAGCGTTCGGCATGCTTTTTTTGAAAAGTCCAAAAGTCCAATTGGAGTGGATGTTTCCTGCGATTGTTTCCAAATTCACGTGATTGACGGCCGTACTACAGGCAAAACAATTCGCAAGTCACCAAGACAGTCTCTCTCGGTTCGTTTCAAAGCATCCTTTAAATTATTAAAGAATTACAGTGTAATTTGAATGTTAATAATTTGTTGAATTTATCTTATAAGTCATTCCGTTTCGTTTTATATTGTAGAAGATACTCATACAATTAAAAAAAACAATGAGGCAAACATTATTGTTTTTATAAAATATTTTTCATTACTTTTCAAGTAATATTTATTGTTTATATATTATTGTTAAAACTACTGTAGTTTTCAAAGTCCCGTGAAAAATAGTCATGACATGATGGTGCGACGTCAAGATTATATGCAAGAGATCGTGAAATGCGGTCTGGTGTGACCTAGGTTTTAGAAAAACATTTTCTTTATCGTGCCAACGTTTCGATCTTTATTGAGATCATCCTCAGGGCTCAAAGTGTTTGTTTTGTGGGTAGATGTGTTATTCTTGTTTGTCGTGTTGAGAGAGCCCTTACGACACACAAGAATGACACAATTACGCAGAAAAGAAACACTTTGAGCCCTGAAGATGATCTCAATAAAGATCGAAACGTTGGCACGATAAAGATCAGATTTTCCTANGATTGTTGCTTATTAGGACAGATTCTAAGTTTATTGGTTTGGAAATTGCCAAACCGATTCTCTTCTTGTAGCGACCCCATAGACCATGATTTGTCTTCAGTCTAAAAATAGTAGAATAGAAATCCTTTGACATTCCTTCTGGGCTATCGCCTTCCGAAAACCATGTTTGTTTTTTCTTGAGCTCAGGGAACAGTGACCTTTAATAATTGCCAACATTTGATGCGTTGTATTTTTCTTGCCACAGATGTCTACAAAACTTTTCCAAAAAGTTTTTCCCGCCATCTTTAGGAATTTTAATGTTGGCACGATTAAGAAAATGTTTTACTAAGACCTACGTCACACCAGACCGCATCTCACGATCTCCAAACAATCATTAACTAACGGTCACTAAACACCTCACATTATAAGCAGAGAAATGCTAGTGGACTTTATTTTTGATGTGCCAAACGCTAATTATTATTATTATTATTATTATTATTATTTTTTTTTTTTTTTTTTTAATATATCGGGTTGTTTTTCATTTTAATATAGTTATAGGTTCGAAGCTTCTTTGTATATGTGTGTTGCTTCTATCTAAGCCAATGGTACCTCCTGTAGCCACTTAGCCTATAGTAGGCTATAACTCAGTTTATAGAATTATTTTTCAAACATCAACTTTTAAACTATTGTAACGATTTTTCTTTTAAAAAGCAATAGATGTTGGTATTTGTACATAATAAAATGGAAGGTTGTTAAGATGGTATTTGAAACAACAATTATGACCGATGGTTCACGAGCATAAAACCCTTGCGTACGCTGTACGGTAAATTCAGCATCATCAAACGGTGACCTGATCAACAACGAACGACAATTTCTATTGTCATGCAGCACAACTTCACCTTCAATTGAGAATACTTCATCAACCAATTTTCAAGCAGTGTACCATAGACAGACTGTAATTTGTTTTGTTCATAGCCTCTGATTTTTAATAAATGATTTTATAAATAGTGGTAAATAAATTAATTCTATCTAATGCTTAGCAATTAATACTTTTTAGAAAAGTACTTCCGTAGGTTGGTTATAAATATTTGACTGGCTATATAAAGACAGTCCTTAAACGCTCATCATGTGAGATTGTACAAACTGGTTGCTTGCGTACTTTGCTGCAAGTGCCTTCGCCTACTTTCCAGGTAGTGCGGAGTGTCGAAAGTTGATAGTATTTCAAAACCTACACGACACGCGGAAGGTATAAAAGAGCTGTAAACTCGTCCCGCATGAGCTTACGACCCAGCAATCCGCTAAGAGGGTTGAAATTTGCAAACGATTTGTAAAAAGCCCAAGTTACATGAAGTTTATCAAAGAATTGGTCACTTGAGGTGAAAAGTGGACTTAAACCCTAATAACTGTGGACAGTGGTCTTGTTCGTTTTTCGGAGCTACGAAAGGGTCAATCACGAGTTTGTTCCTGATGATTGATCTATGAACCCTTGAACTCTTCTGCGATCAGAACATGAACGAGTAGTTCGCACATTCTGACCTTCCTATCCTTCCTGGTCAGACCGTTTCAGAAATTTTTTGCATTTTATATGTTATGATCACGAGTTTTATGATCATGAAGCAGCCTACAGGTGCTGTATTGTTGTACTCGTAATTCTTTTAGGATAGGTTAGGTTTTTCATTTTATTATCCTATTTGCTAACAGGACATGAACGTTAGTTTGTGGTTTGTGCTAATTTTGATTTGCCTATCCTCCCTAGTTTGGTCAGTTGACTGTTTCAGAAATTTTCTGCATTTTATGTTTAATGATCACGAATCTTATAGTAGATGGAATTCAAAATAGTCCGTTTTTGTTATAAAGATTTTTACATGTTGTTTTACATGAATTCTAACTTGCCTACAGTGCTGAATTTTTTTACTCGTGATTCTCTTAGGTGAGATGTCTTTTTTTAAATTTTATTGTCAAATTTCCTAACAAAACATGAACAAGTAGTCGTTTCCAGGCTTTTGAACTGCCTATTTGCGCTGGTTTGGCCCACCTTTGTCTTTTCACCATCAGTACTGTGTAGTTTTCCAGTAAATTGTGACATTTTCCAAAGTTTACGGTGTGATGAGGAAACAATGTACGAGAAATTATCGTAGCAAAATTGTGTAAACCGAACAAACCGCCATACACTTCACACTAAACTAAGAAAAAGTCGGAAAATCTTCGTGAACTCGGACTCCTGCCACACCCACCATACCGTGTAACCGTGCTCCATCAGATTGTTACGTATTGCCATCCATGTACCATTTCGTTCAAATTCGAAAAATTAAGTTCATTTAAATAAATTAAATTAAATTCACCATCAATTAATTCCCCTGGTGGTAATGGGATGTAGTATCTGGCTGAAAGATGGCTAATTACAAATGGAACAAAATGGGCTAAATTTTGGGTATTAATGTTGCTTTATGTTTAAATTTTGTATACACTTTACTATTATTGAATTATTAGAAGCTCATTTTCAGGTTTTATCTTTTAGTAAGAAGATGTCAATGTTTGAACAAAACAAATTTAAAATTAGATGTTTGATGTTTTAAGTAGTTTATCGTGAAACAGAATTGCTACGATATTTTAGGTTTTCTTTTTGATCGGGTGTACAGAATCAGAGTTTGTCCTCATTAGTGATACGGGACAATTGGATTAAACCTCTTTTCATCCCACGTAACCAGGGGGGCGTTGGCGGAACTCAAACAGTAACGTGAGTGGGGAAAAAAAAGTTCGAGCTTTTTTCCACTCCAATCACAATCGGCTCAGAACCCTGTTACGCTCTAATTTCTGATTCGGCGACCCATTCCGGCGTGTATACTTTTCTCATTCCCTCACCTTATTTTCAAGCCGTTTTTGACCGTCGAATATCGCGAATTAGTTTGGCTTTAAGAGTAAACAACGACTGGCGAAATTGGAGGATTTGCCGTCCAGAGTCACGCCATTGTATGCCCATTGTTGAAACAGTAATAGCGATTCATTATCTCTTGGCTTACGGCATGGGGCAATCCTTCCAGTTAATTTGATGCAAAGTTAATGTAATTACATTCCCCTGACACTACAACGTGAGCTGGTCGGTTAACGCAGTGTATCATCTGGTAAAAATAAACATATAGTGTGTTCAGTCCTATTAACAAAATTAAACCGACCTACAAATTCATCGTTATTTCTGTACCAACCCTTAAAAACTACCACCTCAGAGATACCACAGTAAGATCAACTAACGATATTTTTCCATGAAGTAAAATTTTCATTAAGATATTTTATATTGAAGTACTTTAACTTTCATAGAAGTAAACTCTCACAATTAATTTTGATAAAATGGTTAGGGGTTCTGTGGCCGCAACGGTTTAGGTTTTGACGCGGCGCTCATTACTGTAAGGTAAGGGTCCCGGGTTCGAATACAGGACCGCTGGATTCGAACCCGGGAACCTTACATCTTTCATATGGGCTTTTTTCAAAAACACCGGCCCCCGAGGGGTGTATAACCTCTGCTGTTGCGAACCCTCGTTAAAATTAAAAAAAAAAAAAGGTAGTAAACAATATTCGTTAAAATTCTGAACTTTTAGTCAATTAGCGATATTTTTCTAAGGATCAAAAAAATATTTTATTCTGAACCCTGCAACCTATCAAAGTGGTGAAGGACTCAAAGGACTCATTTTTAGTCAGCTTTCCATCATCATACAATTAGCTTAAATTTACGATCAGGTAGTCCATTTATTGAATGTTTGCCTTTGAACAACCAAGCTTTGTCCTTACATTTTTTATTTTGCTACTATTGTTTAAATAAAGACATGAACTTAAATTTGTTGTTTCTGCCTCTACCAACAATTTATTCCGTTCATAATGTTTCAGTGTGAGGAGTGTGATGCACAAATACCTGGAGAAGAAGAATGAAATTAACTTCGATAAAATATTTAATCAAGTACTTGGTGAGTAAAGAAACATGTAACGATGACTTTTTGTTTACCGAACTTAATTGATCCTCGCTGTGCTTTCCAGGCTACCTCATGTTCAAGGATTTCTGCGAGAACATATCAGAAGATCCGGTTCCACAGTTAAAATTTTACGAAGAGGTTGGTGATTTTTTTTTTTCAAAATTGACGAATTGTTTTCCTATTTTGCCCTCTATAAGTTTTCATCCGACAGTTTCCGGATTTCTTTCAGACTGCACTTGGTTAAAGTTAATTTGTATTGATCCCCGGTTAAAATTACTTTATAAGCGCCATTTGTTCACTTTAGTGCTTGAGAAAACTTTTTAAATAAGAAAAGATTATGCTTGAATTACCTTTGTTCTCTAAAACTGCTCGAGTTCTAGCTTCGTTAAAGATGCCTCGTTTGACCGCGAAATTCCGTTTTAAAAATAGGCTGGTATCTTTTAAGCTTTAAGAGACAGATTGGTAAACACGGAAAGCATTTATAAAAGTAAACGGTAAGGATTTAAAACTACATTTGTCTTTAACTAACAATAACCTGCCCAGGGAGAACTATAAAGAGGAGATTGTTGTCCGACCCGGGGAAAATACGAGTTCGAACAATTCCCCAAGTTTCGTCAAGTATGACGAAGTTGGTGATTCGGTTGAAGAGGGGAAAAATTGGCTGGAGATGAATTTCCCATTGATTCATAAAAGTAAAATCTCATGAATAACTTGAGAAGCATTGTGCGGCCCGGAGTTTTGACAGCTTGTACACTTTTGAACTGGCTTGTTTTGTCTAAACCCATCATGTTGGAGAAAACATAAGTTAACTTTTAATATAATGGCATATAAATAATCCAAACCAGGAAAAAATTAACGTTACACGCTTAGATAACATATTTCAGCATAAAAACAGAAAGTGAAACTACAACAACCTAACATTTAAGTCTTACATTTTTTTAATATTAAAATATACGCGACAGAGAAGAATGACACATCTACACGGAAAACAAACACTTTGAGCCCTGAAGATGATCTCAATAAAGATCGAAACGTTGGCACGATAAAGAAAATGTCTGTTAAAACACCATACCTCCAAATAATTATTAAAATATACTTCTAGCATCGTTTTTTTTTTCTCACCCGTTGTTGCGTTGTAAAGTGAACTGTTGACAGCAAATTGAAATTGTTATCATCTTTTTTAATTTGATAAAATCAGGTCTGTACAGCGAGGACATGAGGACCGATAAATAAAATGCTTTTACATCTCTGTACAGTTTTTAAATTTCAAACATAATTTGATCGCTTTTTAAATAATTCGTTAAAACACATTATATCGAAGAAATTGAGTGTTCCTATCTTTTCGGTAGAGGTTTTTGTATTTTCCAAAATTCTAGACTCCATTCCATGGAATACCATACCCTGCTGGTGAGAGCTTTAAAAGAGCTTTTAGGCGAAAAAGAGGATCGGACGTGCTGCATATTTTATAGTCCTCGTCACGATTCTTCGTTGCACTCTCGGTGAATAATCTGGTGTGTATCCACTTGCTTGTTACACGGTTTTTTCGACTCATTTCAGTTTTTATGTATTGTTAAACACTGATTCAATATTTTAAAAAACAGGCTTTTAATAACGATCCTAGTTCAACTACCTCGCATTTGAACTATTTAGAATCTGAACGTATTTAACTGAAACTAGTAAACTGAAAAAAGTGAATTTTGGAAGAAGAAGAAGAAAGATCGTGACGATAGAATACTTGACTGTACTTTAGGGATCCATCACGGAAAGTTAATCGAGAGCATACAAACGAACTTAATTCAATTGCTCTATATTGGAAAAGAAAGCAAATCTAAGTATTTTCTATATTGCGTGTAGCTCGCATCAAGTCGACTGCATTTTCCACAATTTAAAACTAAAGGGAATCAACACTTAATCCGTTCAATATCTGGCTTAATTCCATTAGATTTCGTGGTCCGATTGACTAAATAACATCTTTCAATTAATTAATCTTTGTTAGGTATTGGTTAGATAAAACAGTCAGTGCCACGATCTGGATTCGAACCCACGACCTTCGGCTAAATACGCCGCTGCTCTACAACTTGAGCCATCGTGACTTTCGATCCACTCGGACAGTAACTTTTCATCTCAACCAATACCTTCCATAAAGATTAATTAATTGAAATCTGGCTTAATTTTGAGAAAAACACTATGACGATCTTAAAACGATCGTATTAACCTTTCCTTGGGGAGATGTACTTATGTGTATAATGTATTATTTTATTTGTAACTTGATCTTTTTGGAGATTTCATTCTCACTTCGCAATTTCGATCTATCAGAAAAATGTTTAGAAAATCTTGGTACGGAATGACACTGTACTTGGTACGCTAAAAAACGCGGTTTCCTTCCTCATGGAGCCCTCCTTGCATAGAATCCCACTGAAAAAGCCTGGAAAACGGAAAATTTCATTATTCTACTATTATTTATAAACACCATCCCAGTTGTCAATGAAAGCCGATTTTCCTATTTGATGAGACAATTATATGTTTCTTTCTCCAAATGATAAATAGGTCGCTGCCTCATTGGGCCACAATTGATCTTTATTTATCAACATTAATCTCTATTTTCGTCCAAGACGGCACATTATTGAAATGCAAGGACGTTTTGCGTGAATTGGCCAATGAAGAAAACTTTATTGACGTCGGTCACAAGTTTGAAGTCATTTTATACTCATTTAAATCAGATGAATGAAACATCAAGTATTCATTTACATTATTTATAATCTTACGTTTGCGCCTCTTTACTAATGCGTAAATACTTATTTATTATCTACGCTTTTGAGTCGAAGGTACAAAAATAGTCAGTTTTCAATATTTAAATGATTTCAGCGATGTAGTCTTCCCTTGTCTTTTCTCTTGGCAAGCTCTTAATCAATTAAATTCCCGGAAGGACTTATTTAAATTTAATTATTCATCCATTAAAAGGTTTCTGACCGACTTTAATAAAACGTCCCTCCCTAGCCAGACAACTGTTAAAGCTGCTTTACATTGGGTTACTTTAATTTTAATTTGTTTTCAACGAAGAGAAACCTTCTGTAAGAATAAGTAAGGCTGACTTTAGACATAAAATTTATTCACAAAGAATAATATGAGCAGTTTTAAAAAGAAAATATAACAAAAAATAACTTCATCAAAAAGAATAACAACCATATAGGAAAATCGGCAGCTTAGAAATGAAAATCAAAAAAGGAGAAATGTGTGAAAAAACTAAATGAAGAGTATGAAAGAAATGAGAAAACATCGAAACGGACAACACAGAAAGTGTATGTATATTCTTTGAAAAACTCATAATAGGCTTCATTATTTTCCTTAGCTGAAAAAATTAATATTAACATAATATATCAATACATATGTAGGTAGTTAATACAAATATTATGTTTTATTATTCCCAGTTGAATGGCTTTCAAAGCTGTCGGTTTTTATTATGGCGTTGATGTTATATTTTAATGTTTGGTATGAATCAAAAATAGGCGTAAGAACTAAATTAAAACTATTTCAGCATTATCATGTATAAAAAATTCCTTTCCAAGTACCACTTTCTAAGCCGTGTATTTTGCCGTTTTTGTACCTAACGGCACTAGGAAAACACGACAGGATTACGTTAAGGTGGGCTCCGGGACATGAATGTGTAAAACAGAATGAACAGACTGACCAACTAGCGAAAAAAAGGAGCAGCCCTTTCACCTGTGGTACCGGTACCACAACTAGTCGCACTCCAACTGGTAAAATTGTTATTGGAAAAATATCTTGAGAAAGAAGAACTCAGGGCCTAGATTAAAGCACCAAATGAGGCAAGCTAATAGAATTATAAATCTCTAGAAAGGAAGGCGAAGGAAGTCCACTTTCTCAGGAAAATAAAGGCCTTTGTACCGGCACGGTTCTTAACTATAGGGAAACCTGCCGACCCTGTTAGGCGAAACCAGAGACATAGGGACATATCCTTTGTGGATGTGAATTACTCGCCAGAATACGGTATATCCACTTCGGTAAGGCGATCAAGTACCGATTGGAAGAGGCAGTAAGGAAACTATTCAGTTTTGTAGAAAGAGGAGCACCTTCCAAAGTATGGCTATCCATCATAGGGGTTTCACTAGAGGGACTAGAGTAAAGGTTCTTACTAGACTTAATTTTTAAAATTTAAATTTAATTTTCTACATTTTCTGTTTCATAATGATGAATCTTCTCGTGATTCGAATTTAAAATAATCCGTTTTTGCCATGCAGACTTTTACATCACACTAACTATGAATTCTAGCATACCTACAGGTGCTAAATGTCCTATTCGTAATTCTCTTAGGGTGGCCATGATCTGTTTTTTGTTTAATTAAACTCCCTATTGGATCGAATTCAAAATTGTCTTGTCGATGATGTTTAAGTATGACCATATAAAGCCGATCGTTTCACGCACCATATTATTAAATACTGTTATTCCTGATTATTATTAAACTTACTTCCTATTAATAATAGTAGGGGGCGTCGGTGGCCGCAACGGTTTAGACGTTGACACGGCGTTCATCACTGTAAGGTGAAGGTCCCGCGTTCGAATCCAGAGGCCCTGCATTCGAACCCGACATACTTACACATGGTCTTTTTTCAAAAACACAGGCACCCTGAAGGTTTATATGACCTCTGGTGTTGCGAACCCTCGTTAAAAAAATTAATAACAATAATAATAATATACTAAATGTACAATGTAACCTACGGTGCTGAATGTCGTATATGTAATTCTCTTAGAGTGGCCATGATCTGGGTTTTTTTAAATTAAATTTCCTATTGGATCGACTTGAAAATAGTCTTGTCGGCGATTTTTAAGATTGTCCGATAATGACCATATAAAGCCGATCGTATAACACACTATATTGTTAAATACTGTTATTCCTGCTAATTATTAACATTACTTCCTAATAATAATAATATACTAAATGTATAATGTAAAATAAAGGGACAGGGTGGGTTCGTTTGGAACGACACTGTTGGTAAAAGGACAAGGGTCAATTTTAATCCCGTTAAATTCACAATAAGACCTAGAAGTCAATAAAGTATTTAAATAATCATTATGTCAGGTATTGGTTGAGATAAAAAAGTCAGTGTCACGAGCGGGATTCGAACCTACGACCTTCGGCGTAATACCCTGCTGCTCTACCACTTGAGCTACCGTGACTTCGATCCATTCGGACACCAACTTCCCACCTCAACCCACCTTTCGAATTTTCCCTCCTTTTTGCCATTTTTCAATACCTTGAGGTCGTGGGTTCGAATCCTCTCGTGACCCTGACTTTTTTATCTCAACCAATACCTTACATAAAGATTAATTAATTGAAAGAAGTTATTTGGTCAATCGGGCCACGAACTCTAATGGATTTAAAAAGTATTAACAGTAATATTGTCTTATTAAACAGTACACTCATAGTGACATTAAACTCGCTCATTCTAGATTTAACAAAAACAAATTAAACACAGCTATGTGCCTGTAAATCTGGTGTTCGTGTGCCAAAACCAGTCTACTTATGAACAGACCATATATGAAAATACTGGTCCAAAGAATAAATCTTTTCGAGGAACGAAAATTAATCATAAATGCGAAACAATTTAATTTCCTGATTTATCCCAACCTCTCTTGTCGTATTAAATAAACCTAGTTCAACGTGCTAAAATGGAATCTCCGACCCCGATTGTTATTGGGCTGAATGTTGTTGTAACAATGTACTCCTTATAGAAGGCGAAATCCAATTTGTTGTTCGTGCTTGTTCTATGTCGCCTGGGACCATCCTAGCCCGTCAAAACTACGGCTTTATCTTCTTCTCCTGGTCATAACCGTGTTGAATTGGAATTTGCAGTGGCTGTGGACGTTATGAGGTAAGCCGATGTTCGCAATTTAAAGAGCCCGTTGCGCAATATTTGCAAATTACCTTCAGAAAGCTAATCGATTAAACCGTTCTTTTTTCAAGGGGTACGATATTTTTTAATATTAAAAACGACTTACTATTATTAATACTACCAGAGATGAGGAAAAACCTACTCGCGTCATCGATAAAATACATTTTTACAAAATTATATTATTATCAGTACTGTCAAACCTGATAAAATTGTGAAGAAAGCGACCAGCCCTAAACAATATAATTTTATATTAAAAAACGAACAAAAGTGGGACCTATTAGAAAGAAAATATTTAGTTCCTTCATTAGGTTATATTTTTGTTATAGTCTTGTTCGATTTTCCTGTTATAAGATGTTAATTTTTAACTTTATTATACGTGAGGCTGTAGGTTTCAAAATTGGGAATAGATGTTCATATTTGTTAATTTTTTTTAAATTATCCATTAAACTTTCATATTACCGGGGGATATATTCCTCGAAAGATGGTCGGAAGGAACCAGGTGTTTTCTTTCTAATTGGCCTCATCCCTGATCGTTTTGAAATATATTGTTAGTTGTTCTGATATTTTTTGACTTTTAAAAAATATAACAGACCCTATTCCGCATTTCTGTCCTGACACTTTACAGGGCTTATAAACAACGCTAGGCTTATTTTCTAAAATTAAATAAAACTTTAACATACTAATTAGTACAATTGGATGAAAGTAGGCTTGTTTCATTTTGCAGTGAATATCGTACTTTTAAAATTAGCAATCATGTGAGTAGTTACATTTGAGGGTAATAAATGAAATAAAAAAAACGGTATTATTATTCTTAATCACGTAAGTGTACGAAAGGTATCGAACAAAGAGGTATTTTTTGCGTAACTAATTGTTTTGTTTCAATTTAAAATAATATAAATAAGCCGCATGATTGAAGATTGTAAGATAAAATACAGCGAAAATTAACAGGCATGATCAGAGGTCATCAATGAATGACTTTCCTATGATTAAAATTAAAAATTTACTAAACCGCATTATTAAAAAAATTAAGAATTACAAACAAAATTGTAGTATTTTGGATGCTTTTTTCTTCAAACAATCGATACAAGGAGTTTTTGAACATAATAAACTCAGATGTTCGACAAAACGAATAATGTTCCTTATTATATTGTATGAACGAACGTCTTACGAAACAATGGGGGCAAATCGCTTCAAAGAGGACCAAAAAAATCCATTCACAACACGGTTAATACCCCCAGCCCCCAGGGTAAAGAACCGGATTAGGATTAATGTGGGTGGATACATCTCTTCGAAAGATCAGAGATTCCTGGAAACGGCCATCTCGAAAAGGTGGAAACGCGAATTTAATTACTCTCCCATTAGCTTTTCACCCTTTTCGATCTACCTGCTGTGATGGATAAACAGATTAAAGAATGGCTCAGAGGATACTTGTTTCAGCTTCATTGGCTCAGTAATCCACCGCCCCTCATCACAATGACCTGTTTACCCTATAGGGAATGTAATGAAGACGTACTTCATGAAAACCGATTTTATTACAAGCTGAACTCTGCGGGGACCCGTATTTGAAACGAGGTCGCACTTCAACATATTGTCGTTACGACATTTCAGTTCGCCTATTCCATTCCTTTTTATCATTTTAACGCATTTTTCTACAAACTATTATAAGACATTTTATTTTATGTTAAACTGCAACTTAGATCCCTGAGAGACAAGTAAAATACCATTTATGATCATAAATTATGTATCAAGTCCTAGTGGAGCCCTTATTATGAATTTGACGTGCTGGTGTTATTGGTTATTCATGTATACCCGAATTGTTTAGACCCCAACCAATTTATTTATTTTTATTTATTTATTTATTTTTTTTATTTTTTTTTTTTTTTTAACTGTTCTAGCAACCCTTATTATACAGGGTGACTGGTGATAAGTGTCGAAAATTTCAGGTGTTTCTACTCACCATATGCAACAAAAAATTTCCTATAAACCACTGTCCAAAACTCAACGGTAAAGAAATAATTTCAAGTTTTGGGTGTTTTTCAATTTTTCGACTTAGTTCCACTTATAAACTTCACAATTCTTACTGTAGAAAAATCTGATTTGTGCCACCTGAAAGAACGTTAAATTTGTTGTAAGGAACCTATTTACATCGCAAAATTGATGGAAAAATTCAGAAAAAACAAAAATGTTGAAATTTGGAATTTTTTCAAAATGTTGAATTGGTAACTGTTAATAACTACAAACTTCTGGAGCTTTGCATATTCCTTCAAACGTTCTCCATTCAATTAGCTTCCAGCGGTACACCCACCTTTTTGGATTGCGCTTGGAAAGCCCAAAAATTTCACATTCTGCTGAAAAAAATTGGAGTCGATGAAGGGAGGCCCGTTCAATTTTTCCAGGAAAACCGTCTGGCTATTCGTTTATAGTTTGATTCAATCAGTTTGCTTTATGTTATCAGCTGACAACATCCTCAGATTGATTAGAACATGTCTTTATGTCCTAATGAATATCTTGTTGAATGCATTTCATTTACGGTTACTGCAACGGTAATGCTACTGCTGAAAGGGGAGAATACAAGCTACGTTCCAGCAAATCACACCTTCCACCACCAGTTTCCCACAGCCTCTGATGAAGTTGTTGGATTTGTTTGCAAGGTTTCCGTACAGCAAATTTAACGCTAAATTAAATTTCATTTAAAAACACCCAAAACCTGAAATTACTTCTTTACCTTTGAGCTTTGGACAGGGGTGTATAGGAAGTTTTTAGTTGGATATTGTGGGTAGAAACACCTCCTGACAGTTTCGACACTTATCGCCAGTCACCCTGTATACATGTTTCCAATGGAAGTAGATTCAATAGTGTTTCTGCAGCTGATGGGGTTGTAGTCATTGCCATGGCCATCTTTATACATAGCAGTTTATGTGTGGCTTCTTTTCTTGAACTTTAGTCCACCAGATTAATGAGCTGTAGGATATCTTAGGTCTTATTATTGCCCTGTACAGCCAGTATGACATGTTCGGATTTAATCCCCAAGATTTACCTATGGGTCTTCTTGTGACAACTAGTGATATTTTATTTTTTGTTATGATGTGTTGTTGTAGTTGTTAATCTTGTCAAGGATTATTCCTAGATATTGACCCTCATTTTTACACTGCAACACTTCATTGTAGAAACATGGGCCTCCTAATATCCTTTCCTGGTAATTGAAAATTAGCGTGGTTTTTGAAGGGTTTGCTTTGTGGCCCCGTTTATTAAACCAGGGTGAAGCATCATGGATTTCATTTTCACCGGTTCTTTTTGAAGTTTAAAAATTCTCCATAAAGTATATATCTACTTATAATTAATAAAATTACTATTGTATAATGCAGTATAGAAAGGTACTCTATAATGTGTGGTGTGACCGTTACTTAATGATTATTTGGAGGTCGAGGGATGCGGTTTGGTGTGACTGGCACTCTCAACACGACAGACAAGAATGACATATCTACACGGTAAACAAACACTTTGAGCCCTGAAGATGATCTCAGTAAAGATCGAAACGTTGGCACGATAAAGAAAATCTTTTTTTTAACCCTACGCCACACCAGACTGCATCTCACGACCTCCAAATATTCTATAATGTATAATTTACAGTTAAATATCGCAAAATCACGATGAAAGTTCTGTTCAAAGTTTTATTTATTTAGCAAAAGTTGCCTTCTTGCTAAATTTTGTATGTGTTTAAAAGTCAATTCAAATAGAGCTGGAAAGAAGTTCGACCGGTTCTTTTTTTCCCTTGTTCCTATCCGGTTTAAATTTTATTTTTATCGATTTTTAAACCGGGCCTCCTGTCATTTTCTTTGATCCGGCTACCGGGGTTGATGTTATTTCTGAGTGTAGATGCTTCCATTGAGTCTTGATTTGAAGCCATATTGATTGAGGGAATTTCGGGGTGTCACAACACGTCATAATTTGGTCTATTCGTCCAGTTGTACAAACATTTGCTGTTCGGTGTTTGTTGCTTCTCTAGAATCTACGGAGTACAGCTGAATCGTAAATTTTGCCAGGCTTGTCTTCAGGATAGGGGTCTTCAGGTTTTGAACACGTGCAATAGGAAAGGGTTACAGTTTTAACATTGTACCACGAATCTGGTAGGCAATGTGTGATTTGGGTAGACCTTGACGCCGTTTCTTCAAATAGCCTACCATTGAGGTTGCGGCAGTTTGATCGGTACGATAGATGCTATAAACCTCTTCTAGCTAAAAGTTTACTCGTAGTAGACTATGTGTCCCGAAAATATAGATATTATAATGTAGGAACATGTTAAGAGAACTGTCAGAAAATTCCAAGGATAGAAGGGGATTAGAGCCCCATTAATTATATGGGAAATGCTAGATCCTCATATCTCCTATCTCGGATTTGATTTTTGCGTTAAGTTTTTTGTTGAATCTGAAACATAATAGTTGTTAATTCGATAAATTCAACAAATTGTGTGTAGCAATTTTAAAGTTATTATTTGGCTTACACGCTCGCGTACACACACACACACACACACACAAACACACAGTTGTACACAGCACAAAAATTTTTTAGGCTCTTTAAACGATAATTTGGTCATCGTAATGACTGTGAGCGAAAGGTCAGCATTTTATACGATCCTCTTTTTACCTGTTTACCGATTTGCCTTTGTGGGCGACCATCTTCACACAACATAATGTTACGTTTATATTTACGTACATTTTACTTTTTTGCTGACTAGTCTCCCTTTTTTCTACTGCAACCTAAAAGTTCTTTAGATTTGACCCTTCTTTATTTTCATATACCGTTATCCTTTCCGAGGTTCTCCCTCGCCTCTAGGCGTTAGTTAGTGTCGCCTTTCCGAAGAACTGTACCTTCTTCTTGGTCGAATAAAACATATTCCGTATATGCTGTTTCATAGCAGTGTCGGCAAAATTCTGTTCTTTTCCCTAGTATTGTTAATGTTTTCAATAAAAGGCAAGCCCGGTATGAAGGCCTTTTTTCTTTATATTCTGCCTCTGAGAGAAATAAGCATTCGTTTTTTCTTGATTGAGATGTTGAAGAACTTGTTTAATTGTTTTGCACCTGGTGAATTCATCCAGTGCGTGGTTATTTCTTTGTACATCCATTTGTTCAGTTCCGGTTTTAGCATGCTTTGGGGCGTGCCAATTTGCGGTCCTGTTCCAAATGGTGAAACGACTTTTCGAACTTTGCAACTTAGTCAGCATGTTCGTTGATTTCAATCCGTCCATGTCCTGGCATCTTCAGAGTTGCCTTATTTCGTATTTATTTATAGTTACACTTTATAATATTGTAGTTTTTTTTTTTTTTTTTTTGTTCTAATAGGGTAAATCCAGGAAGCAAGATTTTGCCGATGATTTTTCAACTCTTGTATAAATGTATATCTGGCCGATATCATTAATTGTTATTAATTTGATAAGTTTCTAAGTTTGAGTGGAATTTCCTACTGAAACAAACTTTTAAAGATAATCAAAATTAGACTAGTTGTTGAATTACATTTTCCCGTTTTCCCATGTTGAAGTATTGATAAAAATACTTATAGAAACGAAAAACAAGGCGGGGAAAGGAATGCAATGCGCGTAGAAACTTGAACCCTGACGGTGAAGTTTTTTAACCGATTTAGTAAAAGGGAAAAAGAAACAGTTGTTCAAACTCTATAGGCTCTTATTAATTTGACACACAATTGAATAAACAATTGTTCCTTTTCTGACGTCAAAGAACTTTTCCAAGTTTCATGGCTTCTTAGGGACATGGGTGCTCGACTAAGTTGATAAGCAAAATAATTACCGCCGCCTCGGCAAGAAAGGACTTCCCAAGAGATATGAACTCGTCTCGCCTTTTCGGCTCTCTTATCGAAAACCTACTCGTTGATTTAATAAATAGTGGCCTTAGTTTGATATATTTTCCGGGGAAATGACGCGGAAACTTTTTCCCCGTCTTATGTTTCATTTACGGCAGGTTTAACGATGATGGCGGGTGTTTTAATTCACCTGGTATGAAGCGTTTGTCTGCCCCACTTGGATCGAAGTCAAACCAAATGTTTATGCTGACATCCTCACCTTTTGACCTTGCCCACGTCGGTTTTAAGACTACAATAGCTTCACAGTTACTAAAAATAGTGTTTTTGTTTAATGCAGATACAGGATGGGAGGTGGGTGTGGAGTTTGTGACGGGTGACCTAAAAAAGAGAAAACAGGACGATTGTTGATCAATCTCGGGACAAATGTCTGACATCTCTTATACTACACTAATTCTTCTTTCTTTCATTTCTGCTTTATCTCGATATTCAAATAAATAATATGTGTGGTGTTTAGTGATCGTTGGTTTATGATTATTTGAAGATCGTGAGATGCGGTCTGGTGTGATGTAGGTTTTAGAAAAATATTTTCTTTATCACGCCAACGTTTCGATCTTGATTTGATCTCAAACTGTTTTCCGTGTAGGTGTGTCATTCTTGTGTGTCGTGTTGAAACTGCTTCTGTGTTGTGTGAGTTGGGCACGGAAAACAAACACTTTGAGCCCTGAAGATGATCTCAATAAAGATCGAAACGTTGGCATGATAAAGAAAATGTTTCTCTAAAACCTACATCACACCAGACCGCACCTAACGATCTCCAAATAATAAATAATATATATTAGAATATGAATATTACAACAGGTATGAGGAAGTAATAAAATATGACGTAAATCAAGTCATTATTTTTAAACAATGTTAAAATTAATTATACATTTAACAACCGTCGCATTATTTTTGAAGCGTACTACGCGATAATTATAATTGATAAGTTAAAACACCCGATCAAAATATTACAAAAGTTCAGCTTTGCAATTGTTGCCAAAATAATTTACGATATAGTTCAGTAGGGCAGATATTCCTTTCTTACAATTCGAATCAGAAGTACTTTCTGAAATTGGGTTGTTACTTTAATTCTGTACCATCTACAAAATAAAGATAGAGAAGGGTACACCGTAGGACCTCGCTGTCTTGACCATATCCACCCTAATGATGACTGACAACGGTAATCAAGAAGTCGAATTGTTAAAATTGGACGGACCGAGTTAACCCTGATGTCTTCTTAATCTAAACGATTTTTTATAAATAATAAGTCGTCCATTGAATTTAATACTCTTCAACTCCTAAAAGATTTAACAAAATACATGGTCTGTTAAGTATATATTATTGTCATTTTCAGTGTTATTGACATTATTTTAATTCGCAAATGTTTTACACAGCTCGTGCTTAGTTTTTTTTTACATTCTTTTAATGAAAAGTATGTCGGGTTATGAAAATATTGTAGTATTACGATATATTTGACAAGAATTTTTTTGCGAATTTGTTATCAGAATTGGATAGTGGGGTGGGTTCTGGGCGAGCTGCAACTAGCAGTAATAGCTCTCGTCGATAGTCAAACGGAAACAGTTTGTCACAGTCATACCTCTGATAACTCCAGTGCAAAGAAGATAAAGTGGAAAATTGGGGAGAAGAACGTACATTATGACGTGACGGTTGGTCAAACAAACGCAGACATCTAAAATTATCGTCCTGGCGGTCAATAAATTACCCATTCCTGGGAAAAGCCTGGTTTTTCACGTGGTTGTATTTTTTCTATGTTGAACTTGTCTCTGATTAGATGGGGTGCGGGAGCCGTTGGCCCCCGGGGCTGTTTGAAGATAAATTGAACGTAAATAGCGGCATGAGAGGGTTGATTCTATCTGGGGGTGGATTACATTAATACGATCGAATCCCACGATTCGGACGGTCGTTAATCATCTGGCCATATCTGGCCGCCCCCAGGAAGCAACAAGTTCCCACGGCTTTGTTCCAAATGTAGTTTTTCTTTTTTTCTTTTTTGCCATATCCTCCGTGCGTTGTCGCCTTCACTTATGGAAATTTGTGACGTCCTTAAAGGCTCGTTGTTTCTCTACTGTGATCTGTTTTCGAACAAACAAAAACGTGAAAGCGATTTTATTGTACGGAAGAGCTTAGGTCAATGTCCTGCGCGCCCCCGAACGAATCAATATAGACGAGAAGGGTAGCGGCCCACTTTGACCGACTGACACCCTTACAAGCTATCTTTTATTATCGCTTCTGACAACAATGAAAATTGAAAAATTTTCTGCGACCTTAACCTTCAATTAATTGGGAAAGTACAAAATTGGTAATGAACCTCCTAAAAGTGATTAGGTATTGCCCTTGTTTTACCTAATTAACAAGCTTTTTAATTATTTTATAATGGTAAAGTACGATGAAAATGATTATTTTTAATTGTACATTTGTTACGAAATAATTAACGTTACAAATAGGTATGAAAAAAGAAAAAAACTGATTGTTAATAAAATATTACTTAGTAAATCAGGAATGTTTTGCAATCTTTTGGGTTCCAAAACACTCCTCGTTAAAAAAAGGCATTTTTTGCACGCCTCAGTGCGCGCGCGCGCGCGTTTGTTTACGAGGGTTCACAACAGCAGAGGTCATATAACCCCTAGCCCCTGGATTCGGATGCGGGACCTTTACCTTCAGTCATGAGCGTCGTGTCAACGGCTAAACCGTTGCAGCCACCGACGCCCCATCACCTCAGAATATTAAATTGATTTATGCGCAGTTGCAAGTGGAAAAGAAAAAAAGATCCTGTACACCGATCGTTGTTTTAGGTTATACATTATTGGCAAAGCTCTTTCTTTAAAACAATCCTCTAATTAGGCACCCCCAACAATATGAAATTCTTGACGTTCCGTAATGCTTTTGTTTTATTATTCAAAAGATCATTTTTATGTGGTGTTTAGTGACCGTTAGCCAATGATTTTTTGGAGATCGTGAGATGCGGTCTGGTGTGAAGAAGAAGGTGTCCTGAAGATGATCTCAATAAAGATCGAGTCGTTGGCATGATAAAGAAAATGTTTTCCTAAAACCTACGTCATACTAGACTGTACCTCACGATCTCCAAATAATCATTTTTAATGTCATTGTAAAGAACAGACTGATTGGTTTCTAGATTGATTGAAAAACACCCTTCAAAAGGGAAATATTAAATGTTCCTTTTCTAATTTTTTTTCCCTTTAACATTTCTGCTAAATCTTACGGAAAAACGATTTGTCTGGGTTAGATAGATGCACACCTTAGAAGATGTTTCGTTAGAACATGGGACGCTAAGGAAACTTCTTCTTTAACATTTTCGGGCATGTTTTATACGTAATTTTCAAAATTCTCTTCTTCTCAGCAAGAAACGTGTTGGGACCATTTTATTTTTATTTATTTTTTTTTTTTTAATGCTTTAATACATGATGAAAACGGATGATTGTCCCTTAGGAGAGTTCTCTTCTAAAGCAGTTCTTGCGAGAAATGATGCATTACATGGCTAGATTTACATTTCAGTATATTAAACTTTATCATTTGTGTCAATATTCATTTAGGGGTGGGAGCCTCTGTGAAACGGGTGGTTTTGATCGGAGTAAAGTTTGCTTAACACATTTGTTTTGTGACGAACAAGAGAGTGTGTATTGTGGACTATTGTACGTGAAGTCATCAGGTGGACTCTGTTATCTCTGTTCCATTTTAGCCAACAAACTGAATTGGACACATTGATATAATTTTAATAGTGCCTTTTCCATTTTTATTTCCACCCTCAACATGACCGTTCATCTCAGAACGTTGCGTACTTTTTGGTAATGAATATGAAATATATTTAGGTGGTGTGAAAATACCTATTGTTTCACTTTGAATATAATATAAATAATTGTGATAATTCTTCTCCTTCTTAGTACACTGGGTGATAAACACGTAGCTTGTCGTTTCTGTTAATTTTAACCTTGCTTTATCATTTTTTGGTCTGTCAGACGCGTTTCAGTTATTCATCATTTAAGTGGTTTGTATTATTTTGTGTTATTTTATTATGTATTATTTTACTTTCCATGCTCTTTTACTAAATTATTATTGAATAGGTACATGTATATTTATCAGCTTCAAGACCTCCGGACCCAACTGGATTTAAAGTCATGAACTCTTGGGTACCAAGTAATCTGACTTACAATCCAGACCATTTAAGTCCAAAGTCTTTCCCATCATCACCAATAATCCCTTCTTATGTTTCGAATTTTCATATCAAACTTTGATATTACTTTTATAATTGAACTATCCTTTGGTTTCCTCAGTAAAAATTCCCCCAAACCCTCCACCAAGACTGAAACGTCATTCCAAAATATCTCTTTGTAAATAGTATGAAAAAGTAGAAAGTATGTTAGTTGAAGAAAAAGAAGAGTGCTGAAATAGTGTAAATAGTTTATCAGAAAGTGATTGCTAAAAGAGTTTAGCTGCATAGCAGTTATTGTAACTTCAAAATTATTAGATCCTGATAGATAAAAATAGCTTTCATCGACATTAAGTATACAAAAGGATGTTAACAGTCTCCTGTATAAAGATGTACGTATGTATGTGTCATGCACGTTCATGTTTATAGCAATGTTGTAATATGATAGAGAGCTGTTTTGTTTACTTTAGGAAAAGACGTTTCTTTGATATGTATAACGAAAACAAATACAACCAAATATGACAATAAACATTTGTTCATTCATCTATCTACGAGGAAGGATAGTATCGTCTACTTTTAATTGTTTTTCTGAACTCATGCGTAAGTGCTTAAAGTTATAATGCATTGGTCGTTGTTTTGAAAACTTCCAGTCATTGCTTAGCAATTCATGCACTGTTAGATCGTCGAAATGTTCCTTCGAGATTATAGCACCGCCTCTTTAAATTGCGCCTCTTGTTGTCTGTAGGCTCTTTGACGTCTGGTGTTTCATTATTATTCCAGTCGTTTCCCGATGCTTAGTGGCCTTCTTAAAGGAGATTCTCACAGGCCATAAAATTCCCGGGTTCTTGTGAAAGGATATTGTTGGGTATGTTCACGATTTGAAGCTAACCAAAAACGATTTAAATAAGTAATTGCTACAATAAAGAAACAATTTAATATAATCAGAATTCCTTATTACAAATCAAATTGTCAGAAATGACTTATGGTTCCATGAAGGCAAAGAAGGAATACTTAAACTCAGTTTTTGAAATGCAACCAAGAGCAATAAACAAAATGCTATTAAATTAGTAAAAATAGAAAGCCATAAAAAAATTGCACTCGCCTATTTTCTCCGCTCCATGGAAAAAAACCATTAAATCATGGATATGTTATTTAAACGTTCCTAACACTAGCTTTGTCCCTATCCCTATCTAAGATAACCTGTTTGTAATATTAAAGCTACCTAACCTTAACATTAACCGCACCTAACCGTACACCTACCTAACCTAACCTCTAAATCAACCCAGCTCATAACGCAAAATGGATGAAAATGGTCACACAAAAATGTGTATGTATTAAACTAAGACAACTGCACTAAATTAAAATCCATAAGCCATGGTGAGAATTACTGCTAGGAATCAGATTGTTACGTAAAGTCAAAAGGACTTTTAACACTTAAATTTTCTTTGTTCAAAATGCAAGGTTACACAAATGCTTTTACGTTTTAGTGGTCCATTGACCAAGTTACTTCTTTCAATTAATTATTCTTTTTATGTAAGGTCTTGGTTGAGGTAAAAGTCAGTATCACGAGCGGGATTCGAACCCACGACCTTCGGCTAAATACGTCGCTGCTCTATCACTTGAGCTATCGTGATCCACTCGGACACCAACTCCCCATCTCAACCTACAACCTTTCGAATTTCCCCTCCTTTTTGCCATTTTTCAAACGTCGTGTAATCTATTCGATTCTCGGTGACAAATGAAATGGCCACGGTGGGATATCCTTCATTTTATTTATTAAGTTCATTAGATTTCGTGGTCCGATTGACCGAATAACTTTTTTCAATTAATTAATCTTTATGTAAAATGTGTGGTGTTTAGTGACTGTTATTCAATGATTATTCGGAGATCGTGAGATGCGGTCTGGTGTGACGTAAAAACATTTTCTTCAGCGTGCCAGCGTTTCGATCTTCAATGTGATCATCTTCAGGGCTCAGAGTGTTTGTTTTATGTGTAGGTGTGTCATTCTTGCGTGTTGAATGTGTCGTAGGGCACTCTCAACACGACAGACAAGAATGAAACATCTACACGGAAAACAAACACTTTGAGCTCTGAAGATGATCACATTGAAGATCGAAACGCTGGCACGCTGAAGAAAATGTTTTTACGTCACACCAGACCAAATATCACGAATAATCATTTATGTAAGGTACTGGTTGATGTAAAAAGTCAGTATCAAGAACGGGATTCGAACCTACGACCTTCGGCTAAATACGCCGCTGCTCTACTACTTGTGCTATCGTGGCTTCGATCCTCTCGGACACCAACACTACACACGGACACCAATCGTTCGAATTTTCCCTCTTTTTGACATTTTCAAATGTCACGTAAACAGGATTGGATTCTCAGCTACTTATCAAGTGGCCACGAGGAGCAGTTTAGTGAAGTGATACTTCTTTTAATTATTAAATATTAATTCATTTATGTTTTAGTGGTCAATTGACCAAGTTACTTCTTTCAATTAATTATTCTTTTTATGTAAGGTCTTGGTTGAGATAAAATGATAAAATGTTACATAGTCAAATTTTTATTACATCGCTACATAAATTTGTAGTTTAAAATAACAACAGACGTGAAACACTTAACAGAGACAAAGTTAAATCTAAGAGAGGAAAGTTTAGGGGCCGACAAACAGCTCAGGTTATCGCCGTAAAATCTACGAATCCATTGAAATTATTTGAAAAATAATAATTAATAGCAAGTTGACAGAATATGTCAAGAAATTATTTTTGTTAATCTTAAAATTTAAAAGATCTTGCAACCTAGAGCTGTTTTTATAATAAGATGCAGTGGCAATCTTCCATTTTTTCTCACGTCTAGGAAGAGATTCTAGAAAGATATTGTAGAAGATTAATAATTTAACAAACGATTATCAACCGCGTACACCAATTTGAAACATATGAGGATAGGTTACATCATCTGTCTTCCATGTATATCATTATGTAACGATATGATACATTAGAGAACTAATAAATTTTTGAAAATCAAGTATTATTAAGAATGTTTCTGGTAAAAATACCATTCCGTTTACAAAACATTATCCAGAACCGTTTTAAAGAAAGTTTTGTAAATTTATCGACCAGCTTTTGCAGATAATCTTCTCTTAGCAGTTATCAGGGATGTGGTCTAATAAAAATATTTTTTAATTGTAAATCTTTGCCTTTCGACACTGTATTGCACCTTCTTCAGAGCTCTACCAAAAGGATATATTGTATATTTTTGTACTTAATGATATTCGGTCAGAAGTATATAACTTTAATTTTTTTTTTTTTAATTTCATGAAAACACTGAATTCTTTTTCACTTTCTTCTCCATAGTTGTAAAGGTGAAGAAGAAAATGAAATATTTGATATTACACGGTCATAATTAAAAAATATCTTTTAATTGATCTCTTTTTGTAAGGTTTTGGTTGAAATGAAAAAGCTAGTGCCATGAGCGGGATTCGAACCCACGACTTTCGACGAAATACGCCGCTGCTCTACCACTTGAGCTATCGGGACTCCGAATCCCGCTCGTAGCACTAGCTTTTTCATTTCAACCAAAACCTTACAAAAAAGATTAATTAATTGAAAGAAGTAATTTGGTCAATAGACCACTAAATATAATGGGTATAATATATCCTTTGTAGAACCCTGAAGAAGGTACAATAAAGTGACCAAAAGCTAGGCGAAGATTTAAAATTAAAAATAGTTTTCTTGGACCAAATCCCTGTTAACAAATAAGAGAACGTTTTAAATAAAACTATGCTCAGTAAATAAAAAACTAAAATTTCCACTTTGTAAATATAAGTGGAATTTTTGGGATGTTTCAGTTGTTATATTCATTTTTTTACCTATCACGTACAAAACCAAAATTACTTGAAATATTATTATATGGAGCATTGGTAAATAAATGGAAAAAATAGTGTATTATTATATTAAAAATATTTTTTCATAAGTACATTCTAATTAAATGATTTGTTTAAACCGAAAAAATTCATTTGAACTATGAAGTTTGAAAGTATGATGAAAATGGAATGTGTACATACGTATTTTTTTCCCCCCGAGCATACTTCTTGTTCATGAAAAACCTGCTAAGGCACTTAGAGAAGAACCTAAGTTTGTGAACCACTCAACCCCCTCCCTCCTTCGAATACAGCCTACGAACTTAATCACTAAAATATTGTCTAGTCAATTTTTTTTTAATAAATAAAACATTTGAAAATTGAAATTCTTTACAGTGGTTTACAGTAATAAATGTGTTTTTATGACTTTTGCAATTTCTTTCATTTGACGAAAGCTATGAGACACTTGGGATATAAACACTCACATAAAATTCCTTCGATGGTTTCATTCCCCCCTATTTTCTAAAAGTAAAAATAATTATTTGTCATTTTTTGTTTGCTATTTACCAGCTTGTTTAAACATTTGAATGTCATAGTTAGTGTATGTATTATCGTTTTAGTTATACGTATTTAATTTTATTTGTTTTCGTTTTATATTCCATTGTCTTTGAGTTGAAATATCGGTGCAATTTGTAATCAGTTAAACTAATAAATAACCATCGGTAGACGTTCCGACAGACAGAATAATAAGGGTTACAATTGTTTATTGTATGTACATGTAAGAAGTAATGTATTATATCTTAATTCAATAGGAATATCGACGTGGTTTGAATTGTGAATTTCATCCTCGAATAAATACATAAATTATCTTTGGACGTCACACCGACTTTTTATTTGTTTATCTTTGTATTCTTACGTGCTAAGATTTAATCGAAACGTCGAAAGAGAGGCCTTATCTCCTTTATGGCCCATAAAGACATGCATGATATTGAATAAGCGATCGCAAATTATTCTGACGTCTGTTTCTAATAGGATATTTCATTTCTGAACTCATTGCAATAACAGAAATAACACATAAAAATTAAATCGAGACATATGTTTATTTTTCATGTGAATCCTTTTCGGCTAACGTTGATGTTTGCTATTTGTTTTAAACAAATAGAACTGATAGAAAATTTATTTTCGACACTCTCCCGGCCCCCAATATCATGTTTCATTTCCACGAACGGGGTAAATTTCGCTCCTACGATCTTAGTGAGGTAGAAGGCAAACAGTAATAGCAGGGATTCTAGGAGAAACGGCCCTGATCGTTTGGAAAACGAGGAGGAATCGAATTTATTATCAACGTATTAGACCTTCTGCCAATTTCCCATTACCAACAGCTTTTCTTGATCAACCTACAGAATTTCCCCCTACGTTCATTTCCGTCCTTCCTGTGTAACGAATTGGCCCTAAAGCCCAGGAATCACGCAGGCAGATTTGGGCCCTTTTAAAAAAGATTCACGTCTGGCTCAAAAACCTTGACAATTTTGTTGTGATATGTCTTTTGATTAACATTCCTATTTTATTGCTTTCACATCTTTCATCTAAAAGGGAAGAATATAATTTTTTTTTCAAAACAATATCATTACTTCTGATAGAATTGGTTATCAGCCTTCATATAATATTTTTACTATTTATTAAAATACGAACAGGTTTGTACTGTCCCAAATCTTATTTTAACACTGACAGGCAAAAAATTCCTCACAATTAATTTTTTTCATTTTCTCGATAAAAGAAAATTCTACCCTTAATTTCTTTCATTGTTTTTATCAATAAATATTTGAGGGGGCGTCGGTGGCCGCAACAGTTTAGGCGTTGACACGGCGCTCATCACTGTAAGATAAAGGTCCCGGGTTCGAATCCAGCAGCCCGATATACTTACAAATGGGCTTTTTTTCCAAAACACCGGCACCCTGAGGGTTGATATGACCTCTGCTTTTGCGAACCCTCGTTAAAAAAAATAAAAAATAAAAAAAATTTGTTTATGATGTTTTAAATTGGGAATATCAATTAGAGGCACACATACTTAATCCTGCCTAATAGGATGCCAAATATACTAAATAAAAGTTTAGATTATAAATTTAAAATTTTTACAGTAATAAATTTTTTGAAATCATAATAAGAATTAAATTTATTAAAATTAATTGTGTGATGGCAATGAAACCTAAAAAGAACATTTAATGAAAAATTAACGTAAAAATTAGTGTTTACTTTGGATGTAAAAATATTAGTAATTACTATTTGGAGGTCGTGAGATGCGATCTGGTGTGACGTAGGTTTTGGACAAACATTTTCTTTATCGTGCCAACGTTTCTATCTTTATTGAGATCATCTTCAGGGCTCAAAGTGTTTGTTTTCTGCGTAATTGTGTCATTAGTAGAGTGCCTCTCAACACGACACACAAGAATGACACATCTACGCAGAAAACAAACACTTTGAGCACTGAAGATGCTCTCAATAAAGATCGAAACGTTGGCACGATAAAGAAAATGTTTTTCTAAAACCTACGTCACACCCGACCGCATCTCACGACCTCCAAATATTCTATAATGTATAATTTACAGTTAAATATCGCAAAATCACGATGAAAGTTCTGTTCAAAGTTTTATTTATTTAGCAAAAGTTGCCTTCTTGCTAAATTTTGTATGTGTTTAAAAGTCAATTCTCCTTGTTTGATTAAGTAAAAAGGTTATTTTTAAAGACATACAAACAATAATTGAGTAGTTAAAAGTATGTCAGGTATAAACAAATAAAAAATATACAGAAAAAAGGCATTATTTTATTATCAACCCAATATGTACATATTACCAAAAGATTCCCACACACCTTTTTCATTTCATTGTATTTGCATTCTCTTTTTGTTTCCAAAACAAAATGTTATTATATTGCTTACAGAGGGGAACTCGTGTTGACACGTTAAGTATTGTATGTTTATTTCAATTAATTATTCTTTTTATGTAAGGTCTTGGTTGAAATGAAAAAGTTAGTGTCACGAGCGGGATCCGAACCCACAACCTTCGGCTCTATACGCCGCTCCTCTTAGCATTTGAGCACGTGAAGTCACGATCTCTCAAGCGATAAGAGAACGGCGGCCGAAGGTTGTGGGTTCGAATCCCGCTCATGACACTAACTTTTTCATTTCAACCAAAACCTTACTTAAAAAGAATAATTATTTGAAAGAAGTAATTTGATCAAGTCCACGAAACATAATGGATATATTTATATTTTCCGTACAACTTCAGAATCAAAACAATTAGTACTTGGTTTGTTATTTTGTTATGGTTGCAACCGATTTATTATCTCTTTTATTGGGTTGTCCGGAAAATAATGCAGGATTTTGGTATTAAACAAAAAAAAAGAAACTAGTTACTTTAAAGCAATGTTCTTTAATCAAAATAATTTCCCATACTCTCAATACATTTCTCCCAACGTGTTGGTAACTTATTAATTCCGTCTGAGTAGAATTCAGAATTTTTAGAATTGATAAAGTCAATAAATGCATTTTCCAGTTCCGTTTGATTTTTGAATATTATGTGTTGTAAGTAGTGGTCCAGGTGTCTAAAAAAATGGTAGTCAGTAGGCGAGAGGTCCGGAGAGTAGGGTGGGTGAGGCAAAGTTTCATAGCCAAGCTCCAATAATTTTTGTGACGTTACACGTGACACATGTGGTCGAGCGTTGTCATGCAACAAAATGGGCCCTTTCCGATTGACCAAAGAGGGCTTCATTACTGCCAATTTCTGATGCATGGTATTAATTTGGTTACAGTATGATTCAGCATTGATGGTTTCGCCAGGATTTAAGAAGCTGTAGTGTATTAAACCAAATGAAGCCCACCATACCGTAACCATTACCTTTTTTTGATGAGTTGGGGGCTTTGGAAAATGTATTGGAGCTTCTCCTGTGTCGAGCCACTGTCCAGAACGTCTAGTGTTATCGTAGAGAATCCACTTTTCGTCACATGTAACAATTCTGGCCAGAAATGGGTCATTTTTGTTTCGACAAAGAAGTGATGCACAAACATCAAAGCGCTGATTTTTTTGGCGATCGTTTAATGAGTGTGGAACCCAATTTTCGAGTTTTTTCACTTTTCCAATCGCCTTGAGGTGGTCAGCGACGGTCGTTTTACTGACTTTGAGTTGCTCTGCAAGTTCTCGAACAGTTGTTTTGGGGTTTTCTTCCACCACTGATCGCAGAACATCATCATTAAGAGAGGAAGGCCTTCCACGACCTTCTTCATCTTCAAGGCTGAAATCTCCCTCCCGAAATTTTTTAAACCACCTTTGCACAGTGCACTCATTAACACAACCCTCGCCCCAGACTTGGTTAATGTTTCTAGCCGTTTGGGCTCCGCTTCGGCCGAGTTTAAACTCGTAAAAGAAAATCGTACGAAATTCTCGCTTTGACATTATAAGGATGACTGAATTATTTCCAAGTAGCGGAATGCTACAGAGGTAAACAAACAATATCATTTGGAAGAGGATTACATTCATACAAATGAGTAATCCTGTAAACGTAAACAGAATATTTTATATAGATTTTTTTTAATGAAAACTTAAAATCCTGCATTATTTTCCGGACAACCCGATAACTATACGCAATCAATTTGTTTATCTTATTCGAAATGGGATGTATTTTTTCCAAAAATAAATAACTTAAAATTTCTTCATTTAGTACAACAAAAGTTTTGAACAGTTTCTTCCCCGAAGTGCAAACTACTATAATTAATCTTTTAGGGCGTTTTTATGGCAAAAGACATTTTACGGCCTAACTATCACGTAGGAAATTGGTAAGAAGAGGTTAAAGGCTATAAGTCACGTATCCCACACTATCTGGAGACACAACAACCCTCACAGATTCTTAAGTAAATTTACATTTATGTTGTACATGATAAAAAAATTACTATGTCTAGATCTAAGATATAACATTATGAATGTATTCCTGATAAAATGTAGAATTGATTTGCTTTCCTATTCTATCGTTGATTAGTGATTACTGATTAGTAATAGACGTTTATCAAGATTGGTAGTATTGAATTTGCATCAAATTATATTTTGTTTAATATCTAAATATCCTAGTGTTGGAGAAATCAACTGCTCATTATTTTACATTCCCTCCCAATTCATTAAATTAGAATCCCAAAATGACGATATCCTGATAGAGATTTTCGTACACCTTGTACTAGCTCTGTGTGAATATTCATTAACGGCTTATGTATTATGAATGATGGGTTGAATGTTGTATTTCGATTTCCTTAATTGATTAATTGGTAGCAGCGGGCCTTAATCTTGACCTGAATATTGAGGGTGTCTGTGACGCGTAATGATTTTCACCCGGTTGGCTGGGTGTGGTGATGCTTTTTACCAGTTGCGTTCTCGCCGGAGACGACCTGATACACTGTTTAACGTTTTGTATATTCACCCTTCTGGGATCACATCGATGAAGTTTTTCCAACATGGATCTTCTATGTCGAGGAGCAACGAAAGCCAGGCCAAAACCCTGAAATCCTGCACTTGAAGACAGTTTACTAACAAAACGATATTTCAAATACGACGAATTAATTCAATGTAGCATAACAGATTTATGAGATGCACGGCAGGAGAGATTTAGGTACGAAATTGAAGAATTCAGACCTTATTTAAGAAAGATGGCAAAGATTCATTGAAAATCATTTTTGATACGATTATACTTCCAAAATAACATATACTTAAAATATTATTATCATGCCAGATAAAAAATAAATGAAAAATTTAAGTAATGTTGCGACTAAAAATTATATCCAGAGTAGACTTATTTGTGCATTTATTCATTTAAATGTTTTCTGCCCAACTTAATTTAGACAATTATTTAGGTGATCTTTTCGGTCGCGAAGTGCTGGAAAAACTGAACCAGTGTTTTTTTGTGACAAATGAGAGAAATATTTATTGTTCTGCTTAGCATATGGGTTTGGTGAGGCTTTCCTGAGACCAGTGGCTTGCCTTGAAGATAAATAAACTTAAATGAATTCAAAGTGTGTTTATTATAGTGGAGTGATTTTTTTTGGGCTCTTTCAACTTTAATTGACTGTTCGTACTGGTACTTTCTAGATCCTTCTGGTACTGATGGCATAACGGTTTGGATAATGCTTTATCGTCAACTTCAACCTTTTTGTCCATTTAACGACTGGTGTATCATATCCAACAATATTTTGCGTACCTGTGACTGTGTCGTTGACTCATGCGTTTTTTTTTGTAAGATTTATTTCTGTAGTGGGTGGATGATCTTGAAATTTGGTCGTTGCCTTTAATTTTTCTTCCTATCTTTGCTGTGAGGTTTGTCAGAAGCGTTTCGGCATTGAGGGAGGGAGGGAGAGAGAGAGAGAGAGAGAGTTACTTTAAACGAAAAAAAGAATAAGGGTAAAATAAACGTAAAAAGTGAAGTGTAATTGAGTGAACTAGGCCCCAGGATGTCAGGACAACAAAAAAATAATATAATATAAAGGAAAAAACAGTAGGGTAAAATAAAGTTAAAAAGAGTGATTATGTGATACAGGCCTTTGGTTGCCAGAAGAAAAAACTGAATAAAAAGGGGACAAAAACGGTACAAGAACAATACAAAGAGTGTATAAGAAGGGACAGCAAATAAAGCGGCAGACGAAAGATATTTTAAAAGAAAGAAACAATAAGATAAAATAAAGGTAAAAAGAGTGATCATTGAGAGAGAAAGAGAGAGAGAGAGAGAGAGAGAGAGAGAGAGAGAGAGAGAGAGAGAAACAGAGAGTATACAAATTTACGTGATTATTGGTTGATTGGGTGTGTATTTCTAATTTATTATAACTACTCTACACTTGAATGAGAAACATTGTGTTGTACAGATTTAACAACCAAATTAATAGCAGAACAACACATTTAACACGATACAACGGTCGCTTGAAAATCCTAAGTAAGCGTGCAGTTAAATGGTCTTAGGTTCCAATCTTTATTGAATGTGTGCTGGCAGCAAGGGCGAGAGAAAACATGCGGACATCCATTGATGATCTTGAACGCCCAATCTGGCTTAAAATAGCGAAAGCTTGTAGATCATCGTTGGTTGTTCGAGGATGATAGCGTTTTGACTTACCTTTGACAAAATCAATTAATTATTAGAAAAATGACTTAGAAATCTTATTCGAAAATCTATGGATCATCTTCCAGAGCACGTTAGCTACAATTAGCAGATGAACGTGTAGAAAGGCTGTTTGTTCTTTTTTTTTTATTTACTCGTTAAGCTAGCATATAAGTAAAGTTTAGTTAAGCTTATATTGCTAATAAATTTAAAGTCTTCTGATGTTGTATTTCTCGTTTTAAGGAACAACTGAGTTCAGTACGACGGTTAAATAAAATAAATCATCTTTCAGCCGTGAATGTTGAAATAATTTTGAATAACGGGCGATTCCAGAAATTATACTGACAACGTTTAAATCAACGGTGGATTCAATCTAATACAATTATGCCATAAAATCAATCAAGACCGGTTTTTTGGTATTTTCTTATCTCGCTTCCTCTCGTAATTGCTCTCGGTAATATTCATGAACTGTATAACCACCCTTCACGAAACCGCCGATTTAAATTTAATAGGAATTTAATCTCACGCTGTTTTTGTGACAGAACATTTTAATTCGTGTAAAAAAAAGCGTACAGTTCAGAAAGTAAAGTCCGCGTTGCACTGATCTAAAGAGTGACGTATCGCGGCGACTCGTGTGAGATAAGCGACGTCAACTTGAATTAGAACGCCCTGGACGTCCTCGGCTGGGAATGATTCATTGTGCTATGTAAGCAACATAATCCGGACGGTCGTTGAGTAAATAGTTAAAAACAAACAAAATGGATTTATATCTAACAAACAAAACAGACACAAAAAACATCATTTGTAACGGTCAATCGGTAAACTCTGGACAGTTATGATAACAAATGTAACAATATAACATTAGATAAGGAAATCAAATTGTAAGAATTCAAGAACAATAGATTAAATTTATTCTTTCACTCGATATATATAGATATATATATATAAAAAAAGAACAGAAACTTTGAACCCTTTGTAGGACGTAGGGGTTTTATTTTTAATAACAAATAACTCATGTACTGTTGCAAGTACTTAAAAAACATAAATATTGAACTAATTATCCAAAATACGATAATTGTATTTAATTTGAAACAACGAAACCTGTACAAAGACGGTGACAATTTTTTCGATGCTGAAAAAAAATATAGTATCTGAACTTTGAAGCATATCTGAGTTAGTTAGGGGATAAGGGACAGGGATAAAAGAGGCGGCCACAAGACCTACTGCAGCTCGACCTGAATAGATCTGTTGTGCTCCCCTGTTATCTATAACTCACTGGCCAGCTTCAGGTTATTAGCTAGCCTCCACAGCTTTGCCAGCGGCTCTTAAGTGTAGGATCTTGCTTGTGATTTTTCTTGTCCTAGTTGCAAGACCCTGCACCTACATAGGCCTTCACAAAAACATAAAAAGTATTCTGCGGTCTCCTCCTCTTTCAGGCAGTATCTGCAATGTTTCTTCTGTCTGTACTCCTATCCGGTGCAGGTGCTTTCTTAAGTGGCAGTGCCCTGTCAGGAATCCAACCAGAATCCTGGTTCGGTTGCGGTTGACTTCCAGCAATTCTTTTGTAAGTTTTGCTGATAGTCTTTCCTTGAATGTCTTCGCGTGCTTTAAACCTGTTGTTCCATCAGGTTTTGGACTCATCAAGGATCCATTTTAAGATGTATCCTCTTTTATGGCAAGCTGCTAAGCCGCAGTAAGGTTCTGGGCCCAGAGCCCCCCCCTTTTTTTGACCAACCTTTTCGTTACCTCTATGCCCCAAATGTCCTACGGCATGCCAGAGTCAGGTCATTAGCGTCACTGACTTCCGTCAGGGCCTCCATGCAGTTCCAAACACTCTTTGCCTTCGCCTCGCATGAGGCTAGGGGCTCTAAGTCATTCATGTCTGGCTGTCAGAGAAAATGGCTATCTTCCGGGAATGTATTCCTATCCTTTTTATTTCTCTGGCGCATTGTTCAATCGCTATGATTTCAGACTGGAAAGTTGTAGCGCATTTACCTAGGTTTACCGTCAGTTCGGTACTGGGGTTCATCCCGAAGACTCCAGCTGCGGTACTCTTGTCGGTTTTGGAGCCGTTAGTTAATTGAAATACAATATAATTATAATTAATCCTCATAAAGAAATGAAAAAAGAAATATTTATTTTAAAGAATTTATAACGGAAAAGCCCTGACGAAATTTAATCACAAATTTATCATCTTTACAGTGAAGAAAGAAAGAAGGAAGGTTTGAGTATAATAAGTAAGATAATTAATTTAGAACAAAACTATGTACAGAGTGTACTATATCCAACTGAAAGAAATTAACGACATAAAAACTGAGAAATGTGTCCATGTAGATAACATCATAAAAAAGACACCACATCACTCAAATTAATCTCCATCACTTAATAAATTAGCTATTTAGTTCTTATTAAAAAATTAATAACATTTAAGTTAATTCTAAGATTATTGGGAAAACCGTAAATATAGAATTATTTATCCAAAGCTTTATGGATAACGGGTGTATTTAATTTAAACAAGTTCATTATTAAAACACTATAATAGTCAATAACCAACTTTACTCTCAAAGTCAAAAGAGCCTTAGATGAAAGCGCAAAGGCAGTCAATTTCAACCAATATACATTATTAAAAAGAAAGAACAGAAAACGCAAGAATTACGGAGTTGTTTTAATAAAATACAATTAAGGAATTAGTCAATTAATTTGTTAAATAAAGAAAAACGTACCGAAAAAATATAATTTAAAGGAAAAAACCGTAAACAGTAGGGTAAAAATAAAGGTAAAAAGAGTGATTATGTGATATAGACTTTTGGTTGCCAGAAGAAAAATACTGAATAAAAAAGTGAACAAAAACAGAACAAGAAAAACACAAAGAATGTATAAGAAGGAACAGCAAATAAAGCGGCAAACGAAAAATATTTTAAAAGAAAGAAACAATAGGGTAAAATAAAGGCAAGAAGAGTGATCGTTGAGCCTCTAGAGGGTAGATAATAGAAATGATTTTCACAGTATTGTTAAAAATCTGAAGGTGCAAGGTCAGGTGAATCTCAGGCGACTACAATAATTTTAATCTCACTGCACTCTTTTCCTCGATCGCTGCACTTGCAGTTGTGCGCAGTAAAGGTATGATAATAAATAATCGTACGATCCCACCAGATGCTCATTACTATATTCTCCCAGTCACTTTAGTGACGTTAACTGTTTTCCTATATCTTTTTTTAACTTGGGATGTTCTTTCAAAAAGTTTATATTATTGTTATTCACAATATTGATTTCTTGATTCGAATTATTTATTTATTAGTCTTAGGTTTAAGAATAGAAAATTATTTATAACCGTTACAACAGTGCAATCAGCCCTATTTATCAGAGGGATTTTTTCGCCATCGATTTTAGGCCGAATTATTAATAATTAATTAATTACGGCCGATATGAAGGTTGAAAATGCCATACAAGGATCACCTCCCGTTGTCTTGCCTTAAAGGTCTCCAAAAGTAAAATGAGGGGAAAGTTTAAACGTCGCATTTTGTGCCCTTTCTCTTACAAAATTGTTTAAACCAAAAAAACGCAATTTCAAAGAATTACAGTTGCTGCAGTGATAGCTGGGTTTAAATTTTGTTAGCACTTTTTTGGGGCATCTATTTTCATTTTTTCTGGGAGAATAGTATTTTTAAACGGAATTATTTTTACCAAAAGTAATAAGACAAATTATTTGTTTCGATTTAGCTTTTTCTATTTTCTTAAGTATCTCCTGAATTTTATTCTGTGCTGTACCTTTAATTTAAAATGCAATTAAATTTTCCACCAGGGGCAAATGTAAAAAAACTATATAACGTTCAGTCAGCAGTTCGATATCTGAATAATTGACCTTCTTGTTCGTCTGTTCAAAAAAGTGTCTTTAAGTAGAGGTCACAATTTATAAATTGACTTTGAGGCACCTGGACTTATCAAAGGGGGTTGTTGATATGATCAGATCCAAATAATAATGTACTTGTGAGTCTGGCCTCCCAGAAGCAGGTTTGCTCTTGGTCTCAATCAATATTTCTAAATGAAACGTTCTACCCGGCATTAACCCCGAAAACAAGGGGCCAAAAAAAGCACACACCCATACACACACACAAGCACGTCTTCCAACGTTTTACTACAAACAGTCGGTTATAAATAAAAAGTTTCCCATCGATATCTCGAATCTATGGGATTGTAAATTAGGTCAAAGGGGCAAAAAGTTTACCCACCCCGGCTCTCCGGGTAATTCGAACGGACAGATCTGGCCCGGAGATGGAAAACTTAAAAAACGGAAAAATGTGGGATTGAACGAAAGTTACTTATTCCTTTTTTTAATTGGCATTGGAATATAATCTCAACTCGGATCAGTCCATAAAAGTCGTTTGACGTTTCATTCTCAGTTCTAAAAAGCTAGTTTTTATGTAACAGATAAAACCTTCTTACATTGAATCTTTACTACATACAAAACACAAAAAACACACGATTTAAGAAAAATATAATAGTGTAAATAATATTCAAGAAGCTCCTAACATTTTTTTTTAAATTGTGAAGGATCAAAATATCAAAGGGTTATTTACTATATTAATTGAACACTTTCCTTCCTTCCTTCAATTAATTATTCGTTTTATGTAAGGTCTTGGTTGAGATAATCCAAATAATATTCAAAAAGCTCCTAACATTTTTTTTCTTAAATTTTGAAGAATTAAAATATCGAAGGGTTGTTAACGATATTTATTGTAAAACTTTCATAAAATAAAATAAAACTAACTTAAGCTACTTTTTATGTAACAGGTGCTTCTTTACTTCTTACAAAACGCAGAACTCCCATGTTTAAGAAAAAATAAATACATTATGAATAATCCAAATAATATTCGAAAAGCTCATAACATTTTTTTTTATTTTAAAGGATCAAAATATCAAAGGATTGAATACGATATTTATTGTAAAACTTTCGGCCTGAGATTTATAAACATTGTTTAAATTTTACAAATATATGTAGGATGTGAAAAAATTGAATTTGTACAATGCTAGAAAATTTTAGATTTAAAAAAAAGAATTTATACAATGCTAAAAATTTTAGATTAAAAAAGTGAATTTATATAATGATAGAAAATTTTAGATTAAAAAAAATGAATTTAATTGAATGCTAGCATTGTATAAATTCATTCTTTTTTTAAATCTAAAATTTTCTATCATTGTATAAATTCATTTTTTTTAATCTAAAAATTTCTAGCATTGTATAAATTCATTTTTTTCACATCCTACATGTATTTGTAAAATTTAAACAATGTTTATATATCCCACGCCCTGAAGATGTACTCAATAAAGATCGAAACGTTGGCACAATAAAGAAAATGTTTTTCTAAAACCTACGTCACACCAGACCGCATCTCACGATTTCCGAATATCATTGACTAACGGTCACTAAACACCACACAAATCGAAATATCAAAGGATTTTTACGATATTTATTGTAAAAGTTTCCTATTATAAAAAACTAACTTAAGCTACTTTTTACATTGAATCTTTACTTCGTACAAAACACAGAATACCCATGGTTTAAGAAAAAATAAATTCATTATTAATCATCGACATAATATTCAAAAAGCTCTTAACATTTTTTTTTTAGTTTTGAAGGATCAAAATATCAAAGGGTTGTTTACGATATTTATTGTAAAACTTTCTTAATATAAAAAACTAACTTAAGCTACTTTTTATGTAACAGATACTTAATACATTGTATTTTTACTCCCTACAAAACACAGAATACCCACGGTTTAAGAAAAAATAAATTCATTATGAATAATCCAAATAATATTCAAAAAGCTCCTAACATTTCTTTTTTTAAATTTTGAAGAACCAAAATATCAAAGGGTTGTTTAAAGCAAAACTTTAAAAAGTTAAAACAAAACTTTTTAAACTTTCTTAATATAAAAAACTAACTTACTATAATCAGCGTTGCAACTGGTGTTAATACCATCCCAGAACCATTGAGGATCGTTATCAAAGCGTCGAAGTGTCTGATTGAAGTGCTGTCACACATTTGCTTGCTACTGATAGGGTTGAAGCCTTGTGTGGGCGGAAAGGAAGACATGAGATCATCAAATGTTACAGTGATTGTCGAACAATTCACGCCAGTTTTCGTCCGAATGTCCTCTAAGATGACCCATTACGTTGGGAGATGTTCCCCAAATGTGTAGACAGATCATAACCTTTTTTGATGTGTTCCTTTGATGAGATTTGAACGCCTGTTGAGATTGATGTAACGTTAAATCGTAAGATTTCCCGTTTAGGCCTGCGGCGTGATGTACCTATTGATCCCGTTCGTCCTGGTCTGATTATCCTTGTTTGATTTTGCCTGTTAGGCGCGTTTCGGACTCATAACACATAGAAACACTTATAATGTTGAAAAACGTCTGACAAACAGTTTTAATTTAACAAGATTTCTTCCACTTAAAGTTACAATTTAAAAACGACAAAGATCAAAGATTTGCATTTTTGTGAATTTACCTAAACAAGGTTTAAATTCGTAAGTCAAAAGACATAACACAAACTTTTATTTTTTCAAACTGTAAATATTCCACAAATGGTCAAATTGTACAACTAAAACAGTGTACAGCGTGACACTTGAAAGTTAAACAAAAACAGAAAGTCACATACTTGAACTTTATTTTTACCAATGCAAAAAAGACAATAATAAAAATTATGAACTCAAACGTTTTATCTTATCTTCTGTTCGGTCCAGCATGATAAAACATATTTAAATAAATACTACAAGGGTCAATATAAACAAAAATAATACAACAACCATATGTTTCAAGCAATTTGCTAAATCTTTCAGTAAAGACTTTAAAAAAAATTAAAAACCAGGCTTATTTCAAGTTTTAGACTTGAACCACCAGATCACACTTTCATTATCTTTCTGATGCTGTCTTTTTAGTAAAATTATATCATTCAGACGTGGCCAACTCGAGAAAACCCCGTTGTCCTGTTCATCAGTTGTAATATAGCTAAATATTACAAAATCCTTCTTAAATGTAGCTGCTAGGAGTTTTAAAACGTATCACCTTTGTCAATATTAATGCGATTCTCTCCAGGGCTTGAACAAATATTCCAGATAAGGTCCATATCAAAACAATTCACTAAAGATTTTGTCCGTGATACCCAAGAAAAGGAAACCATAAATTAATTTTCAAACAATGAGATCATTTGTTTTTATGTTTTAAGAAGGGAAACTCTTTTTAACAGAAAGTGTAAATTCAGGGTATTTAAATTTTCCTCATGTTATAAAGTCATGCAGCCTTTTCTCAAACTTTAGTAGGACAGAAAACCTAAATAAAGATATTAATATATTAAGTCTTTTTTTTTGTAAATATTTCTATTTGTCAATATTCTCTTTTACAAAACTACCCTTTATATATTTTACAAACATGCAAATCACACTGAATAACAATGCACAATGTGCTATGTTTAACGGGGAAACGTTGCGTAAAATGCTACCCGAGAAATTCATTTTCCTAATAGCAGTTCCCAGCCGTTCTCGGCGGGATATCCTTGAGAATTGTTTGTTTATAAATTGATGGCGTCACAGAAACAGTTTGTTCGCTAGTTTAAACTGTAATGACAAGATATTTGGTATGCGAGGAGAAAAATTCGAACGAGGGGGAAACAAATGCGCACCGGCCACTACGGCTAAGGTTTGGACCGCAAGCTAAATTTGATGATTTTAAAATAATATCATAACGTGATATAACTGTCTATAAAGACAAGTGAGAAAAAAAGTTATATTGATTAATAAGAAAGAATTTATTATCCTGTCCATCGAAAGAAACTGCCAAAATACAATATATTTTAGTTTTACATGTAAGGTTTTGGTTGAAATGAAAAAGCTAGTGCCGAGCGGGATTCGAACCCACGTCCTTCGGCTAAATATGCCGCTGCTCTACCACTTGAGCTAACGTGGCTTCGATCCACTCGGACACCCATCTCAACCTAAAATCTTTCGAATTTTCCCTCCTTTTGCCATTTTTCGAAAGGTTGTAGGTTGAGATGGGGAGTTGGTGTCCGAGTTGATCGAAGTCAAGTGGTAGAGCAGCGGCGTATTTAGCCGAGGTCGTGGGTTCGAATCCCCTCGTGGTACTAGCTTTTTCAATTCAACCAAAACCTTAAATAAAAAGATTAATTAATTTAAAGAAGTAATTTGGTCAATAGAGCACGAAATATAATGGATATTTTACAGTTTGTAGTTTAGCCTGAATTTGAATTCCACTTTAGTTTGTGTGATCCCCAAGCGGTATTTTCACCGTGCACTCCACTTGACACACTTGTCGCCACTCGCCCGTGGGAAAGTGTTAATAAATTTGTGAGATTCTGTTCAATAAAGGGCCACTTATGTCAATAAAAGTTGCAATTCGGTGGAAAACGCTTACCGTTGAATGATAGCCCGGTTGTGCAAAACGTTTCGCCTCAGATTTACCCTATTTGATTACGGTTTGTTCAATATTTTATGAAGTATCAATTTTAAAACGCTCAAGAGATTAAATATTTTTTTAATAGGCTTGCGAATTTGTGATTATGCGGTTTTTCAGCCCCAAGCATTGACGAAACGTGAAACAGTTTAAAATCTTGTGTCCGTGCAAACAACCTTGAGTGCACGTTCACACGATATAATGACAATTTCAATATTTTTGCTTGTTGCACATTTAAAGTGGAGTTTTTAATAAATAAATGAATTAAAAACAAATAAAAAGATTATTTGGAAATCGTGGGATGCGGTCTGGTGTGAGGTAGGTTTTAAAAAAAACATTTTCTTTATCGTGCCAACGTTTCGATCTTTATTGAGATCATCTTCAGAGCTCAGAGTGTTTGTTTTCCGTGTAGATGTGTCATTCTTGTGTGGCACTCTCAACACGACACACACTTGATATCTGCGTTGGTGGGGCTGCCAGACATTGAATTGTTTTTGTCATTTTGTTTTTTGTAGACCCATTCTGATGAAATAATCAAACATGTTCATCACCTTGCATACCAAACGACCTGGCATTTTAAATTTTGTCGTACCTCTTTAACTAACAATCCTTTCATAATGATTTAGTATGGGTATACAATTAGAAAACATATTTTCATTTTACAGATAGCGTTAGTTCGTTAGATATGGTGTCAATTTCGTAAGTGGTTCGTACAAACTTAATGACAACAACAGTGCTAAATCCGATTTGATGACTTTAATGCCGTTTATGAAGATGTTAAATATGTAGGACCCCGCACGAAGCCCTGGGGACCACCCACTTCAAATCACTATAAGGATGACTGAACTCCTAGTACGTACCTAATTGATTGGAAATAATTTTTTTTCAGTCAGGAAATTCATTATCTTGTGATAAATTACTTTTACAGTGATCTTGGAGAGGGTACTAAGGAGTGAAATAGACGTTAAATAAAGTAGGGCCCAACATGGAGCCCTAGGGAACACCCACTCAAATGCTCTTTAAGGATGACCGAAACAGTACTTAGACATAAAATGTTCTGTCTGACATAATAACTATTGATAAAATATGTGATAAAAATATTTAAAAAAATGGAAAGCCCATTAAGCCAAGTTTATAAGATGAGACCTCTACCATGACACAGTCAAAGTCCATATCAATGTTTGTTTAAGTTAAAATTGTGTGTGACCGTACCGAGTACTTTAAGCTGTGAGGGGTGGAATGGTTTAGTTTGAAATAATCTGATAATCCAGATTCGCACAATTAAGCGGGAATAAATAGGCAAACGCTGAACAGCCATTTTATTCGAGATCGTTTTGAATCCTCGCCAAAGAAATTTCGCAAAAAATTGGCACTCTGAACCTCATCTAATTTGTATTTCGTTTGGAATTTGAAGTGATTCCTGTTTATATTGTCAATATTTAGTTAGGTGGTTTAATACATATACCTAAGATATCCTTGGTCTAAGCACTTTTCGAATTCTTTAAGTTCTACTTTAAAAATTATAGAAGATTGCTATTTAAATTAATGAAATCTTAATTATATTAAGATTCAAGAAAATTTGATTTTTCATTTTTCTAAGCAATTATTCAACACTGTTGAACAAAATTACCTATAAAGTATTATCGAGTTTCTTTTTATTTGAACGGAAAAGGCTTTCAGCTGGGCTACAAGATCAAATGTATCTTATTTTTCGTTGCCAGAAACTATTTATTGACCTGTTCGTTGACTGGATTGGAAGGAACAATGACGTTTAACCCTTTCCAGTTTCATATTGTTACATTAAATTTGCTGAGCCACCTCTGCACAGTCATACAAAGGGAGAGAACTTCCTCCTCATAATAGTACTTCGCCTGCCTACAACTTCCCTTTCTATTAATCGGGATTAATTTTCATACTTCAAGGTACTTATATTAACGAATCGGAAGCCCGCTTTTAATAACTGTCTACGATCATTTAATTAATTTATTGGATTGATTAATGTATCGATATTATTGGGTTTGGATAATTAGTTTGATGATATTCAAAGATTTTGTATGTTTCATAAAATTTCTTCGTAAGGAGTTAAACACTTGTGTTTTAGCAAAACAAAAAATTATTATTTTTCATATATGTGTGGTGTTTAGTGACCGTTAGTCAATGATTATTCGGAGATCGTGAGATGCGGTCGGGTGTGACGTAGGTTTTAGAATTACATTTTCTTTAACGTGTAAACGTTTCGATCTTTATTGAGATCATCTTCAGGCCTTGTGTTGTCTGCAATTCAACAAAAAAGTTCTCCGACTGATAGCCGATGCAAGTTTCTCCTCATTGTTGGCGATGTCCTTCAGAATACTCTTTGCTTGGTGTCCATTTGTAGTTGAAATTTGTTCATAGAATCCCATGTTCTCCGTTCCTCTCATGTAGAAATGTGTGGTGTTTAGTGACCGTTAGTCAATGATTATTCGGAATAAACTTGAACCGGCTATCAATCTTTTTTTGTTGAAAGATCGAAACGTTGGCACGATAAAGAAAATGTTTTTCTAAAATCTACATCACATCACACATTTCTACACGAGATGAACGAAGAACATGGAATTCTATGAACAAATTTCAACAACATACGGACACCAAGCAAAGAGTATTCTGAAGGACATCGCCAGTAGTGAAAAGAAACTTGCATCGGCTATCAATCAGAGAACTTTTTTGTTGAAATGCAGACAACACAAAGCCCTGAAGATGATCTCAATAAAGATCGAAACGTATCAGGATAAAGAAAATGTTTTTCTAAAACCTACATCACACCAGACTGCATTTCACGATCTCCGAATAATCATTTTTCATATATCAGGAAACTATAGTCCCGCCGTACTTATCTCCTTAATAAGTTTCGTTTCCTCAAACGTTGGTAAGACGATTCAATTTTTCCTCCTTGAATTTTTTTTTTTTTCAACGACACTGATTGGATTGTACCGATTTGCTCATAGGTTGAACGAAAGCAGAAAATGAATTTTGTTCGAACATCCACAACACTTTCTCATAGAGCGTTTTTTTCCATTCTGGGTCATCATCAGTGCATCGCATCAATCAATCCATTGACTTAGATCTTCGTAATTGTTTTTAAAGGCGTTGTAAGTTCGTTTCTTGATATATATTTCGTCCTCTTCGGCCCAAGAGGTCTCAATAAATCGAACACCACCCGAATATAAGACATTTTCAGAGTTCATAAATAGCTGTTCGTACGAATTGATTGTTGTAAAAACCAATATAGCTTAAAAGAAAATTTAGAACCGCTCCTCGAACGATACAGCATCGAATAGGAATTCGGCGATGGCCCGGCCATTAAGTGTTTTCTCCCAGAAAAGGATTATTTCTCGCATTTTTGGCCAAGGGAAATTCAATTCATCTTCCCTAAACTCGAGAATGAAAAACGAGCCAGTTAAATCGCGTTGCCTCTTCTCCAAGAGAAACGTACTAATTCTTATCTATGTTAATGTCTTTCCAAGTGAGAATCCACTTGTAAATTTTCTTCTTTTTTTATACTATATAAAAAGGGAGGATGGTAAAAGGAAAATGAAGATGTCGGCCTGAGAAAGGGTGTAGTTATGTGTTAAAGTAATGGGGTGAGAAGTAGCCTTGTTATTCTGGTTGTCTCTTCATACCCGTTTTACGACCGTGACGGCTCCGGAGAAAGAAAAATTCTTTCTCTGAATTAAAAAAGGACATTCGGCAAATATTGGATAGGGAATCTTTCCTTCTAACGGATTTATCATTTTCAATGGCTTTCTCACTCTTATTTTTTTATGGAAATATTGGAGCACTGTGATTAAATTTACCGAATACAATGAGAAAAATGTTGTCTTGTATTTCTTTTATTTCAAGAACAGCGTCAAGACAAAATTATGTATGCTCCAGTGTGTGAAAATCCAAATTGGAATAGACAGAATGACTTTTTCTCTCTTTCCTCCTTTACAATTTGAAATTGAACTAGAAGGATATGCCATTGAGGCCTGTTATGTCTGTCCGCGTCTCACATTCTAGAAGTCTGATTAAGGTTGGATTCCATGCATGTGTCAGGTTTTATGATTTATGAATGATAGGCGACTATGGTGCAGATTATTCTCCGATCTTACTTTTGTTGAAATCGTAGCTGCTAGTCAGGCACGTTTCTTTTGTTAGCCATATTCAGTAAGCGTCTGCGTGTTGTCTATTTCCTCCTTTAATGTTCGAGAGTCTGATGAAGCTTTGGTTTTATGTTTCGGCTAGGTTCAGTGTGAAATAAATATGGTGGAACTTGTGTTTATCCTCCTCGCCAATCTTCTTTTCGGAACCCAGCAATGCAGTGCGTAAACTCTCGACATAACTACCCTGGATAATAAAGTGGGAAGTTAATGGGTCGACAAACAGCTGAGGTCATCCTTCTTTTTCTCTTCTTTCGCGAATATTTTGTTTTAAATTGCAGCCATTTGAGCGTCTCGATCTGGTTACTGACTCTCTGATTTCAAATGTATATTACGTTGATATCATAGAATACTAGTCCCTCGTTTGTACCTCAGGTTGTCAAATACAGAATGGAAACAAAACAAACAATACATCTATTTACATCTCCAGAAACATAGATGTCTGGTCACATTCACTCCCCCAGAGTACTCGATATTGGATGATGGCTTAGATTACCACGCTACCTGATTTTAAATTAAAAGAACATTAAACCCAAAATAACTTCTAAGTTTTAAAGTAAGGAATGCCAGCTCTTCTGATTTTACGAACTGGTGGAAGAATTACGGAAGCGAGAAAAAAAACTAGTCTTATCGGCCCGTTTTAGTACAGGTCGCTAGGGATTGTGGGATTAGATGTTTTTTAAACATGAACCTTTACGCAAATTACCTCGGCGTAAACACATTATATAAATAATAATAAATCCGAAGACGATGTCTTTCTGTCGTTTATAAAGATGTAAAACAGTGTAATACCCAACACGGAGCCCTGGGGAACACCCGCTCTAATGCTCCCTAAAGATGACCTGAAGACTTAAAGAGTACCTGGACATAAAATGTTCTAACTAACAAATTATAAGGTGTGATATCTCTAGGGAACCCAGTTCAAGTTTATTTGAGACCTTAGTTTATTAAAATATATTAAATGTATTACATAAATAAGTCCGAAGACGATGCCTTTAACATCGTTTATGAAGATGTTAAACCGTATAATACCCAACACGGAGCCCTGGGGAACACCCGCTCTAATGCCCCCTAAAGATGACCTAGTATCTGGACATAAAATGTTCTAACAAATTATAAGGTGTGATATCTCTAGGAAACCCAGTTCAAGATTATTTATGACCTTTGTTTATTAATATATAATAAATACATTACATAAATAAGTCAGAAGACGATGTCTATATGTCAAATAGTGTAAGACCCATCATGGAGCCCTGGAGGACACCCGCTCCAACACTTCCTATATGGATGTATAATGAAATACATGATTTTTTAAAATTTTGAGATTTGTGTATAGCACCTAAATTACAAATTACCGAGTGTAAAATTTGGTCGAAGAAATGAATCCTTCACTTCTTTAGCAGAGGTGGAAATATCAGGCAGAAGTGGGATAAATTTCTCTATTTTTACTCTAGAATCCTGGAACAACCAATTTTCCCAGCCATAAAAGAGATGTATATATTTATAAAATTATTAAAATGATGAAAAAGATTAGTAGTCATTTATTCTGTATCAATGGGTGTTAATGTGATTTGTGAAATTGTGTAAATGTAAAATTCGATAAGGTTGAACGAAAAAGGATTCCTTTATTCTAGCTTGTCTTTCAATCTGATAAAGGCATAAAGATTTCAATCATAGGGTCTTTTTTTTCTTCTGCCAATATTAAGAGGTTTGAGACAAAATGTACAATTTTGGCTCATTGTTAACAAATGATTGATTAAAATCCGTTAATTAATAAATAATTAATCTTCGATCTTCGAGTTTTAAAGAAATGTTTAAAAATGTGTCCTCTATGTCTTTAAACCCGTACTATTTTTATTGGAATTTGTTTTGGCGTCGTGCGATTCATCTACTGTTGTTTGAAAAGGCTAAGAACTATGTTCAAACTTCATTGAGCCAAATGGAAAATGGCTTTCTGGAACATCGAAAACACGACAGGTTGGAATCCGACCCCGACCTCGCACCTTCGGCTACAACCTATATAGAAGTTATTTGGCTCTAAATAATTTCGCCGTCCCATTACCTATTCTATTATTGCTCCAGCAAACTTTCAGCTTTGTTTGTCGTAATATCCGCCTTAGAATATAGGTTAAATTGAAATAATCCTAAGGGGAAGAAAGTTCGAACGGCCTCGTTATTGGCAATTTTCGATTTCTTTTAACAATAATTTTTCGCAATTTCTTGTTTTGAAAAATCGCCCTCGCATTGGCAATCGGACCATTGATCAATTTGCTTCAGAAAATTCCGACAAGTTGCAAAAACGGTATGGCAATGCTAGCCCACAAACCAAGGTAATTATTACATCGTCTTCATTTCCCCATAGCTTATCAATCCTGTTGCGGTTGTTCAATATCTGCCCTTTTTGCTTTTTCCAATCCATGCTGATTGAATTCGAACGTTAATTGATCAACTGGAAAATTTCCAAGTGGGAGAAGACATTTTTAGCAAGCCCCGCCATTGGCAAGGTGGTAATTTTTCCCTCTATTGTTAGATTGATTGCTTTACGTTTGATTTTAGCACTTTCTAGCATCTGTTTAAGGAAAACAAAATGGGAAGGAATGACCAGACCTGACCCTAATAAATATTAATTTATTTTTTATAATAAATCATATGTATCTAACGATGTTTGTTTGACCATACATAAAACTTGCCCATTTTAGGTGCTACTTTTAAGATTTTTCTATGAATTTTTACCAAGTTAGATATTAAATTAGAGTCACGTGGGAAAAGAATAGTTTGAATCATCGAGAAATAAGATATAATAATATAATATTATTTCTTCTTTCAAGTAACTATTCTTTCTATGTAAGGTCTTTGTTGAGATAAAAAAAATCAATGTCACGAGCGGGATTCGAACCCACGACCTTCGGCTAAATACGCTGCTACTCTCCCACTTGAGCGATCGTGATTTCGATCCTCTCGGATACCAACTCTCCATCTGACTTTTTTTATCTCAACCAAAACCTTACATAGTAAGAATAATTAATTGTAAGAAGTAACTTGGTCAATTGACCACTAAAACATAAATGGATTATTTATTATATTAGCCTCTACTTTGCACTGATAAATAATTTAAGAACACAGCCAATTTCTTGAGGCTTGCTGAAAGAATTGAGACGGTTTTTATTGGATTTCCGTCCCTGACTTTAAAATCATTATAATAGATTTTTTTTTCTCTTGTTTCAGATAAAAGAATATGAAAAACTGGACAATCCGGAAGACAGGAGAAAATCGGCGAGGCAGATTTACGATAAGTTCATTATGAAAGAGCTGCTAGCCCACGCACACGTGAGTATTAGGAATAGTTTTTCAAATTTGTCTGTTTAATTATACATTTTAATTTGTTTTATAGGACTATCCAAAAGATGCGGTCGCCCACGTTCAAAAATACTTGATGAAAAATGAAGTCCCGGTTAATTTATTCGAGGTAAAGAAGATAAAACCTGCCCCCCTCCGATTTATTTCCCTTAGTCAGATGAAAAGTAGCTTGAAAGCTTGTGTTGACTTGAATAACAATAAATACATCCTTACAGATCGGACGTACGAAAAGCCCATTGATCAAAGACAAGTTGAATCTTTCAAGAAAAAAAATCATTGTTTATAAAGTTTATTATTAGTATGTCAATTGGAAATGGTCGGTTTTCTGGCTGTTCAGCTTTTCCCGCTGTAGTAATAAGATGAAAGGAAAGTGGTTTTTTTTTTTTTTTTTTTTTTTTTTTTTTTTTTTTTTTTTGAGAATATCAATGTCCATTTTTTATTACTCCATCTGTATAAATTATTTTTTAATAAATAAAGTTCTGTTATCCGTTTTCAATTAAAAAATATATCATAGAGTTCCTTGGTACTTACAAATGGTTAAGTTTAAGTACAATAATTTTCAGTTTTGCCTAAGTGAAAAGAAGAAACCTCAGACAAATTCAAATGAACAATGAATGTGTTTTTTATAGTATTAAACACTCGACACTTGATTTTTATTACTCAACATATAAAATGTTATTTTATATAAGCAGGGAGAGACGAGAAGCTCCTTCCATTTCTGTAAATTTGCTTCTTAAAAATTTTAGCTTTTGATCTACAATCACATTCGATTTTTTTCTAAGAAAATAAAGCTTAGCATTATTAAAAACGTACGTTAAATGATATATTATTTATTCCAATATTTGAAATTATTTATTATTATTATTATTATTATTGTTAAATATTATTTATTAAAATATTTAGATTCTGCGTATTATTTAAACAATAGTCAACTCACTATTATTAAGCCGTTGATTCAATTCACTGGAAAAGATAATTATAATAATATTCAGATAGGAGGAGTAAAGCTTTCATTCGTACGACTCTCACATTTTTCAAACTCAAATTGGTTACTTTGATGTATTTTCAGTTTCATCTGTGAAAGTGAAAAGTAATGCTCAATTTTTATTTTTGAAATATACTACTAAACCATGTACGGTTGAATTTTATCGACACAATCGTTATTGTAATTGGCTGGTTCGAGTTAGATAGTTCAGAGGGCGCGACGTCAGGGTTATAAGCAGGGAGAGGCAAGACTCCTCCATTTCTGCGAATTCGCTATTTACAAATTGTGGCTTTATTTCCATAATAATTTTCACTTTTTACTGAGAAAATAAAGCTTATTATTTATTCCAATATTTCAAATTATGCATATTATTTAAACAATAGACAACACACTTAGCATTTGAATTTTACCCCAATATTTAAGCCGTTGATTCAATTCACCGGAAAAAAATAATCCATTTACGTTTTAGTGGTCAATTGACCAAGTTACTTTTTATTTGAAAATGGTAAAAAGAGGGAAAATTCGAACGGTTATAGGTTGAGATGGAGAGTTGGTTTGGTGTCCGAGAGGATCGAAATCACGATAGCTTAAATGGTTAGAGCAGCGGCCTATTGAGCCGAAGGTCGTGGGATCGAATCTCGCTCGTGACACTGACTTTTTTATCTCAGCCATGACCTTACATAGAAAGAATAATTAATTGAAGGAAAAAATAATATTCAGCTGGCTCAACGTCAGGATGAAACGCAGGGAGAGGCTTTATGCGAATCTCGCATGTGTCAAACTCAAATTCTCCAGCAACTTTGTGGTGATTCAGCATCCCTTAATTCCGATTTACCAAAGCGGTGTATTTTGTTTTAACAAACAAATTTTAAGCTGTATCAAGTAGATCTCATCGCACTTGAATAATAATTAATGGCGTGAGTCACTTGAGAGGATGTTGCCCAGAGACTGCTTCACATTGTAAATTAATACTGGGTTGGTGAAAAAGCTCAATGACTCACATTTTAATTTTTAAAAGGGACGCTTTTTCGACCATTCGTGATCGGCAGGCGAAATATCTGATAGCATGGTAAGCAAGGCGCTGAGAAATATAAAAAGGTTTCTGTTAAATTTAATGTTCAAATTTGCATTTCTTTATTACGGTCGATCAAATTGGGGCGGATTTATTTAAAAACTTCATTTAATCTATCGAGCTGTTGCGTATAAAGCTCAATAGCCCTAACATCTGGAGCTATTTTAGACCCTCTTTCATAACTCCTCCAAACGCAAAGCATCTTATTTTTCCAACTTTTCCTACTTAGTACTTGTATAATTTTAGCGTATTGCAAACGAAAAAGAAATAATACATTTAAAAAACCGGTACTATAAATAAACCATCATTTCTGATTCTGTAAAGGAAAAAAGATGAAATGAGCCATGAAACGTATCTGGCACGAACAAATTAAAATGGATATCCTTTGTTGCTTATATAATCTCTTTAGGTGAGCTGTTTTTTCAAGAAAATCTACGAAATAAGAACGATGGCATTCTTAATTCTAAATTACAAAGCTTCTACACTGGCGGAAAACCCTTGATTCGGTCCGTTCAGTCTCGCTGATTTGTCACGTTGATGCTTACGTTTTGACATACGACCCAGAATGAAAATTTGCGACGTAAAATATTGGATATTTTTTCAATTTTTCGTTATTGAAATTGACGAAAAAAGGAAAAAAAGAAAGAAAAATGTAGAGGTATTGAGTGAGAGAGAGAGAGATCCGTATTATTTTACGTTAATAAGTCCGGCGCCGTATGCGCAAACCTTCATTACACCCAAGCGTTACCGGTTGTATTGACAATTCATTTTTTTTTTAAGTTTTTTTACTTGGTTGCCTGTGTTTTTGAAATATACAATAAAATATCCTAAAAATTCTTCAATGATTTCATCTAAAAAATAGTCCATATTTCCTTAGAGGTCATAATTGACCTTATTAATTATTTGTGTGGTGATTAGTGACCGTTAATCGATAATTATTCAGAAATCGTGAGATGCGGTCTGGTGTGATGTAGGTTTCAGAAAAACATTTTCTTATTCAGATCATCTTCAGGCCCTGGGATTTACAAACATTGTTTACATTTAACAAATACATGTAGGATGTGGAACAAAGTAAATTTATANATTCAATTAAAGTATTTCTACTCACTCAAAGTGTTTGTCTTCTGTGTAATTGTGCCATTCTTGCGTGTCGTGTTGAGAGGGGCAGATAAAGATCGAAATGTTGGCACGATAAAGAAAATGTTTTTCTGAAACCTACATCACACCAGACCGCATCTCACGTTTTCTGAATAATTATTAATTATTCCAATTGCGTATCGAGCCTAAGGTTGTAGGTTCGTATCCTGCTCATGTCACTAATTTTTCATCTCAGCCAAAAACCTTATATAAAAAGAATAATTAATTGGACTAAAAAATAGTTTAAAACAAGCGTATTAAAGGCAAAATAAAATGTCTTGAACATGCATAAATTTGGTTAACTGTACAAGACCAAACCATCAAGAATAGACAGACCAAAATAATCGGTAAAGACAAAATTACAGTTACACAAGGTATCGCAATTCTGAAATATTCGTTTAAGCATTTTTAACTAGTGATATACAAATAATGATGACGTCTAGAAGATGCTGAACGTTTAGCTTGATCATCCCGCTCTGGTCTATTCTTCTTGGTTTTATCTGTTAGATGTGTTTCAAACTGACTCAAAAACAACAGAACCACTGATGATGTTATGCTTGACAGAAATCCACCCATTATAGGAAGGCCAACGTGATTTATTACAAACAAGAAAAATTCTTATTTTATCTTAGAACTTATCACGGCAATGATTCAATGAGAATTTGTTAATTTAGAGAATTGGCTCATTAGAGGGTTCCATTGATATTAACCACTGACAGTAAAAACAATACTAAGTCTTCAAGCTACATGACCGTCTAAGGGGGAAAACACTTGGCATGTTCATTATGTTTCATGAGCATAAAATTTCCAGCATTCATTATGGCATTAATGTTTCAGCCTTATATTCAAGAAATATTCAATCATCTGAGAGGAGAACCGTTTAGGAAATTTTTAGAAAGGTGACACATAAATTGTTTAGTTTTTTAATGTAAACTGATATAATTTTATATTTTTCAGTGAAAAATACACTAGGTTCTGTCAATGGAAAAATTTAGAACTGAACATTCAAGTATGATCAATTTATATTAATTATTATAAAATATTAATGTTTGCTTAATAAATATTCTTTTTTAGTTAACAATGAATGACTTCAGTGTTCATCGTATTATTGGTAGAGGAGGTTTTGGTGAAGTTTACGGATGTCGGAAAGCAGACACGGGTAAAATGTATGCCATGAAATGTTTAGATAAAAAACGGATAAAGATGAAACAAGGCGAAACACTTGCGCTCAATGAGAGAATTATGCTCTCGCTAGTCAGCACAGGGGTGTGTAATACAGTACTGACGATAATTTTTCAAAATGTTTTAACAATTGTCATTACCCAGGTCGATTGCCCCTTCATTGTATGTATGACATACGCTTTTCATACTCCTGATAAGTTATGCTTTATTCTCGACTTGATGAATGGAGGCGACCTTCATTACCACCTGTCCCAACATGGGGTTTTCAATGAAATGGAAATGAAGTTCTACGCTGCTGAAGTCATCTTAGGTAGGCAACAAGTCGTTTTTTTATATAGTTAAGAGTTTTTCACTAATAAAATTTTACAAGGTCTGGAGCACATGCATCGAAGATATATAGTCTACAGAGACTTGAAACCTGCGAATATTCTTTTGGACGAACATGGCCATGTAAGAATATCAGATCTTGGCTTGGCTTGTGATTTCAGCAAAAAGAAACCTCATGCGAGTGTGTAAGTAAAATTAACGATTTTCCTTAATATAATGATAACTAAGGGTATGCCATTTTTCAGTGGAACTCATGGATACATGGCACCAGAAGTGTTATCTAAAGGCACTGCTTATGATTCCAGTGCAGACTGGTTTTCTTTTGGCTGTATGCTTTACAAGCTTTTAAAAGGCCATTCACCATTTAGGCAGCATAAAACAAAGGACAAACATGAAATCGACAGGATGACCCTCACAATGGTAATTTTTTCCTAAAAAAAAAAAAAAATTTCCAAAATTCAATTTTCTCTCTGCTTGTAGAATGTTGAGCTTCCTGATTCTTTCTCTTTGGAATTAAAGGACCTCCTTGAACGGCTGCTTATGAGAGATATTGACAAAAGACTCGGTTGTAAAGGAAAAGGGTAAAGTTTATTTATTATCATAAAAAATTTATTATATTGACAATTAATTTTGTTTTTAATTTGGTATTTAGTGCTGATGAAGTAAAAGAGCATCCATTTTTTAATGGCGTGGACTGGCAACAAGTCTACGTTCAGAAATACCCACCTCCACTCATACCTCCACGGGGAGAAGTGAATGCCGCCGATGCTTTTGATATCGGTTCTTTTGATGAGGAGGACACTAAGGGGATCAAGGTTAATATTAATACAAATCATGTTAAGACATAATCTTTTTTTTCTTTCTTTTAACCAGTTGACAGAGGCAGATCAAGAATTGTATAAAAATTTCCCACTTGTCATCTCAGAAAGATGGCAGAATGAAGTCGCAGAAACAGTTTTTGAAACAATCAATCAAGAAGCAGACCGTTTGGAACAGAAGAGGAAAGCCAAACAGAAACAGAGATTTGACACAGACGAAAAGGGTGAGGTTATAAATAATAAAAAATTTAATTTTGAGTTTTCGTCTTGTGGTCTATGGGTTGATGAACCTATAATTTTATAGTTACCTATTCTCTCGGACAGCATCCTCACTGATTTTGTCTGCGTTTGCATTTTGCCATCTTCAATGTTGAGATGATCACAAAGACTGTGAAATGCTGTGTATACTGTACACGAACAGTATAATTTTAAAAAACTGGTTGAAGTAGTAAGGAGGGATAAACTGCTTCAATCATTTATTGAACCACCGGTCGCTAAACAACACACAACACAAAAACTGACTTAATCCATAAAACACACCAACAAACAAAGCTAACACCTACACAATCCCATCCACGACCTTGCAACCAAAACTTGGCTCCACAGAAATCACCCAAACTCAACACTGAAGATGGCAAAATGTTAAAACATATCTGTCAAAGTCAAGTAGGTAACTATCAAATTACAAAATTTAATTATTTTTACTGTGGCACGATAAATGTTGAAGTTTTTAATGATAAACAATCAGAATTTGAAGAAGAAGCCTATGAGGCCTATTAAATATGTATTTATAAGAGTCTGGTTGTTTTCTTCCTTCTAACCATTCATCAAAAACCCTACCCCATTCAAGCAAAAATTAATTCATATGCATACGTAAAATAATTTTAATTAATCTTATTATTTTCAGAATCTGATTGTATTCTTCATGGTTACATAAAGAAATTAGGAGGTCCTTTTGCGTCTGCCTGGCAAACGCGTTATGCCAAACTTTATCCAAATAGGTTAGAGCTTCACCCCGAGTCGGGAAGCACAAAACCAGATTTGGTATTTATGGATCAGGTGGAAGAAGTCTCTCCTGACCTGGTGACTGTTAAAGGTGAACAGTGTATCAATATTAAGACAAGGGATGCCAAAATTGTACTCACAAACTCGGTATGCTTTCTTTTTGGTTTTGAAACCAAATTTTTTTTATCCCCCACCCCCTAAACTCAAAGTATCATTTATTTTGTTTTTAGGATGATATAGGTCTGAAAGAGTGGCTACAGTCTTTGAGGTCGACTCACAAATGTTCCCTCGAACTACTAGGGAACATGGCAAAGAAAGCCGGCAAAATCTACGGCACGGACAGAGACAAAGGAGAGAAAGTCATCGCACCAAGAACAACAAATGGTAATTAAGATAAAAACAGAGGAAAAAGTGGAAAAAGTACATTGATCTTTGTTATTTGTTATTATTGTTATTGTTGGGCTCCCTGAAAACCCGTTGCTTTACACGATCGCCCAAACAAATGAAAATATTTCATTCCAAAATCGCTTAGCATTTAAAATATTTTATGCGCTATTTAACTTTTTTTCTATTTTTAATCTTACGAGTCTGTGCTAGTTTTCTCTCGTTTCAAGTCTGGTTAAGCTCTCTTAATTTATATTCGCCTTATGCTATTTTTTGCTTAGGTTTTTATTCTCCGGTTCTTAAATTTTATTTAGTTATTTAAATAGGTTTTTTCCTTTTGTTTTTAAAATATTATTTATAAGTTGCATAGTATGTATAACTTTTTCTCATCCCACCAATCAATGTCAGGCAAGAATGAGTTTACTGGAACCAATATGAAAATTTTTCATAGTTCCTATTCAATTTTTGTAGCCCATGTGGACTATAAAAATGTCATTTTATTAATTTTATTAATCTATATATGTTTAGCAGTCATAATTGACTATTTTAATTACTTCAATTAATTATTCTTTTTATCTAAGGTCTTGGTTGAAATGAGAACATTTTCATCTCAACCAAGACCTTAGATAAAATGAATAATTAATTGAATTAATTTGATTATTTATTTTTTTTATTAATACAGTGAGAAACATTATATACAATAATACTTTTCTTGGTTGATGTTCAGGATAAAAAAAAATCAATAAGCATCAAGTTACTCGACAGATTTTTTTTTCCTTTTGCCATTTATGCTGATAAAAGCCGTGTGATCATTTGACATAGTCGTAAAAATAGTATGTAGCAAATTAGGAAGTGCCATAGTGGGGACTAATTGTTCGGCTAATTGGGAGAGTTGTACAATTAAAACCATGAAACAATAATTAAGGTTTGGCAAAATGCATTTTATTTATGCCAACAAAACAACTGGCCCTGAAAGACAAAATGAAAAGATTTCCTATTCTGTAATAGCCCAAGTTTTTATTTGTGTATTTTTTTTTCCAAAAAACAATATCACCTTTAAACTAAATGGGCTCTCCTACAAATTTTCTTACCCCTAAACTAAATGGGCTCTCCTACCATTTTATAGCCTCTTTTTCTGAATGTGAAGAAGGAAATTAACAGAAATGAAAATTATGTAAATTGATTGAAACACAAACAGAATTTATTAATGATAACAATATGAAATATGCCCATATTTACTTTTAACCAAAATAATAATTATTATCATGTGAACTCATTCAAGTTTCAAAAGGAAAATGACCCAACCCTGTCTGTTACGCATCCTCAATTCCCTTTTTGAAACAGTACCAGGTCTTAATGCACTTCCATCTCTTAGCAGACTGTTTTGGTTTACTCAATAATAATTTTACTTTTTAAGTTTAAAATTATTATTAGACGTTGCGAAGCCCTCTGTTCAATCCATGTCACACCGAGCTCGTTGTAGCATTAACTTCTACCCAACCCCAAACAATAGTGGCATGAAGGGATGTAACATAACTAAAATTATCATTTAAATTTTTTTAATATTTTATCATTTGTAATCAAATGAGAATTTTGTCATTTGATATATTATTAGATTTTGGTGTGCTTTTTTTATAGAGACATTTTAATTATTTTAATCAAAGAATTAACTTATTGTTAATGCTGCTTAAATTATTTTATACATCTTCCTCAGCATCTCTCTCTTCTGTGTACCACCCTTACTATTTCAATTTACTTCTTTCTTAAAAAATAAAGAAAATATTATTAAAATATATTAATTCAGAAAATGTTAAAGTTTATAAACTGAAATTTCATTTATAATCTGAGACTAAAAAGCACACTTGAGCCATTCATTTTTATATTGTATTCAATATTTACTGAATAAACACACAAGCATACTGAGATTCACTGTTGATTGTAATATTTATTTTTTATAAATTTGTTACTCTTTTTTAGGGGAGGGGGGAAACAAATCATTAACTAGTGTTTCTTAATGACTTTCTTTTTTAACCCAGAAACGTAGTGTTAAGACAAATCTAGTCAAACAGGTATTTGAATGATAAAACACAACGAGTAGTTTAGCACCTTCTAGGTGGTAAGTCCATCCCAGGAAATGTATCTATTAGGAAGCAAGATTAGACTAAAATAACAAGATAACTTTTTTTAATGATATTTCATTTTTTTTTAAATATATCTATGACAAATTGTAACTTTTCATAATAGTTTGGAACATTTTGTTTGTACGTTTCGTAGATATACATTTGAAACCCTGAAAAGTAGAGAAAGGCCGTAAAAAATGCCATGACTTGAATTTTGTAGAATTGTTTGATTTTAAAAGAAAGAGAGAGAGTGAGAGAAAGAAATAATGTTATTCTATCAAACTATATCACCCAAAAGTATGCATATTGTTTTTTAAAAAAAGAGTATGAAGACAAAACCTTGTTAATTACAATGTTCAATAATCCCCCGTAAATTAGGTAAATCACTTGAACTGAAAGGATTGTATTTATACAGTTAGAAAAGTAAAAGTAACTTTATTTAGGTAATATTAAGTTAAAGAAGTACGTTAAAAGTGGAAAAGGGAAAAAAAGCATATTGACAGGTGACTTCTCTAGGTGAGTTAACAGTCTTGCTGCATTTCTGTTGCTCAAAAAGGTTGCAGAGTACAAATCTATATATTACATTTGAAAATTGAAATGCACATATTATATTCTTTTGTCTGAATAAGAATTGTTTTCGTCCTATGTTGTTGTTTTTTTCCCCTAAGTGTTCATACATTGTAAACTACCTCCTCATGTATATAATGGATAAATAAAACAAGTTATAATTATTTTTAGTGATAAATAGCATTGAAAATGAAAAGGTTTTTTGTACAAAAGGAAAACAAATTTTATACTGTCTACATGTCTAAATTTTCAATGGGAAACTGTGATAGTTCATGATGGTACAATCTGAATATTAAATAAAACTTCTCTTATTGTTGTAAAACCTAAATCATAAAAAAATATTATTCATCGAATGGAATTGTAACTGGAAGCATAAGGACATTTACCTTTAAAATAAAATGTCCTTAGTCTCTTTTGAAAGAACGTAGAAACTAGGTGTACTACCATAATTAACAATAAATAATATAGCGCATTGTTATTTGTCAGTTTTAATCAAATTAAAATATGTTTTTATTCCATTAACTTCAACATGTGTTTTAAATTGTCTAATAATGTTTAACTTATTTTCTTTTTGTATGTTCAGCCGAGAGTTAAGTTTCGTTATTTCTGTTCATAATTTTTCAACATTTATAATAATAAAAAGGTTGTTTTTAACTCGCCATTATTGGTCATATGTCTTGAATTAGCAGCAATTGTTAAAATGTTTTAGATGTTAAAAAAAATTAAAAATCTGTACAATAGAATAAAAAGTGTGCATGCACATGTGATTTATCTTTGTATTTTAGTAAAAAGAAAAACAAAACATATATTCCTCCAATTGAAAAACTAGGACAATGAACAAAGTGATCCTGCCTTTTTAAAGAAAAAAGTCCTGCATCTCATGAAATTTCAAAAACGAAACCAATAAGAAAGCGTGTGTATTATTGAATTAAAACTTTTCAATGGCTCGATTCATTTCAAATTCTCTAAACGCCTTAATTATATGTGTGCCTGGAACGTTTACAATCCCCTCTGCCAGTTGGAGGAAGAATCTCAGATTCGCACAATTGCTGCGGGACTTATACAGTTTAGCCAAGTTGTAAATTCTGCTTCAATTAGAATAGTCGGTAGATGAGCCCCAAGTAGGTAGATAGACTCAGCTATCATTCTTGAATGTTAACATCCATCGAACTGTAAAGAGAAAAAACATACCAGCCACCAAACATGTAAACTCAAGATTTCTGCTCTTTGTTTACACCATTGTTAAAAATTAAAGAACAAGTGTTTTTGTGTGTTGTTCTTTATTAACATATTTCTCTTTAAATGTCTTTCTTAAGTTTGAAGAGTGGTTAGAATATTCTAAACTTTTTGCTGATTCTATAAGATCCAAGTTTATAAACTGTACTGTTCTGTATTTTCAGTTCTGTTTGGTTGTCTTTTCATTTAACAATCCATTAAACATCATAATTAACACTTATTGCAAGCAAGTGATTGTTCCTGCTACACCAATAACATTTAATTTTTTTTTTTTAAATCTAAAAGTTAAGTTTAATGGAATTCACAGGTTTGTGAATCAAGGATGATAGCTGAGTCTTTCTTTTGCTGGTGAATCCTAGCCAATCCAAGACTGAATGATGAGGTGAAATTTTAGAAGCTTTGTTGTTTATCTTTGAATCCTTGGCCGTCACCAACAGTTTTAATTTTAAAGGCAATTCTCTTTTGAGAGAGTATTTCTTTACTGATTCGCAAAATACTTAACAAAATCCCTGTATTAGTAATTGACGGCCAAACAATATTGCTTAATTGACCTGTTTGAAGTAAATTGATTTGCTTAGAGACTGTTCTCACCTGGTTAATTTAACTATTGTGTAATGTAGATTCTGTTAGTGTAAATAGTGTTAATTGTTGTATGTGCAGACTGCTTTCATGTATTGTGTATACAGTGTAATATCTGAACCAGTATTTTACAAAGATAATATTAAAAAAATAAAAAAATAAACATTAAAAAAAAATAAGTGGCTGATTCATTTTTTGAATTAGCCAGATGTGGGTAAAAAATACAGTGAATCCTCATGTGAGAGGCTTTGTTGAGCTTTAATATTGTGTAAAGGGACATTGTAAATGTAGTTTCAAATAAAACTATATATTAAAAAAATAGTTATTAAGTATCAAGAGAAATACCTACTATTTATTAATCACACCAAAATAACAATCATTTATATACTGATATATAAGTTGTATGTCTTGCCAAAGTTAAGGAGAGGTATTTCATAATAAATTACTATTATAAAGCAGTTAGGTGTTTTAATATGTTATCATTTTCTATTGTATCAGTGTTATAATTTATTTGTATTGTTCATAATTTGATTTTACAAAGCTTTGTAAAGTATTTGTTGTATATATTTATATAAATATTTATTATATGTATGAAGACTCCATATATTGTGTAAATGTATTCCAGATCTTGTCTTTGTGATTTATGTGAAAAGTTTTTTGTAGTTAACTCTTGTTGTTGAGTTTTTCCACAAGTAACAAATTTTTAGAAGACAGAAATAAATCAAGGGTTAAATTTTAAAAAACAGTATTGTTAACTATTAAGTCATCATTTAGGGTTGTTTACAATTTAGTGGGGGGGGGGTTGACCATGAATTTAAAATTGTTATGAACCATGTGTGTTACCTATTGAAAACTAAATTGCTTGAACAAAAGTTTTTTTACAAAATAAACGAGGAATAACATTAAAAAAATAGAATGTAAGTTAAATAACGAACACCCTTTGCAACTCAGCATTTACTGTGTTCCATTTACATAACGGGGTATAATTATTCTGGCTGATAAACAAAATTATAACTATTTAGAAGGAAACAACAAGTAATTAACCTTTTAAGGTAAATAAAACTATTAACAAATATATTTGTTTTTTTATTTTACCTTTATTCCCAAGCTCAAGCCTACAATAAAACAATTAATTAAAGTTAGAAAGACCATTAATTGTTTTACATTTGATGCCAAATGAATGTGTGAATTATGTGGGATTCCATTCTGGCATTATTAGAAATATTAGGCAAGATGATTAGCACAAGTCTACAATAAACTCTTGACTCTTTACAATCTTATTATAAATTCCACTAAAATAAGGCATCTCTCAAAATAAAGGTAATTCTAAGCCATCTTTATTTTCAATGTAATAGCACACAAAAGGCGTACAAATGTTAAAACAACCACCTTTTAATCTTAAAATGCAAGGGATCATGGAGACCGAGTGGTTAAGGCTAAGCTAGCAGTTCTGATTTTGAATTCCTCAAATTTCAATTAAGAGTAATTTGGAAAAAGTTATGTCAATGGGTTTGAAGCCTCGTCTTCGATACTCAACAAATAGTTGGATATCAATCAATCAATAAATGCTATATGTTATGTAAATGAATATTTTTTATTAACTTTGGAAGAATGTATTTTAAAATTTGGTTGTGTTAAAATTGCTCATTAATATTTGTTGCATTCTTTGGGTATAGGTTGATGTAAAGGTTTGAAGGTTGAGTTTAAAAAGTGTTTCCTCCTTCGTCCATTATTCCAATCCATTTATTAATTCAACCCACATTTTATACGGTAATTTATTTTATTTAATGTCATTAAAAAAAGTATTCTGTTATCAAAATTAAACAAAAAGACTAAAGTTCAGATCTTGTTTATAAAGAATTATTTTAAATAGTTTTTAGGTATTTCTGATCCGGAGTGCATTTTTCCTGGATTTAGACGTTTTCACGACCTCGACCAATGTCCGACTTTGACTAGACGAAGGGTTGATTGATTTATCATCCATCATCTTCATGGAATATGGTAGAATTTGGCGCAATGATCAAAGGATCATCAAACAGTTGGCAGAATCAAAATTCTTATTATTAAAAAAGTTTGTTAATTAAAAAAACAATCTATGCCATCAGAATAACAAGTTTCTTTGAAGTAAAAAAATTTCCTTTACATACCAACATGAAATTTACGATGTTTAAAATATCTGATCGGTTTAACTGAACAATAAATTTTTAAGTAGCTTTCCAAACTGGTAAGATATGTTTTGCTTTCGAGTATTAAACAAAGTGCACAATAAAAATCTTATTAAAAGTTTATTGTGCACTGATTCAGTAAGAACAAATACTTTTGGGGAAAAAAGAGTTGATTTTTTTTTAATTACAAAGAACCCCTCAACACAATAGGTATGAACAGTTAAGATCAAAACAACATTTCAACAATTACTAAAGTCCATATTAATTTGTAATTACAGCAATGTTCAGTAAACAAAGATTTATTTTCTAAGCAAGACTGCAATCTTTTCTGGTTTAAAATATATAAAATTTATTATTATAAAAGTTTATGAATATTAGCTCGTTAAATGATTTTAAATTTTTCCTCAAAATCTTCTGCCTTAAATCTAGCAGTAAAAGTCTCTGAAATGTTGAGTGTTATCTTAAAACTTTAATGTTTTGAAGAATAGTGTTTTAAATGTATAAAAATAATACCTAATTAGCCAAAGAAATGTTTCGTTTAATAGAAGTTACAAGGCTTTTATCGATAAGATGTTATAATATATTCTGAAATTGCTGAAATGTTTTATTACAAAATTTGTCATAGTGTATATAATATCCATGTACCACAAATACCGTAAGCAAACACTTATGATTTTCTATATTTTATTTTGTATAAAGTAATTTTATGGTTTAAAATATATGCGACTGCTTTGGGTTGTAAATAATAAAACTTTTGTTAAGTTGTTTAAATTTTTCCTGAACTTGCTTGAAAAATGGCGTAAAGGTCATTAAAAAAAATAAGAAAAAACCTAAATTTAATGCCTGTTGAAAAAAGTAACATTTTTTTGCATTATTTAAACGGCTATGAAATCAAAACTATCCTTGAATTGATTATCGCTGGAGTTGCATAAACTCTTACGCTTTTGCTACTTTATTTATAAAACGTGTTTATATTGAAGAAATAGTTGGGCTTGAGCGCGTTCGGATAAGATCTTTTACAAATGGGATTTTAAGGTCTCCATGAATTATTTGATTGGTGATGAAGAAGAATTTCTGAGGATACAGCAGAGGACTTTGGGTTGAAAGACTTGAATTTGTTTGGATGTTGGAGGATTTGGCCAAAAGTCACACTTAAACTCTCTAAGTCCAGATAGTCTGATGAATGTTTTGTAAACGGTTAAATTGTTATGTATTCTTCAATTTTGGTCCCAGGAGTTTTCTAAGTAATCCATATCTTTTTTATTGATGTATGATGATTTTTTTGTATGCATGTTCAATGACATCGATCTAAATAAAACCCAACATAGCAGACTTGGTTGGATGGAGGTATCTTGTTGTTTATGTGCACTGGTGGACATGTCTTACGTTTGAGCGTAAATAGTTACTTCTTGGCTTTTTTACTTGTTCAACCTGATCTGCTGCCAAGTGTACCAGTCAGTAATGTGATTCAGATGCTTCTGTGGCAAAGATAGGATTGGAATGTTATTAAGATTGCAGTGCCATCCACATAGTGTGGGATGTGTGGTTATGTCAGCAGTGTGTAGAGGATTGGGCCTAGGATACCTCTTGTGGAACGCCAGCTTTAATTGGTGTGATGGGTGAAAAATCGGTGCCGATTCTCACTTTAAACCATCGATTTAAAAGGACTTCAGGGTAAGATAGTAGGTATGATGGAGGATTCGTTTTAATTTATAAATGAGGCCGGGGTGCCACACTGGGTAAAATAGTTCTGTAACATACAGAAATACAGCTGAGTAGTTTGTTTTCTAGAGCTGAGGATATCATGTAGACTACCCTGAAGCATTGCTGAACAGTGGAATGGAGAGGTTGGAATCCAAATAGATGGTTTGGAATTAAGTTTTCGGAATCAAATATGGGAATTAAGTGTTTTAAGGACATGATCAAAGAGTTTGGATAAAATAGGAAGGAGACTTATTGGTCTAAGGATGGGGCACAAGGGGATTTCTGTGGTTTTGGTATTGGGGTTTAAAGATAGTTTCCACTTGGATGGGGTTGTGCGAAATATTGCATTGCAAATAGATGTAACATACTCTATTGCTTTTGTGGGTAGATTTCGGAGGATTTTAGGGTTAATAAGATCGTGGCCAGTGGATTTCCTTCTGAAAAGGCGGAGAATCTGGGACATGACGTCTGCAGGGTGTATGGGCTTAGGAGGTAGAGCGAGGGGGAGAGAGGAGTCGAAGAATTAATTTATCTGATTGTGAAGTGTCATTCAGATCGAGATGAGGAGTAAAAATTGTAAAAATATGGTCGGAAAATAGCTGACACTTCGGCCCAGGTACCATTCAGAGACCTAATCGGAGAAGGCATTTGGTGGTGTTTGGTAACCTTCCTAGTATCTAGCCAAACGGAGTTGTCCTGGGTGGATAAGGATGCAAGGTATGACTGAAACCGGGATGGTATTTGGATAGTTCGAGGTTCAAAACATAAGTGGGATGGTTAAATGTTTCGTCTCACCATAATCCTCCACTGCGTTTGAAATGACGATGTCCTCGTGACCTTCCATGTCAACCCACCCAATTAAATACCAATTTTAAATAAAGGAGAGTTCCAACTTCCAGGTTGGTTTCTTTCCACACTGCCTCCTGGTCCGACAGATCTGTCAGATTAGCATATAACTGTACTATTTGCTCAACGTATATTCTGTACAGATAGCAATAAATAAATTTTGTTTGATTCTTGTATTGAATATTCTGTTTGGAAAGTGCCTAATCCAGACGCTTTAAATTAAAAAATTATACATCTAAAAAAACTGAATGGTATCAATTTATCAAATTGTTATAGCTATTGTCTATCATGGCCTGTCACCGCTAATCGCTATCGTAAAAAGTCTGCTATTGACATTGGATTGTTTTAATTTAAATAGGCCCACGGGTGTTGTGAGTAAATTTGATTAAATAACAAATTCTGACGTTGAAAAATTCTCAAACGTCAAGGCGGAAAGTAACGATGGACCCAACACACTCCCCGACTAGAGCCGAGGTCAAACAGCTGAATCTTTGTGACTCATATCCAGACGAGAGCCGTGACAACGTACGTTAACTTCGATAATGGGTGGAATTTTCAAAAGATTGACAATAAATTTAAGACGATTCTTCTTTTGACGAGATCTGTGTAGCCGCATTGGCAAAAGAAGAGGAATCGCCTGAAAATCAGGTGACGATTTTTCATTATTCAACATGTGCTCGTTCTTTGTCAAAGTCCTGTCAATTTGGATTTTATTTTATTTATTTGTTATATTTTCGTATTAAACGGGTATTCTTCTCATGATAGAATTGTATAGTGTCTAATTAATTAATGACAAAACAATATAGGTAGACTACACAACTTTCGGCGTTTTACACTGTTTTTCACCGCGCGTCAAATACAAATGATAAGGTCTACAATCAATTTGACAGTAGTACCTCGACAGGTGAGGTACTACTGTTCACCCATTAAAGAATACCAACAATACTTCATCAAGTGCCAATTTTCAAGAAATCATTTAGGATATATAAAAAAAAATCTTTGTTTATATGTACAAGATGTTATTTCTTATTTATCCAATAAATAAATTAAAATAATATAAATTATTGAGCTGTGTAGAAATAAATGCCCTATAATTGTAACAACAAATGTTATCCAGCTTGAAAATTTTTAGCCTTGAAAAATGTGTGTGGTGTTGTTTGATAAATAGAAACTGGTAAAAAATTAAGATAAAAACTATATTGCTTAAATAGAAAGAATACAAATGACAAAATTGATAATGGTTTGCTTGATAGAAAAGCAAAATATTATAGAATGTATTTTCAAAAACTACTGTTTATAGTTAATGTCAGTTATACTGTATTAATAACAATTAACTCAAATTAATTATATAGTTTTGTCTTGAGCTGTTTATTAATATATGCAGTGTAATCATAACAATAATGTTGTTTGGCATACAACATTATTAGCCTTGAAAGTGTGTTTGGTACTGTTTGATAGACAGAAGTTTGTCAAAATTTGCGATAAAACAATATTGTTTAAATAGAAAAAATTATAAGAATGATTAACATGACATTGGCAAAAGTTTCAAAGATAAACTTACATGCTTATTATAATTACTACCATAAAAAACTAATCTGCAAAACCATTTGGCTTTCAACTTAAAGAATTACTTTTTCTTTTAAATTATTGTCATGAGAAATCCCTTAGTGTGCAAAACAGCTTATAAATAGAAGAACATTTTGCTTTTAACTAGCAGAATTCAATATACGAACTATAATTTAATGTGACATTTCCCATTGTTGAAGAGAACTAATTTGATAGTTTCTCAGATTTCTTCATTTTAATTGAAATTATTTTAAAGAATATTACAATGTGTTGTAGACATATATTTATACATCTTATCTATTATCAGTAACAATTAATTTATTTGGTGATGTTGCAAAATGTTTATCCTTGGAATTGTGTGTGGTGTAGACAAACAGGATTCAGAAATACCTGGAAAGATTTTCCTATGAATCATTTAATTAAATAGAAATAACAAAAATTATAAATTCAACGAAATAATATTGGAGATTAAATATTTTTTAAACAGTAAGAAAGCAATTGACAAAATTAAGCAAAAAAAGGTAAAATAATTCATAGTATTTTCCTGTAGCCTGCAGGATGAATTACAATGATCCTGTATGTTCTTAAATGTATATAGTGTGTTTATATGTTACATATGTGTTGTCTATTATATGTTGGTTTGAATGTGAATTATTAGCGTGTAAGAGGGGATTATTGCCCAACCTAATAGATATGAGTACTTTGGGGTTAGAGTGTGTTGTCAGGAGAGTAAAAGTAATTTATTAGCATGAATGGAGGGATTAAACCCGCCCTGGGGAGTATTGAGTACTCTGAGAATGAATGTGACCATATTTGTCTTGTTTTGGGAGGTGACAAGATATCAGTGTTGTCGGAATTTCTAGTACCACAACGCTGGACATGCACTCCGGCTTTCTTGCTGGGCAATGTCTGCCAGCTCTTCACCGTGGCATTGTGGGAGTTCCCCTATTGTCGTCTGGGTGTTTCAGCCGTGGGAGGTGCATTCCTTGTTCTTTTAATACTAATTTGTCAACCTGAGGTACCTTCTGAAGGCGCGCAGGCTAAGAAAACAGGATATATAATAGAGTCAATGATAAAGATACATAAAAAAAGAAAAAAAAAGTATAAAAGAACAAAAAACTATGAATTTTTGCTTAAAGCTTAGAGGGCCAGTGATGACCTCCTGATGTTTGTCGGCTCAACAAAATAATACGTTCATACAGACTTCTTAGTATTTAAAATTGTTTGGCTTACTACTTAAAAAATCACAATTTTTTAAACTTTTAAAAACTCAGGTGTATAATATTAAAGTCATATTCAGGAAACAATTAGTAGGATAGATAAAATAAAACATTGGTTTATAGGTACATGTTATGTTTAAACACAAAGAAAACAATTGACAAAACTAAGCGAAAATGATTCACTGTTAATCGTTAACCCAATTGGAATCATTGGGGTGTACAGGCAAACAAAATATTTATTTTAAAAACCTTCAGTCACTGAAAAAATTGTAACCGAAAAGGCTTGATGGTGACAGTCATAAGATAGAAAATTTGATTGATAAAATATGCTTGCATATGTTAAATATTTTTGTTTTTTAATTAATCAAACCATCAAGTAAGGTAGTGTTCCAAATGTTTTAGACATTTACATTTAATATTGTATAAATAAAATTTACTTTTACAGTGTCTTTGTATCAGATTCATTATCCAAAGTGATTCATTACCATGGCCAATCGATTTTTCGTCATATTTTAAATTCCTTGATTTGTTTTCAAATTTTCCTTCAAAGGAGTTTACTGATTTATCTGACTTTTAAAGCAGAGAAAGGAAAAAAAAATAGATTGGTTATAAATGTTTGAAGTTAAATTATTTCTGCTCTTGGCTTCTGATTGGATGGATGCCTTTCTATAAAATTGTGGTCTTTTTACAGTCTATACGGAATACGGAAATTAAACGTCACAGATTCAATATATTCCCCCACTAGAATCACAGTATAAACCCAAAAATCTATTACGATCGCAACTGTTACATTACACATAAACCTTCCCTTCTTGGAAGATAATTCTTTATATAATGTATTGATCAGACGTGCCAATTGTCTTCAGGGCAAAGGAGATAAGCTTTAAGAAATATTAATTTACCCCTGTTGTAACTGTGCTTGAGTTACAATACATCTTATCAATATGCAAATACATCATATTTTAGTTCTTGAGCAATTTCATTTATTCAACGTTGGTTGAACAGGAGGAAATTACATTTCTCTGTAACAGATTAAATTTTTAAATTTTATTTTGTGCGTTCAAAAAATCTTAATACTGTTAGTTCATATCTGGTTTTTAATCTATTTGAAAATTAGCAGAACGGATAAAATCATCGTTTTCATAGTTTTAATCATGTAAGTAACTAATTTAATATAGCAAGTAATACCATTGTTGCAAACATTTAGCCGCTAGTGATAAATTTCTACTCTACTTATTTATGCAAAAAGTGGCATTTTAAACCATAAAATAATAGACATAACTTATCTACTTTTATTTTAATGAAAATCCACCATTTTTCAGTCTCAGTTTGAACAAATTTGATTTATTTTGATATACTGATGATTCATCACCTATTTTAGGAATTGAATTTTCTCTGTGTGACATTAAGCATAAAACTCATGCAGAATAGTGTTTGACCATGTTACTAGCGGTAACTAAATCAGCATCCGTTGCTTTTCCCGTGTTTACATATAACTTTTTCTTTTAATGTAAAACACTGAGTTGAAATATTCTAGGTGATAAACCTTGATGAAGGCTGAATATCTCTAAATCACTCTAGTCCACAGTTATTTAAACACTCTTTGACATTTCACCATTTTCAGCTTTGGTCTATGAAATATGAACCTATGAACATAACTAACACCTGTGAATGCTCACAGACCTGCGTGGAAGTGGATGATATATGCCAAAACAAGTCCGGTAGACAAAAATAGCAAAAATAGATAGAAAAGGGAGATTAGAGACAAACTACTTGTTTATTACATTTACAGTCAATTAAGTTTGTAATGTTCTGTAGAACCTGTTTAATTTTCTCTTTCAGTTAATGATTATAAGTTTTCTTTGCTTTCTTCAGAATGTACATGTAAGGTTAATTTTTATTCTTATGTTCTTCAGCGATTTAATGTGTCCTGTTTTCTCGTGGATTTCTAGGACACATGTATTGTCTGTGACCAAGTATTTCAAGATCCAATATTTACCTGCATTCTGCTCGAAAGATAGTTTTTTAAACTGAATTTTCTTCTTTGGTAAAGCAACTATTGCTCATTTTCCCTAAATATCCTGGAATAAATTCTGTTTTACATTTGAAAGATAATTGGTTTAGTTTTTCTGATCATGACAGCTTGAAAAAACAATATTTGCTTTTTCAGGTTAAATCTTTCATGAATGTGTGTGAATGAAGTTTTTTTTTTTTTATGTTAGTTTAAATCATCGTGAGGTCAGGTTGAAATTTATGCCTCTTAATGTTCACTTATTCTGGATATGAGCCAGATTTCAGCTTGACCCCTACATGATTTACAACATGATCAAATGAAATTAAAATGTGTCTGGCCAAGGCCAAATAAAACTAGAAAGACGAATGAAATCGTTAGTAAAAAATGTGTTCATTAAAAAATTGAATAATATTTTTTTGGTTTCAAAATTATAATTTGTAGTACAATTAATGTATAATTTGTTGTACAAAGGATTAATTGTCATTTATTAAATAATCATTTTAAAATGCTTTCAGATGCTGGCAGAATCTGGACAATTTATCTATTTCCACCATCACTTTTGAAATTTAAGAGGTGAGACTCACTCATTTTATTAATAATTTAATGATAATATTTTGAAAAATTTTAATAGGGCGATTGTATTATTTAAATAAAAAGCGTGCTCTTATTGATTTTATTTATAATTACATTTATAATTTATTACTCGTTAAATTCACACCCTGATAATAACTGACATACTTTCTTGCTCACTGACACATTTGACCTGTTACTGAAAAAAAAAGGACGAAGCTTTTTTAAGATAAGATAATGACTTATTTTAATTAAAATTACATGTTAATAACTAGGATTGAAATTGTATAAATAGTTCTAACTTTCTCTTTCATCAGGAAATACTGTACGTATTATTCACAAAATGGAAACAAAGCATATATTTTGTTGTTGTGATAAATGAATATCTCTTAAGGTCAGAATGATAAACTTTTTCGTCCGCTTTCCCCTTATTTTTGACATCCTGAGCGATTTTCTTAAAGTTTTCATGAAAATTCGCAATGTCCTCTTAATCTTTGCCAATTTAGGCAAACTTTTGATGTCTAAAAGTAAATCGGAGCAAGTAAGTGGGGATCATTATTCCAGCTACAAACTTTTTCTTCCGGATTATTGTCAACTAAATTATTTCTGAATGTGGCCTGTTGCCAGTTCTAATTCTAAATTTACCAGTTTTGAATGAAATGGCATCTATTATTCTCGTGTGATTTTTTTTTATACCTTGATTCTTAAAATTTTATTTTACATATCCCATCAATGGATATGTACCACCTACATCACAGGTAATAGTGTTATTTTGTATTTTTTTATAATTTTCTTATTGTTAAATATTCATAAAAATGTTATTGTGGTTCAATAATGTACTTTTTTGAAGAAAGAAATAAGCAGAATGATATAAACACCCCCGTGTAGAATTCTCTTAACTGAAATAACCTTGATAATGACAATGGACAAAGTTTTTATTGAGCTTTTTGATTAGCTTTCTGTTACAATTGATTAGTACAGCTTCAAACTGAATGGTAAAACAATGCACACCGAAGCGAAGTTGGAGCCCAAAGAAATTTCATTTCTTAAAAGAAGGCAATGGAGATCCATAGATTTTATCCATAAATTTACAGAGGTAGAGTTCACGTTTTTTAATTATGTTCTGTCGTTCAACCTGGTGTAATTAATTTTTGATATAATACATTTTTTTTTTTAAATTTAGGTTTTTTTCATTCAGGTGTGTAACATGACTTCAAATAGATTCTAGACAAATTTGGCCAGCAATTGTTGCTTATTTTGATTAGTAGTCCATTTATTTAAACCAAAAAAGTAAAGTTTTTGAAAATTGCTTTCTGTTTTATTTTACACTTTGAAAAGAATGATTGATACTATAAAAAAAACTACTTAAGTTTAATCTGATAGAAGTTTATTTTGAACATTAAGTGTACAGGTGTCTTTGATAAAATTAGTTTAAATTATATAAAAGTCAATAAACAATTATTGGCATATTTAAACAATGATTGATGTATTTTTGGATAATTAGAGAAAAGTGAGAAATGAGAGATAAATGTAGCAATTGAATATTCTTGTTAAAAATTAACTAAATGTGACGTGTGTTCGAAGATTCTTTCAGATTTTGTTTTCTGATACCACAATTTAATATCAATTATTACAAAATGTTTCTTATCAATGCCTTTGCCCTAAGATTGGGTCTTTCCTTTGTTTGTTTATACTATTGTGTGTTCATATACACATGTTGGAGACTTCTGTTTCAGTTAAACATGTTCTTTAATAAGAAAAGTCTTGTTTTTCTATTTTAATGTGTTATAGAGATTATTTGGTTTTGTAATATATTAGCAAGTATTGCTGTGAAACCTGGCTCTACATTGTCTGAAAAAACTTTTTTCAAGCATTCTATTTTGTGATTATCAGTGATAATTGCGTCGATTATCATTATCTTTAAGTGATCTTTAAAAAAGTGTAGTCGTTATGTCCATCTCTTCGAGCTTCGATGAATCTTCCCCATTGACGAATTCTTTCCGTCCGGTGATAAGTTATGGGAGTGTGTTCAATTATTACAATTTTCTGCGTACTGGCTCTCTACCTCTCAAGGTACATTTCATGAGATTCACAACAAAAAATGAACAACAAATTAACTTAAAAATGTAAACATGTTAATACCACAATGGGTTTGCAGGAATGTTTAGATTAAATAAACAAGCTTGTATGGCAATCTTTAACAAGTTTGGTATATGTATATTTGACATATTTAGCTTTTTTTACATGAAAAATAATTCATAGAAAATCTGTAATTAAAACTTTTGTTTTAAAATATCTAATTATTCCAATGTTATAAATATTAAGTAAAGGGTGTGAGCTTTCTATTAACCAAGGATTTTATTTACAATCCATTGATTATTGAAGCCTTACATACATTTCACATTTATCATTTTGACAAATATTGTATTATTAAGATTAACTTATGCAAGGATTTTTGTAGTTTAACACTGTATAAGATAAAAGTGAATTTTCTCGAAATAACAGTACTTGTTCATTTCATTTTTCATGTATTAGGGTAAAAGACTAGCCTGACCGGTCCTTCCATTGAATGAATCATGAATTAAAAATATTCCTTTTGTCTAATAGTACAAAGTATGTGTAATACATAATAGTATGTAGTGGAAAATGAAGATTAGATAAACCCCGATTCACCATTGGATCAACCAACCAAATAAATACTTTTGTTTACAACCACGTTGTGATTTTTATCATTTGGTTTATCAATTTAAAAGACATCTATGTAGTAGAGTAGTATTTAAAATGTGTTAGGGGCTCTTATAGACAAAAGTCATCTTATAAAGTGGGAATTTCTTTACTTCTTTAAATATAACATTGGTTGGTGGCAGCTTGCGGTTTAACTCACAAAGACAATTAAGTTTCAGAAAGTGCAAAGTCTCATCAGCTATTTAAAAAAAAGTATTGCATCTAGTTACACTGCTGAACAAATTTTTAGCCTAGCTCACAGTAGGTTGATATTATTAACTGGAGCACTTGCATGATGTTATCAATATTTTATATATCTCTTTAAATGGGTGATATGCTATCTTAATTCGCTCTAGAACATCATTACCTAAACGGTCCTTGATGAACCAATTTAATCAAAAGAGGATGCCAGAAAGTCTGAGATCGTTTTATAAGGTATTGTGTTTTGATCCTCTAATTATATTTGGCTCCATTAATTGTAGAAGTTTTTTGTTATATTATTTATTTGAATTTAAATGTTGTAAAATCATAAAGTATTTTGAATTTGCACTTGTTTCTTGAGTTAGGTTTTGTAATTGGAGTTATTGTAAAAACCTCAAATTTTAATTTTATTAAAAACTATTCTCATTCTAACTCGCTTAGAATGGAGTAAAAAATAAAATACATAAAGATAAAAATATTTCATTAAAGGAGTATTGAGTAACTGCATAAACCATTTATTTCCAAAAACAATTATTTAAAATTAACAAAAGTAAAACTATCATTTATTTGTTTATTTGCATGTTTCACAAGAATGAAACTGGAAAATCGAGTCATGAAAAGTTGACCGCTGAGGCTATAAACCGATCGGTTCATCATGGAGACAGGAGGCAGGAAAAGACTGCTCTCCCTCCTTAATCTAGAATGTAGTGGTTGGGACTTACCAGTGCTTACTGTAACTGCGCCTGCAGATCAAGCCTCTAGAAAATTTAGTTTCGCAAGCCTCAACCTAAGGCGTCTCTCTGTGACGGTAAAAATGTTTGAGAGTGTGTTTTGCATTCTGAAGCGATTTCATTTGCTTGGCTCTCTACCAGATTTTTAAATTTTACCTGTTAATATAACAAGTTCTTTGTTTCTATAAACTCAGATCCTGCAATAGTTTTAACAGTTTCAGTTTGTATTTTACTGAAATAACATTTATTCTAAAGTGGTTTAAAGCATGGAAGTGGATAATCTTATGGTTTCAAATGTAATTCTGTTTAAATTTTGATCTACTGGCATTTTGAAGATGGTAAGATTAAAATTTGAAAAATTTCTCACATTTATATTTTATTTTTAGACCCTCAATCGAACAGATTCAATGGTATCTTTATGCCATCGAGCCTTCATAACATTTATTAGTGAGGATGATGTCCAAGGACTGTTGAACTACCTGGACAATAAAAAAATCAACATCGATGACAAAGATGAAGTGAGAAATTTGTTTTCATTTGACATGCAAAATATTAATTTAAAATAAATGGGTTTTTTATACGTTTTAGAATGGAGCTACGGCTTTACATTATGCGGCGGCGAAAGGGAAGGTCAACTTTGTTCGTATTCTTTTAAACCACAATGCCGAAGTCAATGCTGAAGACCAGGTATTTGCTTAGAAAGATAACTCTTGTTCTTCCTGGTATCAGTTTTTTTTTTCATAATTTTTTAAGGACAATTGGACTGCGTTGTTGTGTGCAGCAAAAGAGGGCCATTATGATGTTTGTCAAGAATTGGTTGAAAGGGATGCCGATAAAGAACATAGGGACATGGTAGTATAACATAAAATAGCTGTTTTCAAAATTAAGAAAACGTTTTAAAAGAATTTGTACAAAAATTTCCCCCAGGGAGGATGGACTGCACTTATGTGGGCGGCATACAAAGGCCATACGAACATTGCACTTCTCCTCATTGAAAAAGGAGCTGATGTCAATGCTCATGGAAACTACCACATCTCATCCCTTTTATGGGCTGCCGGGAGGGGGCATGCTTTAATCACCAAAGCCTTGTTGGAACATGGGGCAAAGGTCAATGTGGGAGACAAAGTAAATTTAAATTCTTTCAACTTTTGCATTAAAAAAAGAAAGAAGAAAATGTTTCATTTTACTTTATTTTAGTATGGCACTTCTGCACTCATCTGGGCAGCTCGTAAAGGAAATAAAGAAATTGTTGATAATTTGTTGAAAGCAGGTGCCAACGTCGATACAGCTGGAATGGTATGTGATTGTTATTTCTGACAATTTTTTTTTAAATTTAAGTTAATACTCGACATTTGTGAACTAGTATTCTTGGACTCCTCTTCTTGTGGCAACAATGGGGAACCATATCGACGTAGTCATGCTACTACTTGATTGTAAACCAAATGTCAATGCTATCGACAAAGATGGTTGTACAGCATTGACCATTGCATGTAAAGAAGGCTATACAGAAATAGCGGCTGCTTTGTTAAACGCTGGAGCTTATATTAACATTCAGGTAATAACTGATGGTTTCTTGCAATGTGAACCGTTTCTCACAATTTCTCTTTAAAAAAATAAATTATTTTGAAATTATGTCCATTTTCAGGATCGAAGTGGTGATACAAATCTTATCCATGCTGTTAAAGGTGGTCATAGGAATATTATAGATATATTGCTTAAGAAGTATGCTGATGTTGACATTCCAGGAAAGGTTTGTGTTTTGTTATTAAAAAAATATTTTAAAACTTCATTTCGTTTTGATCTCATTTTCCCTTTTTTATTTTTAGGAAAGAAAAACTGCAACATATACTGCGGTAGAGAAAGGAAACATTCCTATATTGAAAATGTTATTATCCTCTAATCCAGATTTAGAAATAGCTACCAAAGTGGGTTTTATATATATATATATATATATATATTTTTTTTTTAATAATTATATAATTTTTGGAAAATTATAGCTACTGTTAACGACTTTTCTTCACTAGCTTTATTAATTATTTTAGGATCATGACACTCCATTATTAAAAGCTGTAAGGTTGCGAAATGCTGATGCTGTCCATTTGCTCCTTGAAAGAAAAGCCAAAGTGTCTGCATCCGACAAATGGGGTGACACCCCTTTGCACATTGCGATGAGAGCTAGATCGAAAGCGATTGTTGAAATACTCCTCAGAAATCCCAAAAACAGTCAGCTGCTCTACAGGCCGAACAGAGCTGGCGAGACACCATACAACATCGACATGAACAACCCAAAGACTATACTAAGTCAAATTTTTGGAGCCAGTGCGTATTTCAATGTATTTATTTTGTGAAACACTCATCGCCATGAAATTACAGGAAGACTAAATACTAATGAGGACAACGAGAACTTGCTTGGGTATGATTTGTACAGCAGTGCACTTGCGGACATGTTAAGCGAGCCTTCGCTCTCTATGCCAATTACTGTTGGTTTATTCGCTAAATGGGGTAGTGGAAAGTCATTTTTACTCAACAAACTAAGAGGTGCTTGTTTCTTATAAAAATATTACAAATCACAATGGGGTGTAATTATTTTTTTATGTTTTATTACAGAGGAGATGAAAAATTTTGCAAGACAGTGGATGGAGCCTATAATTCATTTCTCTTGGCTTCTTCTAGTCATTCTAGGCCATATTTCAGTAATTGTAGGCCTTGTTTTGGGTTTGGTCACATATTCTTGGATCACTGGCATATCAGTGGCTACTGGGCTTATAATTTTTTCTTACACTCTCCTTGTTCTACTGTGGTACTCTAGTCAAAGGTTTTAATTAACACATTTTTATAAATATAATTACGTGGTTAACTTTCATTAATTTTTTTATAGATATAATTGGGATTTTCCTTATAACTTGAGCGTAGCCCTTACTCAAAAGATGAACACTTTACGTGTTATTTTTCAAGTCATATTTTGCCATCCTCCTGGCGGACAATGGAGTGATTCTATTACTGCACTTCCAATAAGGTTAATATTCAAATTTTACGCTTCAAATTTAAATTAAAGTATATACACCAACCAAATACTTTCTCACAATGCTAAACATAGTGGTGTGATCCTAATACTTTATATTTTTGACCTTGCCAAATCTCATTGTGTTTTGGCTAATATTTTGAATTTTGTACAGGTTTTATTTCACCGACCATGCTCGAGTTGGTAGTAGTGTAGATGGTGAAAACTGTGTTGTTCAAATGATTGGTTCCTTGTTTGATGCTATAGAAACAGACTTCGGGACATTTTCAACACGTCTTTATCGAGCATTTAGACCAAAACCAGGTGATTTCATTTTTCCACTTTTTATAAATAAATATTGATTATAGTAAATTAATATTTTTTTCCCCGCAGTGAAATCTACTAGGAGTTGGAAATGGCGTCGTCTTTGTTGCATTCCAAATATTTTCCTTTTAGAGATTTGCTTTGCCTGTTTTATTATAATAGCCGGTTTCCTTTCTGTTTATCTTATGGAAATTACTCTTCCAGAGTAAGAATATTTAATATATTTTATTTTAATTGGCTAAAATTAATTAATCGATGATTCACAGAGCACGTGTATCAGTGGATAGGATGACAGTTCATGTGATTATAGCGCTTTGTGGTGGACTTGTTCTAGTCGCAATTATCGCCAACGCATACACAATCGGACAAGTGTTAGCGTCGTTAATGTTTTCACAAAGAAGGTGCCTCCAGAGATCCATTGCAAGGTTGGACACAATTAAATCAGAAGGATTTCTTCAAACTCTCCGCTCTGAAGTTTGCCTCATGACTGACATGGTGAGTTGAAAGATTTAAAATAATTAATGATGTAAGCCGGTCCCTGTCTTAGAATAAGATGTAGTTGTTAAAGTAAGAACAAACAAAAACTTAATTTAAATGACCACACAAAAAAAGGCTATAAATCGGAAGGGGTGATCATCCAGATGGGAACAGTGTGATTTCTCCTACCAATCTGGGAAATATAACTCTGCAATAATTAACCAGTTGGTCAAAGGGTGTCACAGCATAGACGGAAGTGATGCGAAGGTCCAAATGTAGTAGAATTAATTAAAATAGTCCATGGCGTTTTCCCAATTTGGAATTAAAAGAAGTAACTTTTGAGAGGCAAATGCAACGTTAGATCTTAGAAAAAAGAAAGAGACTGTTTCGCAAGGGAAGAAAAGTCAGTCACTATTGTATCAACAGGAATTTAGAGAAATACTCAAGACCATGGGCTCTACGTCTGGAGTTGAGTTTGTTGGCAGGAACCAGCCCAGCAGATGTGAACCAATACTATCAGACGGCATGGCCACCAAGGGATATCTACAATTTTCTAAGATCTTCTCTTGCAGGCGCCAGACCATAGGTTCATTTGTATTCTGTGGAGTTAATGCCAGAGCAGGACAAGGCTTTGGAGAGGCCTGTCATCCTAGAGGACTACACCAGTTATTTCCTGATATCAAAGGATTGAGAGTATTATGCCACTTTAGATGAACAGAACATGAGGAGGTGCAGACAGGCACAAATATGGGTGGGTACATCTGGCAAAATTTCCAATATTTTGTCGTTGTCAGCCGGCCTGTTTCAGTACCCTATTCTTGCAAGAAGAAAGTGGAGTGGCGTAAAAATGAAAGTGGAGTGCAGTACTTGAGTTGCAGTTTGAACTTGAGATGCAGAACAGCATGTGGATTTGTAATCTGCTAGAACCTACAGTGCTTACAAAGCAATGCTGAAAGAAGGGAATGACCGAAATAACCCTGCAGGGTCAGGGGAACTAAAAGTGGCTTCGGAGTTGTGCCATGCGAAGCCCAGATGATTTCTTTACCAGAGGGAAACACAGAAATGGTGTAGAATTACTGCCCTTCCCCTCAGTTGAATATTAGAGCCGGAACAGTTTTTCCCCAGTACGACGACATAGAAATCAGCCCTCATCATTCTAGAAAAGGATGGGAAGGTCAATTCCAGCCAATAGAGTGATACAAAGTGTGGTTAGATGTCTTAGCAAATTTGTTAGACTAGCTGGTGGCCACTTGGGCTGAAGCCAGTACCTCCATTGCATTCCTAATTGCAATTGGAGTTACAGTGGGAATTCAGTTCTGGATGGTGGTTCTGGACCATCATACCCACAAAGAAGATGATGGCCCAGAGGAGAGCACACTTTTACGGAAGCCATGACAGAACAGAGTTAAGTGCCAGAGAAAAGAACTATAATTGGTTTACTGAACTGTAGAATTTTAGTAAATTTGTGATGTTTGTAGTAATTAGTTGTAAGGTAACACTTTTGGTGGCGGGGTGATGTATGCAGGTCCCTGTCTTAGAATAAGATGTAATTGTTAAAGTAAGAACAACAAAAAAATAGTTTAAACGACCATAGAAAAAAGGATGTAAATCTGAAGGGGCGATCATCCAGACAGCACAACGTCCTCACCAATCTGGGGAACAACTCTGCACTAATTAAGCAGTTGATCGAAGGATGTCACAGCACAAATAGGAGTGATGTGGCGTTCCTCACAAACCAGGGAAACAGCCCTGTAATAATTTCACAGTTGATCAAATAAATAAGAAAGTCGAGTGTCCCAGACCCAGATGGGAGCCATGAGCCTGGATAACATAAAGTTTCAGTTGTTGCACAACTGATCAAATAAATAATTAAGGTGCTGAAAGGTTGTCACACAGCCAAAAATATATAGCGATGTGGGAAATCGTAAATTGGAGTCGCGACACCCATCTTCGCTGGTCCACCCGCAGCATGGGAACTCCATCAACTTTAGATTTTTCTTTCCACCCCACTCTGATAGAGAAACTGGTATAAAAAAGGATGATTTGGTCACACCAGTGAGTCAAGAACTGAGACCCACCCACGCAGTCACCAGAAGACTGTCCTCAGTCAAGACCAGTGACTCACTCCAGGCAGTGAACAGTCGACTCCAGGAGTTGATCCAGAACAGAAGTAGCTACATTCCATTTGGCTCTCCATTGGGACTCCGCCATCCAGAGCAAGCAAGGATCTGCCGTTGCGACCCATTGGATCAAGTCTTCTTCCCAAGAAGGCGGTTGGGAAACTAGAAAGGCGCTGGGGATACTTGGACGCTAATCGTGGCAAGTGTCGTTTGGGATGTACCTTTGTTTACAGAATCATCCCATATTTAGAGTTGCGGCTGACTTGTTAAATTAATTAAGATTTTGTGCTGTTTGTGTACATTTAAAAGATGGTATTGTTTTCAAATAAATGTTGAAGAATATACTCTTTTGTTTATTAAATTCTCGAACCTTACCTTCCACTACACAAGAATAAGTAGCGAAGCTCTTACTCCGACTACTCCGTAATTGCTTAGAGAATAGCATGTGTATATAGAGAGATTATTCAGCTGTCACTCCAACACGGCTCATAATATAATAATAATTAAAAATAAGTTGTTTTTTTTTCCTTAAATTATAAATTTTTTCACAGGTGAAATGCCTCGATGCGTTTACTCAACAGCAAACCCGCTTGGTCGTGATTGTGGACGGATTGGACAGTTGTGAACAAGAAAAGGTTCTACTGATACTCGACTCGGTTCATGCCCTCTTCTCAGAAGCAAATTCGCCTTTCATTATTATTCTTGCTATTGACCCACACATAATTTCAAAGGTGAGCCACTAATTACAAACCTTAAAACAGGGCTGTCAATCAGGAGGTGTGAACTTAGCTTTACTTAGATATAGCATTTAGATAAGGTGAACGAATTATTTTTATTTAACCCGTTGAACTTTTAAATTGTCAATAAATACATTTTCCTCTTTTCACAAACTACTTGTAATATAAGATTTGCCTTTACAATTTTAATGACAAGTATTTTAATCTTATACAAGTTGGCAATGGAACAGGTCAGTAGCATGTTGGTTGTTACAGTGATTCATTAAAGCTTAAACTGATGTCCTTTTGCTGAAGACTCCTTTGACTCCATCAAACTGTTTCCACCCATTCTTTGTCTTTGTCCAAAGTCTTTGTCTTTGTCACTGTTGTTGCTTTAAAAACAAACAAAAAAAGTTTGCCAGTCATTTTCCTTGTTTGCTAGAATTTATTTAAATAGTGTCTCATCTGTCCTACAAATTCTTAGATTGACGAAGGTAAACAGAACAAGCCAGAAGATATCTACCATAAACTATATATTTCAGTATATCTGTAGAAGTCATAAAGTTTTTTTTATTTTCTGTTTCCTTTAATGATAGTACAGCATGAAGGCATGACGTTTTTAATACTCTGTTTCCAAAGGCTGCGTGCGAGTGAAACATGCTTTCTTTGGGCAGGAGAATTATTGCTTAAATATTAAAACTTTTTCTATTTCGTTAGATGACATTATGTTACTATGTCATTTTGATATTTTATTGGGTTGTCCGGAAAATAATGCAGGATTTTGGTATTAAACAAAAAAAAAGAAACTAGTTACTTTAAAGCAATGTTCTTTAATCAAAATAATTTCCCATACTCTCAATACATTTCTCCCAACGTGTTGGTAACTTATTAATTCCGTCTGAGTAGAATTCAGAATTTTTAGAATTGATAAAGTCAATAAATGCATTTTCCAGTTCCGTTTGATTTTTGAATATTATGTGTTGTAAGTAGTGGTCCAGGTGTCTAAAAAAATGGTAGTCAGTAGGCGAGAGGTCCGGAGAGTAGGGTGGGTGAGGGAAAGTTTCATAGCCAAGCTCCAATAATTTTTGTGACGTTACACGTGACACATGTGGTCGAGCGTTGTCATGCAACAAAATGGGCCCTTTCCGATTGACCAAAGAGGGCTTCATTACTGCCAATTTCTGATGCATGGTATTAATTTGGTTACAGTATGATTCAGCATTGATGGTTTCGCCAGGATTTAAGAAGCTGTAGTGTATTAAACCAAATGAAGCCCACCATACCGTAACCATTACCTTTTTTTGATGAGTTGGGGGCTTTGGAAAATGTATTGGAGCTTCTCCTTTGTCGAGCCACTGTCCAGAACGTCTAGTGTTATCGTAGAGAATCCACTTTTCGTCACATGTAACAATTCTGGCCAGAAATGGGTCATTTTTGTTTCGACAAAGAAGTGATGCACAAACATCAAAGCGCTGATTTTTTTGGCGATCGTTTAATGAGTGTGGAACCCAATTTTCGAGTTTTTTCACTTTTCCAATCGCCTTGAGGTGGTCAGCGACGGTCGTTTTACTGACTTTGAGTTGCTCTGCACCCATCACTGATCGCAGAACATCATCATTAAGAGAGGAAGGCCTTCCACGACCTTCTTCATCTTCAAGGCTGAAATCTCCCTCCCGAAATTTTTTAAACCACCTTTGCACAGTGCACTCATTAACACAACCCTCTCCCCAGACTTGGTTAATGTTTTTGGCCGTTTGGGCTCCGCTTCGGCCGAGTTTAAACTCGTAAAAGAAAGTCGTACGAAATTCTCGCTTTGACATTATAAGGATGACTGAATTATTTCCAAGTAGCGGAATGCTACAGAGGTAAACAAACAATATCATTTGGAAGAGGATTAATAAGTGTTGACATTCATACAAATGAGTAATCCTGTAAACGTAAACAGAATATTTTATATAGATTTTTTTTAATGAAAACTTAAAATCCTGCATTATTTTCCGGACAACCCAATAGAAACATTTTGACTGAATTTCCTGCTATCATTTTCGTAGCCTAATGTCGCAGATACAATCAAGTCTCATCTTACTCTTGGATTTTGCTGATTACACAAACCTCCTAAGAGATAAAAGATTTAAGTTTTCCGTGTAGTTCTTTTACAATGAAATAACAGAAAAGTAAATAATTTCTTTTAAATTTTGTTTTTAGCGATTTGTAGACTTTCCTTAGGTTCAGGAAAGGCAGAGCAAAAACGTTGAAATTTCTCTCAAAATTTCAATGTTAAAAGGCACTAAATGTTAGAACTTCTTTTATTTGCGTAGAAGAATTTTTCTTTTCAGAAAGACAGTTAAGAAAACATGGTTGGTCTAAAAACATGAATTTCATTTTTTACCCTCTTATTCCGTACAAGGATTCACAACAGAAAAGGTCACTGTGTTAAAAAAACTAATTTTTTTTTTTTTTTTTAATAAAAAACGACCAGTTGTAAGTATATCAGGTTCGAATGAAGGGCCGCTGGATTCGAACCCAAGACAGTGATGAGTCGCCGTGTCAACATTTTAACCATTGTGGCCCCCTGCAAAAATGTTAAAATGTTGATTTAATGATGTACATAAAAAAAAAAAAATCAGAGCCAATAAGAGGTTAACATTTAGATTTTAAAAAAATAAAGGAATAAACCCTCCTCCATGAGGTATTAAACCTAGCTATTAGTTGTTTTTCCAAAACTTGGCCAAAAGAAATGACAAATTATAATTCAAAATGGCCTTCTGTCTGTAACACCTCTTGGATCACACTCCCAGGGTTTTCATTTTCTTATCTTTCATCAATCAAAATTATACTTGATCATCCCGTTTGATAATGCAATAGATTTTTTTTTTCTTAATAAACAATCTAAAATATTGGCTGTATAATAATTGTATCCTACACAAGGCATAACATCGAAAGAAAACTAACGAGAGTTAAGGAATTCTAAACATAGTTTTAGCAAACAGGTTAGTTTTATTTTTTCTAATATTTTAAGTACTGAAGTTGGTAGATATATTTGGATACATTTTACTGTTATTTGTACAAGCTTGTAGGCACAAAATTTAATTGTTGGTTAAATGTGTGTCCGATTTCCCCTATTTGGTTTTCTTGTTTGAATGTTGGCAAAATGAACTGTACCTTGATCATTTCCAATCATTTGTCACTGTTGTCTGCCTACATGCCGAGACATTTTGGCTTTTGCCATCTGACAGACCAAAACGGAGAATAGGCAGGCCAAAATGATCAGAAACAACCTTCAACACTCCACAGGCTCACAAATCTCACAAAATAAAATAGATTTGTTTTAATCACTGTACTTTTTTAATTGTCACCCATCAATTGTTTTGGTCTGCGAATCCTCAATAGGTTGGTCTGTCAGATGTGTTTTGGCATTTTGTCAGACTTGAATATGTCTGTCATAGGCAGGCCAAAATGGTCGGCATCCACCAAATTACAGGTTCATCACTCTGAAGGCCACTTTAAGAAATTTCACAATTTTATGTTCTGTAAAGGCACAAATAATGTAGATTGTATTTGAGATATTTTCTGTAATAGTTTGTTGTCCCTGCTCAACATCTTGTAGTAGCATCTATTTTAGCATTGAACATACGCTGTCTGCATTTGATTTGTAGATTTGTGTTGTTGAAAATTCAGTTTTCCTCCCCGTTGCCTAAAAATAATTTTTTCCAACTTACTTTAGCCACCATCTTTTTACATGTATTATTATGGATTTTTATTGGAAATTTATATAATAATATTAATTCTCACCTTTAGTTTAGACAGTGAAAATTTGAAGTATCACTGGATGTAGTTAAAAATTTTCCAAGATTGCAAAAGTATAATAAATGCTTTAAAATAAACTTTAAAAAGTTCAATTTTATATAATACAATTTAGAAATCATATTTACGTTAATGATGATTTTAATAGGCTGGAACAACATGTTATAAATTTTGATAGATGTAGCAAATTATGTTAATGTATACATTTTTAGTTATAAATTTGATGTTCTGTTTTCAGGCAGTCGAGGTAAACAGCAGAATATTACTGAACGAAACCAACATAGGCGGTCATGATTATTTGCACAACATGGTACACTTGCCTTTCTTCCTTCAGAATTCTGGCTTGAGAAAAGTCAAGATTGCTCAGAAATCGTCAATTTCAAACAAAAAGTCCAATCTGACTACACAAGCTTTGGAAGGTTCAATGTCAGAAATTGCACTCGCAGCATCAGTAAGTAATTTTTTATTGTGTATAATTGCCTGTTTCGTTTGAACTGTTGTACGTTATAGGGCCCGGGGAGGAGAAGCAGCAATGAAGTAACAAGCGCCAGTAGCGAAAAACAGTTGAAAATCCCTGGGAAGAGGTCTGGCTCACGGAAAATGAAACTGAGCGAAAGCATCGCATCCAGCATTGGTTCAAACCTCAATCGGGCAGGAGGACCGCACGACCTCACCAAGATGCTGCTCACCGATGATTACTTCAGTGATGTAAATCCCAGAAGTATGCGAAGACTTATGAATGTCATATACATAACTGGTAGTTTTCCAACTCGTTCTTGTTATCGTCATGATCTTACAATAACAAACCTTTCAGGGCGTTTATTAAAAGCTTTTCAAATCGACTTTAACTGGTACCATTTGGCAAGCTGGATCAATATCACAGAACAATGGCCTTATCGTACATCATGGATCATTTTCTTTCACGAAACTGCTGATGAAGCCATTGATGATTCAGTTTCTTTAAAAACTATTTATGATAAGTAAGTGATGATTTATATTTTGATTCTGAAATATAAATGGACATTTTGTGATAAGTGGAAAAATAAGGTAAAGGTCTATTTGCTAATATTTCAGTCTGTCATGTTGAAAAAGGAAAATGGAAAGTAAGATGTTAAATAAAGTTAACCATGTTTAGTATACAACTGGCTGTTTTAATAAATAAGTTTACATTTCAAGACAGTATATAAACTTTTGTTGAATTAAGTAAGTGTATATTGTTGTTGACTTTCAGGGTCAGGCATCAGATCCCATCATCAAAAGAAATCGAGCCTTTGATAGAACTTGATCGGGATGAAAGAAAACTCGATGTTTTTCTCACATTCCATCGAACAACTCTACTTGTCAGTGATTTGAGAGTGTTTCTCCCTTTCACCATTAATTTAGACCCGTACATCAAAAAAGTAATCAAAGGTGTGTCATTGTACTAATAGCTGGCTTATAATTTTTTTTAATATATAACAATTGCAGATGACATTCAAAATATGGAAGAAACTATTGCAATTGGAAACTTTTCTATGCAGCATAGGCCTCCTCATACCTGGGAAGCATGGAATGTTCCACAGCCAAATTCGCTACGCAAACAGGTAATGCGTGACTTTGTTAAACATTTTCAAACTGGTTAATCAAAATTTTATTTTAGCGGTCGTTACTAAGGCAAGATACAGTTGGTGGTATAAACTCAGCAAACCCAATAATGTTCCCCACGACGATTGCTAGCCATTGGGGACATCCTCTTCAGCCTAATGCACAGTGGGGAATGATGAACCGAGCTAGTCCTGTTCCCAATCTGTTACCCTTGCCTGTAAGAAAATTTTATTTTACTTTTTATATAGAGAATAAAAGCCTTGTTTTTTAGCCTGAGTTGTCAGATATCAAACTGTCTAATCTTAGTGTTGTCGGAGTGAGCCAGTTGTTAATAAAGTTGCCAGATATTCAACAAGAACAAGTGGACAATTACATTTCTACTGTACAGACTAACAACATTAATGGGAAAGTCCTAGCTCACTGTGATATATCTGAACTCAAGAAGGTATAAAAATTAATAAATCATGTGAAAACATAATATATTTAATGCGACAATCCAATCAGGTTATGAACATGAGTTTTGGTGATTGGGAACTGTTTCGCATGGTGATAGCTAGACTGAAACAAAAAGAGGAAAACTCTTTGGGCAATGTTATTAACTCCCCACCATTAAAATACAAGAGTAAATCGTCTGGTCAGAACCCATCAAGTAGTACACAATCAAGTAAGTTATTACAATTTTCCCCCGCAACAATGCTGAGAGTCAAATTAACAAAAAATGTTTACTATTGTAATTTAAAATTATTGCAGTACATGTTTTGCTACTGACACAAAAGTGCTAAGTTAAATATTTGGAAAATAAAATCAATCGCAATGACATGGCTTTATTTATTTTTTGTTTTTTTTTAATAAAATTTGTATTAGTGTGATTTTTATGTTGTAGACAGCCACAGTAGTAATGCAAGATCTCAAGATGAAAGGGATAGCAGACTGAGCAAATCTCAAGCATCGACAATGGAAAAACAGGTAAATTGTTTTAATTATAATGATCCTTTAGGGTCTTATGAATTAAATCACAATTTGGTATTTGATTTGTAATTGTTTAACTTGCTTTCACTGGATACACAGTACCAAGTAAGTCAAACACTCGATACCAAATAATTCACAAATTAACAATTCTTAGATGTTATATTATTTATTTTTATTGTGGTGTTGAAAATTGGATGAAATTTAATTTGTTAATAGTTTACTGTTATTTCTCAGGTGTCCCTCGAGGAGCAGATGATCTGCGGAGCACTTCAAACTCTGAGCGAGGAAGCCTGTGAAGATGTCCTCGAAGAAAAGGTCGAAGATATCGAAGCATCAGGTCAGTCAGTGTGCATAAACGTGCAAGACGAAAATTACTTATAGTTTAGTCGCATTAGGAAAGTCGTAGAGCATTACAACTATTATTATACCTGTTGTATATATAAAAAAATTTACATTTGTTAATAAATGAGATGAATTTATTTTTTACTGAAAATAAACCTACCATGGTATTTCCCCACTGTTGAATTGGTCAATGAAGTTTTATTCGAAGGTCACTTTGTTTCACGATGTAAATGTTCATGATTCTCAATAATGCTGCTTTTGCCATCAATCGTTAACAGTTAGAAACTTATGTTTACAATCAGTATAAATGGATTTTGTAAATTGAAAACATTAAATATGAAATTAATGTTATCTTTCAATTATCTCGCCGTTCGGGAAGAGAAAGACAAAAAAAAGAGAGCATGATGTTTTTGTATAACAATGATTGCACAAAGCTAGTCTAATAAACCATGGCATCAATATAAATCCACTTCACCCAAACTGCACTATACAAAAAAAGCCTACATTAATTATTCGGAGATTGTGAGATGCGGTCTGGTGTGATGTAGCTTTTAGAAAAACATTTTCTTTATTGTGCCAACGTTTCGATCTTTATTGAGATCATTTTCAGGGCTCAAAGTGTTTGTTTTCTGTGTAGATGTGTCAGTCTTGTCTGTCGAGTTGAGGGTGCCCACGACAAAACAAACACTTTGAGCCCTGAGGATCTCAATAAAGATTGAAACGTTGGCACGATAAAGATACTGTTTTTCTAAAACTTACTTCACACCAGACCGCATCTCACAATCTCCAAATAATCATTGACTCTCGGTCACTAAACAGCACATATGCCTACATTAATTTTAATTTAAACAATATACTAATAATGTAGAGAAGAGCACGATTGTATTTCAAATTTGTTAATTGTTTAGCTTATGTGTAATTATCACTATCCTTCTGTGTGTTATAATTTAAGCACATTTTTGAATTGTTCTTCTTCCAGCACATTTATCAGCCTAAAGAACATCACAAAGTGCCACCTTTCTTATGTGATCTAATATAACACAGACACGCAATTAAGAAAATGAAAAAGTTAGAAAAGTTCCCAATATAGGCTTTTTTCTCCTGAATATATTTGAACCAATTTAGTAATCTTCATTGTGTTATATTCTGCAGTCGATTATGCTTGCCTTCTTGAGAGTGATATTCAGAATACATTTCTGAATAGAGAGTGTGCTCTGACTATGCCCTTTGATCTCGAGAAAGCGTATGATACGACGTTGAGATATGTGATAGTTTGGAAATGTTGGGATATTAGATTTAGAGGCAAATTACCTCAGTTCATTGAGGCTTTCTTGAGGAACTGAAGATTCTGTGTCAGATTTGGGTTCGTGCTCTCTTGTGAGTTTGTTCAAGAGAATGGAGTCCCTCAGGGTACAGTGATAAGTGTTACATTTTATTCAGTCGCAGTGAATAGTGTCACTGATAACTGAACGTCGACGACCTCTGTTTAAACCTTTCAGAAGACCTAGCAGTGGTCGGAAGGGTGAAGAGGTGATACAGTCAGCGATAAAAGTTGTGGCTGGACGAGCCAAGGAAACCGGATTCACCTTCTCTGAGTTGAAAACCGTATGCATCCACTTTTGCAGGCTGCGGAGGGCCCACAGCTTTCCGCAGCTTTGCCTGAAGGGGCGCTGGATAAAGTACATAGAGAGATGAGGTGCTTCGGCCTCACGTTTGATCAAAAACTTAGATTGGAGCCACCCATTGACCTCCACAAGATGGAGGGAAGGAAAGTAACAACATTATTAAAGTTCATCGGTCGCTTCAGGTTTGGAGCGGACAAGGAGACCCTGCCCTGGGTCCTCCCAGCCATACCCATCTGGGAAGATCTTGCCATGCTAGCCAAGTCGTCTACTTCGCCATACCTTTACTGAGCTAAATTCTTGTAGCAACAATAGGCCGGGTCAACAGAGAAGCTCTCATTATCAAGAGCACTGTTGATGGGTAGTCCTTGGAGGATCTGACTTGGTTTAGGATAGGCCATGCGAGGTTAACACATGGACACTTACTTTTGGGCTACATCAGCTACCCAATTTGAAAATTGTGCTTGAGCACGGCAGCGAGTATTTGGGTCCCTGTTCTGATTCTTGGAGGGAATGGGGTTGCTCCATTGTACATAGTAATAATAGTGTACACCTAGTTTGTGTTGAGAGTGAATGTATTTATTAGTGTGAATGTGTGATGGGAGAGGGTTGACGGTGGAATATCGAGCACCCCCTCGACCCTCATTTAGGTTAGTTGTACAATATGTGTAAAGGATGATGGGGGAGGGTCCAACATGAATCATTTTTTGATTACATGTAAAAATTGAACTATTTTTTATTTGCAAACCATTGAATGTTTTTTATTATACATGGTTCTTACCAATTTAATTTTTGTTTCTTTATCAGTATTAGTAAGTCTGGTAATTTCCATGTCTTTTACACTAGAACTTAACGTTTTTTTCTCTTGCATATTTGTTTGTACTCATAAAGTTGCATCGTCTTTAAACTGTGGGTTACAAAATCATAAATGTTGGCAACTTTTGTGCCAAGTACACATAGAATAGTCTAATCCGAGGCATACAGCAAACATCTTAATTCTGCACTAGTAAATCTGGCAATTTCCATACATTTGGCCGTACAATTAAAACATTTTCTTTTCTTTTTTCTATATAATTTGGTGATTCCAAAGAAAATAGTGCTTATGATAAAATTCTAACAAATTTAGCAAATGAATTCATTACGGTTATCATAAATGTCAACAACTTGTCAAAGACACTACGTAGCCTAGTAATCTGAGGCCAAAGGCAAACGTTTTAATTCTGCAATAATTAATCCAGCAATTGCAAAGGCAGTGAGGCTTACGATATAATTGTAATAACTATAGCATCACACTTCAGACATCGTGAGGCTCTTTTTGTATTTTTATTATGTTATAATTAAAAACCAAACAACACACGATGCGTTGCGTAAAAGTTGAACAGAAACCAATCAAAATGATGGGTATGACTCACGACTCGAATGGAAGTCTCAACTTGAAAGCAAATCAAGTAAAATGTTGACCGAACTCTGTCAAACCGAATGTTCTCGTGATAGATTTCAATTTAAATTTGATTTATTAAAAAAACTTGAATTCTGAAAATGTGCCTTTATCTGATTTAGTTTATTTTCTTCAAAAAGAAATTTCTTTGAACTAGCACAGACATCAAAAAAGTTACTTCTGTTGAAATGGGAAATAGTGAGCAGTATCACAAATACGAGGAAAGTAGTTCCCAGTTTGCTATTGTCTTCTTTTTTAATGATTGTGATTACACACTGTAGACATTTCTTATACCACAAAAATGAAAAGTTTTGCTTTATAGTAGTGATATGGAAGAAGGGGGTGAATAATATATTACGTTAAATTGATTTATTGAAAAAAAGTCAAAAGAAAAAGTGTACATATTAACAAAAAAAAGTATTTATTGACATTTTGGTTCATGGATTTTACTTAACTTATCTATATTTTGAAAACTTACCTTCAGAAATCCAAAACCTTTCTCTTCCCCCAATCCCAAGTTTAATTTTGCACTTTTAATTATTTAGCAATTATTTAAAATTGCGCTACTTCTCTGATGGCAGAAGCGGCTGAGGAATTTTTTTTTGTTTTTAATATTTTCTTTGGGATAAATATAATGATTGGTGTAAGGGAAAATATTGATATTTACTTATTGTGTTTAAGTTTTCAAAAATTTGATAGGAGGATTGGATAAATATGTAAATAAGATGTGAAGTAGAAAATTACAAGCTGTGATAGTTTTTTTAAACATACAACCACTTACCTGATCTTAGTACAAACGTCCTTTAAAGCTTCATCTGTTTTTGTCAATAAATGCTTTACCTGGAAGTTCAAAAGCTTGGAAAAGGTCCTAAGCCTAAATTTAAAATATAATTCATTCAAATGTCTTAGTTATTCCATATTAATTTTTAAGTGAAAAATGATTATAAATTTATGTGTAATTTGTATATATGTACAATAATCATTTGGGTTTAGTTTTTCATTTTTCTTCTTTTTTTAACAAATCCATGTATTCAATGTGACATAATATTATTTCTGTACCTAAGTGTAATTACTCTCATTGGATGTACATTAAATTATTTAATACCACTGCCTGGTGAATTAAATATCCTTTTTATGTAATTTCATTTTTGCATACTTCATTTAGTAAAGGAACGAAAGAAGGAAGGCAAGCATCCACTTTTATCTTGCAATTGACTTCATGCACCATTCTCATGTCAAAAGCTTCTGCATTACCCGTGTATTTTTGTCGCAAATCATAACCCTATTTGCAAGCGTCGATTTGCAGCGTGTCAAACTTCACAGTTTTGATATATGAGCATTGCCGTTTACTTTTGGATGGTTTGGAAATTTGGTGTCAACTTTTTTTTTATAGTAGGGCTCAATTTCAGCTACTAATCCTCTAACTGAGTAAAATTAATCTATGAATTTAGCATTGTTAAAATCCACTACAGTTTTTGTATAATTCTATTGTATTATTTTATTAAAATAATCCTAATATCTTTTAACGTGGTTTGCCTTACATTTTGCAATGGTACAATCTGCATGGCTATACATTGCACATTGCCTACATTTGATTTTTGCATGATATGTTTAATAATATTTATTTATTATAAATTAATTATGATATATGCTTATTTTAGGTGATCTCATGACCTTTCAGAGGATAGGAAGGACAATAAGCCAGTGTAGTTTTTACAGTAGCACAGCACCTGATGAGACAGATATCGTTCTTTTTCAGGTATTTCATTTTTAAATGTTTAACTTGTAACTATTGTACATAAATTATTAATTTAACTATAATTAGAAAGTTATTATTATCAAGTGAAGAAGAAAGTAAAGTCCTGTCATAAGGAACAGCTTTACGTCCAACGACCCGCTTTGGGTGGACAAAGACTCAGACCACTTTCCAAGAGCAATGGCAAGATTTGAAATTAGAGCCATAATCAGACCATCAGAATAAATTAAACCATAATCAGACATTGCGATGGCTCGGCCTTGTCTCTTGAAGTGCGAGAGTTTTGAAGTGAGATAATTTATACAAATTTATTGATTTGTTTACGAAAGTGAGTTCCTATTTTGGATTTCATGTACCAACTGCTAAGTTGCAGTTTTGGCATTACCTTTGTGTTGGTAATTAGAATTGAGAAAGTAGTTTGAAAGTCCTTGTCTAGACATATGATAGTTAGTTGCATGTAATTATAAATTGTTCATATATGGCAGGAATGCTTTTGATTTGATTTTTAGTTTTTATGATATGTATGTGAAAATATGATTAAACTATATAATTAAAGTATTCAATATATGGGTTAAATTGGTGTTGATATTTTAAATAGATTATAACATAGATTAAAATTATGAAAGTAACTTGTAAAAATTTCTCTTTCTCCTGGAAAAAAAATTAGGAGATTTATTTCATCAAGGTGAATAAAAAAGTAAAAAATTATTTTTAATTAACATGTTAAGAGTAATATTTGAAAGTTATTTCAAATAAATTATTTATTAAATATGTAATCAGTGTAGTCAATGTTAAGTTAAATAACACGTGTTTCAGAACGCTCCATTACAGTCCAACTGGTCATCTGTCGCCTGCGATTATCATAGTTCTTGTAGCTCAGGGGCCAATACCCCTGTTGTTTCTAGAAGAAGTGTAGAAGAGCAAGATTATCAGGTTGTTCAACTTTAAACAACGCACTCTTTGTTTTTGGTATCTTACGATTTTTTTTGTTTTGTTTTTTTAATGTTATTTGCTCTGTCATAGAATGGTGAAATCCAACTGAGGTGTAAGATTTCCAGACCTACGTCTCTGTTTGTCTCCGATGGCAAAAATTCGCCATCGAATAGTAATCTGTCTTTAGATGGTCAAACGCAGGTTTGTAAAATATTTGATTTACCTGAACCGTTCCAAATGTTGCAACCAAACCATTTCCACTTTATCCGTTCAGCTAAAGTTTCGATAAGGCAAAATCACAATGTTAATGAGTGAATCAAAAATTGTAATGACATTTTTTTAAAAAATGTGCATTTCAAACGTAAAAAAATGTTCACCTTAATTTATAATATATTTTTCCAATGTGCGTTAAATTATTACATGAACACTGGAGTACTCCAGTTTGATAAGGTTAATATTTACAAAACTGAATCCTGAATGAGCAAAAAGTTTGTTCAACGTACATAGAACATACACTTGTTTTTCTAACCAAATGACACTCTCGACCTTGTTGATTTTGCGCTATCTGTCCCTATGACACTATCTAAGTTGATTTACATTTAAAGGAGATAAAAAAAAACAGATATTTTTCTGTGATAAGATTAAATTGGAGCTCAACACAAATAAGATAAAAAAATAGTTTTAAACAAAGTTGTTGTTTACTTAAACATACCTCTTCAGAAGTTCCTTATTTCTGCAATAAATGGCTTATACGCTTTATTTTTATTTGATTTCTCTTTAAATGCACGCTACTGGTGTTTTTAGCATTTTCAGATTTAAAAAAATGAAATTTAAAGTTATATATTGAATAGTTATTTAAGAAATATGTATATTTTATTTAGTAGTACAGTAGAACAAGAAAAATTTTCTCACATTGTAGGTTGAAGGCCTGGAGAGCTGGGGTAGTGTGTAAGTAATGATATGCACTTGCAAGAGTTTTAAAAAAATTCATAGTATTGTCAGTGTCAGTTATACTACTTTCATCGTGATATTGAACGGTAACTGTATGGACAAAGCTTGACTGTCCCTGAACATCCTCATCTGCTGATTCTTGCTGCTGTCTCAGGCGTGTTTCAGCATTTCACCACCTTCTGTGTAAATTTATTTTACAAACTTATAAAGGGACATGATAGGCAAAACTGGCCAACCACTGAAGATGGCAAGATACCAAAACACTTCTGACAGAAAACTAGTGAGAATAAGCAGATGATGATAAAAGAGGATCAAGCCGATAGGTTCAGCTCTTCACAGACTTTAAAAAAATATTAAACAAACAAAATGTGTAATAACACGTTTTCTTGATCGACTTGTTTGCATGTTTATCATATTATTTTACCAAAACACTCTAAAAACAATGTACAGTAAACATAGCATAGAGCAGAATAATAGCAATCATTAGGATTTTTAAAAGAAATTAATTACTACTGTACACATGAATTCAATTTATTAGGCTTAAAAAAAGGGATAATAATCCATGCTTCAGCATTGTATAAAAAGTCCATTTTTGTCATATAGAATTGGGTCGACGAGATAATCGACTTGGATAATACTCTAGGAAGGTAAGAATAATTGGAATAACACCTTCAAAACTTCAACAATTATAAACCATCTTACGTCAATGATGGGATCACAAACCTATTGAAAAGAAAGCAAATAATGTTCCTTGATCAAAATTGAGGAACCTTCACATATTGTAAATGACATCCAGTCACCATCGAAACTATTTTAAAATATCACCAATCCTTTTCCTCCCTCAGTGATTATTTTGTTTGATTCTATTAGAAATTTAACAAAAGAAAATTATCACAAATATTAAAGGAAATATCACTTTAAGTCAATTAGAACGATTAATTTTGCCTTTTACAATTATATACGTAAGTTTTCCAAAAACAAGTTGTCATGTGTTAAAGTACCTCGTGTTAATAATTGGTCTGTAATTATAACGAACTTTATTTATATATCATCTGTCCTCTACACAAGCTTATGCTTTAGAGGGCAAGCTAACAATAAAAATAGTAAAAATTCTATTACTATATGTCAAAATTGTTTAGCAAAAAATATGCAAATAAATAAATATAATTGTTAATTAAGGCAATAGTTACATAGAAATTAACTATGGCAAATATATGCCAAGATGCCCAAGACTGCAGAATCTTCTCCATCACAGTAAGGGACTGAATAGATTTTTTTTTCTGAATAATTTGCAATCTTGCTGGGTGGTAATTTTATGCCATTAGATATCCATAAGTAACTTTGAATGCCCTTTGTGGTTGTTATATGAACGAATATGCCATACATTTGTAAGAAAGTTCATTGTCAATCATTTTGATGTCTCAAACGAGGGAATCAAAGTAAAACAGTACTTTCAGCATTTTAGCATTAATCTCTCCTTGATGTCAAAAATAAAATTGAAATATTTAATAAATCAAGGAGATCAGGGATGAAGCCTTGAAGGTTAAAAAAAATCAACTTTTTTCTGATGTTGAGCTTTCGGCGTATTTGTCGGCCTTCCTCAGGACTATTTAATAGAATAGCATCCCCCGTCTGATACTATACTCAAATATTTAATTTAATTCATTCAGAAGAGCTTTTTTGAAACAATATTTTAAGAGCTAAAAAGGGGGGTTATTTTGTTGTTTTGAATGCATTAATTAACAAGTATCAAACTTTTATCAGATTATTTATTCGATTGAATACTCTTGATGCAGCCCGATTTTAACACTCGATCCTATTTGTACAGTCTTTCTTAAATAACGCCATTTGGTAAGGCCCAGGAGGGCTTTTGGTATTACAATTTGGGTTTTGTTTTTAACCATCTCGTACTTCTGTATTCACAGTTTGAGTTTAGAATGAGGCATTTCTTAGGTTCATCTTTTTCTCTTGATGACCTCTGACTTTTTGATATTAAAAGTTAAAAAAAAATAAAAGTCAGGGATGCAAATCTTTTTTTTTTTTCATCACTATTATTTCATAATATTACAAAATGACAATCTTAGATCTACTATCTGACTTGTGTACAGAAATAATGATAAAATCTGACCTGTTTTGAAATTAACTTGAAAGAATTTTTTTTTTCTCACCTACAATAATGACTAATGACTTTTCCGCATCTTTATATGTACTATCTCAATAATGTTAAGCATACACTATTAAGTCACAAACTAGATAGCAGAACAGACAAAACACTGTCGACTTCATATTCACTTTATATAGAAGTTAAATAATTTTTAAAATATTATGGCAAGCTGTGAGAATGGCATAGTTCAGTGTTGTTGGCAGTCCGAGGTCACACCACTGTCTTGTCCGTCTTGCTCACCAAAATTAAGCTTTGGGGCTATCATCTAGGTTATCTCAACCCCCAACGCGTACAGTTTTTACACCTAGACACACTAACACTCACCGTTTTTCCTATTTACAAACCATTTGCTCAAATAGGGTGATGAAGTACTCGAGTAAACATGAGTTAAAGCCAGTTCATTTTAGTTATTTTATTATTATTTGGGGAAAGTTGAAATTTTATAAGGCTGAAATCGTAATCTTGTGCTTTAGATCTTTAGATATTTTCTCACAATAATCATTTCTTTTTGAATTACAATTCATTTGTTTGTACATTACAACCCAATACAATAACTAACATTTGAAATATTTAATTATTTATAAAAGTAAGAATAGACTAACATGGTTAATACTGTTTTGAGTATGCTGTGTTTTGTATTTTTGTATTAATTATTTAATTAATTTAATGCTTAAAAACTATTATATAAATATAAATCAACCACAAATCACATATCGCACATTTTGAAATAGTTGGTATTTACATTTTCAAAATCGTTTATTTACTAACATTAACTGATCTGTAGATTTGACACATTAATTACATTCTAATTAAAAATTAAACTCTGCTTTCATTAATAATTATTCAAATAAAAAACATTTCAGTATACATTTATTTAGTGGTTTTCTTCCGAATCTGGGATTTATTCAATAATTAGACAGGAAAAAATATTTAACAATAAGTCATGTATTCCTTTAATAAACTTCTGATATATTTATATATTACTGAACCATTTACTTTACTACACAGTTTCTACTTTAGTACATGCATTTCAGCTTGACATAGATCATCCTTTGAATTAATAAATGTTTCTTTCTTTTTTGTTATTATATTAAATATATATTATATTAAAATTATAAATGAATATAATTATCCGACCAGTCATAATAATTTTTGACAATAATTCAACAACTTAATGACACAGCTAAACTTCACTAAATAAAATGGCTAACTATTGCTTATTAGCTGCAAAGCATGCCCATTGAGTACACAAAATATTGTCAAACATTCTAGTTATATATATATACTTCTTACAATATATTCACATTCATTGTATTAATTTATTTTAAATTGTTTTTATTAGGCCGACACCATTATCTGTGTCTTTCATGAAGGAGGCGACGAAGTTGTAGATGACGATGAGAGCACTCCATTGGTAAGTACATCCCCAAGCCCGGGGACACCGATCGGCACGACCCCAGTCATACCAACTGCCCCAGTTATAATCACAACTTCTTCGGAATCTCTACACCAACGGAATCGGAGACATTCTCCTATCACAAAGCAGACTTCTTGTGATCCTGAAACCACGGTTTGATCTTTTTTTACGTGTTGTTATTTACAATTTGCTCTATTGCACAAGCCCCAATGTTTAGAGCATTTGATTGAAAACCTAACAGTATTATTTTCAATTATTTTTAATGGGGGTCCATTTAATCAGTTATAAGAAAACAGGATTATTTTTTTAAGTTATGAAAATCATGGTTTTGTTAGTGGTCCATGGTTCATTTCATCTTTTTTTTAAACACCTTATTTATATAAATTTGTTCCTTTATTACTTAAAAAGCAATTCTATAGGCTTTAATTAGTTATATGTTTTAGAATCCTACAATATTAATAATTTAGGGTTTAGTTCCAAATAAATAAACTATGAGAAATAGAGTAGAAATAACAAAAGTAAAAGAAAATCTAATTTTCCTACTCTCCGGTGAATATATAGTTACGGAGTGAAAGTACCCAAAACTTAAATTCTTGAAATTTCATTCCTTTTATTAGTGATATTTATGTATTAAATTTGATTTCACTATTTTTCACATTTCTAGTTTTAAAAAGATGAATTGAATGAATTACACTTTATAGAAGTTGTTCTTCCATTTTATGGGAAAATACATTTTTAAAAAATCACCAATGCACATACCACAATCATCAAAATAGTTCAAAATTAGACTTAACTTATAAGAAGAAAATCAAATAAATTTATTTTTTATTGTTACTATCCTTGTGTAAGTTTATTGGTTTAAAAAGCATTACCAAATCAAACTAATTTTACCTGCATGGTTTACAGTATTAAGGTGTGTGTTAATTTGTGATATTACATTAATATTTTTAAATGTCCATGTAAGCTATTTTTTCCAAAGTTGTAAAACGTGTGTGAAAGTGTAATTTTTTAATCAAAGTTGTTTTTGTTATATACACTCCTTACGTTATAATTATTGTTTACAGAACATAAATTTCACAATGTATATCTGAAAAATGTAATAAATTAGCAATAAATTCATTATTCTAATAAATAAATTAAAAAAGATTTTATATGTATCTTGTTACTTCTGTCCTTCTCATGTTTTTACATGTGTGTTTCAGTTCAAGTGGTAACTTGAAAAGAAAAAATCTCGTCTAGATTTTATTAATACATATTTAAATCGCTCATCCTCTACAACATTACACACTGTAACCAATATTGGAAGTTTCTAGAGATATTCATTAATCTTTATTTTTACCAGATCCCAATGCATTGTTAAGAACTCGTGTATTTGGCATTTCCTCTCCAAGAAGTAGGATTCTCTGCCTCTATAGGCCTTCGCACAGGTATTTGATGGGTAAAGATCAAATTACCCCATCACCCTGCAGACCACATGAGGAAATCTCACATTTCATAATTGAACAATACTGATTGCACACACGTAAATATAAATAACACACAAGTTGACATTTTGATTAATACGACATTTTTCTAAATCTGCATCTAAAGTCTGATTTATTTGTAAAGTAAACAAGTTATATAAATGTTAGTTATAAAATTAAGAAGGGTACGCAGATGATATTGTCATAATAGTCAGAGGCAAATTCAACCAGTCTGGGAGGAAAGTGAAAATGAAAATACAAAATACAGTCAGAGGAAGAAAATTAAAAGAGTGAGGGGGAGAGAGAGAAATATACAGAGAAAGAAGAAGAGTGAGAGAGACAAAGAAAGATGAAAGAGATAGAGAAAGATAAATATATAGAAGAAGCAAAAGAGAGAGAGAGACAGACAACGATAAATATATAGATTATAGATAAAGAAAGAAGAAAAGGAGAGAGAGAGAAAGATAAATATACCGAAGAAGAGAGAGAGAGTGACAGAGATAAATAAATATATAGATAGAGATAGAAGAAGAGACAGAAAAAGATAATATATAGAAGAAGATAGAGAGGGAGAAAAATAAATATACAGAAGAAGAAGAAATGGAGAAAAAGGTAAATATACAGAAGAAAAAGAGAGAGATAAATATGTAGATATATAGAGAAAGAAGTGAGAGAGATAAAGAAAGTTAAATATATGAAATATAGAGAAAGAAGAGATTGAGAGAGAAAGAAACATAAAAATATAGAAATATAGAGAAAGAAGAAGAAAATGAAGGAGAGAGGGGAAGAAAAATATACAGAGAAGAAAAAGAAGACAGAGAAATATAAATAAACAGAAGAAGAAAAAGGAGGAGATAGAGAGAGACAGAAAGATAAATATACAGAAGAAGAAAAAGAAGAGAGAGAGTCTGTGAAAGATAAATACATAGATAGAGAAAGAAGAAGACACAGAGAGAGAAATATGTAGATATTTAGAGAACGAAGAAGAGAGTGAGAGAGACAAAGAAAGATAGATTGAAATATAGAGATAGACGAAAACAGAAGAGAGAGGAGAGACAGAGGGAGAAGAAAAAGGAGAAGAGATAGAGACACAGAGAACAATAAATATACAAAAGAAGAGAGTCAGAGACAGACAGAAAAAAACATAAATGTACAGAAAGAAAATGAAGAATATTAAATGTGATAATCGGGTAGTTGTAATAAAACTTGAAAGATAAGATGGGCGAATATCGAAAAAATTGTATGTAAAATAGAAATATTAAAGTAAAAGTTTACTTCAAACAAATTAAAATATGCTGCTTTATTGTCTCTGAGAATGTAATAAAGAGGATTACTTTTAAAAACTGTAAATTATGTACAAGTTGAAAGGAGGTGTGTATTCTTGATTTGCGGTAGATGGGATGAATATATACATCTTTCAAATGGAGAGTGAAAGTAATTTAATTTTACAAAATTAATTAACGGTTGAATGCAGTCCGATCCGAAAAAATCAGTAGAAGTGGTTATCAATTATGATGATTATGATCAATCAAGCAATATCAATTTAAATATTTTATAATCAAATATCCTCCTAGGTGGAATTTAGTGCATATTGTGATTCTTCCAGTGTTTTATGCGTTATAAGTGTTTTTATTATGTTTTACTTCTTTTTTGCTTAGTTTGTGGATTATAGGTGTTGAGAAATGTAAATATGTAATATTAAGTTGAACGGTATTTTGATTTGTTTTTTAATTGGCGGGATTGGTTGTTGGTTCGGGCGGTGGCGCGCCCTGCGCAGCAGCCCTTGGCCGAAGGATCGCCGCTCCCCCCACGGCATCTCGCCCTTCCTCGCCGTCCCACCGACCACCTCTTTTAGTACACAAAAACCCCAACCGTCGTCGAGGGATATGCTCTACCGTCGTGGAAGCCATGATTCGACTCTGGTGCTTTTTCGTCCACGGGCTCACCAGCTGAACACCGTCTGTGACATGTAGCTCTCGGACGTACGATTTTAAAGTTTAAGTGATGATTGTGATATAGTTTAGTTATGAACAATGTTTGGTGCTTTTGGGAATATTGTGTTTTTAATCCTACTGGTGCCATACATAGAGAGTGGTAAGTGGTCATCTTCCGTTATCCACCATTGACTTTTTTTCTACTATTATTTTTCTCCTTTATTCTTCAAAGAAGCTTTCCTGGAGAAGGAAAGGTACCACTTTTGATGAAGACGTTTTACAGTTCCGTTGCCCTTTGTTTTCAAAACAACGGGATAGGTTATGTATCTATGTCAAAAATGACGGGCGAATACATGGGTCGTTATTACCTGGGAAAATCCTGAAATTTCTGCTGACCACCCTTCTTAAAAAAGAGTTCTTCTTAAAAAAACAAAACAAAAAACAACCAATTCGTTTCTAGTCAAATTTCCGGGGACTTCAATATTAACTTTATAATCCGACAAATACAGTTTAATAAAGTATTTCCTTCTAATTTTTCGACCTCTTTCAGTCGTTGAGAACATAAGAGATAGCAAACGTTTGTATAGGGAAACATGAAATTCAATTCACAGGCTAGACTTTGTAAACGACATGTTGAAAAAAATGACTTAAAATAACAATAAAAACTCCGATAATTGTAATATCCGACGACTTTGAAAATGGTAGAAGCTTTTGATGGTTGTCTGGTTCCTGAAAAGAAACCTAAGAAATATAACAAGTCAACATTTGTATTCTATAATTATTTTTTCCAACCAATGTACATTTTGTAATTCACCCAGGCCCTGAAGATTACCCCAATAAAGGTAGAAAAAATTTTAAAAAAATTAAAAAAGGTGTTTTTCTAAAACACTATTCCTGACCGGTCCTCACTACAAATTATTAAACAACCGGTCGCTAATTAACACACGTTTCTACATAGAAATTTTGATCTGGCGAATCAATGTAAACTCTTCATTTTCTAAAATAAACCATCTTCATTATTAACCAAAAAAAAAAAAATTATGATTTATAGGACGTAACAGATTGGTGAATCTCAAATTTAAACTGTTCACCAACAGATAACCTAAACAGTTATGTAAAACCATTACCTACACTTACGAACTATAACTTATAAGTAAAGACAGCTATTTGTATGTCTGGCGACTATTGTTGGCTTCATTATTAACATAGTTGGGGAATCATATTTTAAATTAATGATCGAAAGAAAACCTAAACAGCTTTGTAAAAAAATCATGGTTAAAAAATGAACTCTACATACAAAGCAAGTTAAGACAGACATTTTAATGTCTGCCGACATCAAGGTAAACTCTTAACTAATTCATTAACATAATCGTATGAATTACATTTATCAGTTGTGTTCACAAATAGACAACTTTTTCAAAAGACAATATAATTAATGACCAGCAAGTTATAAATTAAATTTGGCTAAATTTACAATGACATGATCAAACACCTTCGTGATAGTCGTCATAATCAAATTGTCAGTATGATGTCACAAGTATAAAAACCTAGACAGCTTTAAAAAATATATATCGTTGCAAAACGAACTCTATATACAATATATGAAGATAGTTTCCTAAGACCAGCAGTTTCTTTTTTATAACGTGACAGCAATATGTACTGTATTATACTATATCTACAATTTCTAAGATAAAACATTTATTATAATAAGTTAAAACTGGTTATTTTTAGAACGTAACAGAGATTCGTGAAAATAAATTGTAGTCTGTGTTGACTATCAGATAACCTAAACAACTGTAGAAACCCTAGAACTATAACTAGTAAAGGCAGCTAATTTGCATGTCTGGTAACTATTGTTGGCTTTATAATGGTCATAATTACTCGAATACAAATACATACATACATAATTACATATACAATAAATACATAATTACTCTCCATTACAAAGAAAACCAATTCATTAGTAACATAGTTGTATTTGTGTAGTAGGTAACACACAGACAAAACAACTTTTTAAAGGAAATCATGGTTCAAAACTGACCAGTTATAAATCATACCTGGCTGAAACATAAATTATCTGGCTACTTTATAATGTCCTTAATTAATTGATTAATACCTTCGAGATAATCGTTGTAATCAAATCTTCACTGTGTTGTTTCAAAAAGAAAACCTAGATAGGTTTAAAAAAGATATCACAAGCAGAAAATCCAGAGGGGCTTGGTAAAAGGCAACATGATTGAAAAATACCTGCAGTGTTATAACTTTACTTTATTATACCTTGCTAAAACTATGTCTGTCTGGCGAATAACTTAGCAATATCGGTAGAGCACTGTTAAGGCTTACTTTCTTTAAATTTTCTACTTATGTGTAATTGTGGAACTGGCGACTTTACAGTATCCTGAATTACTTGATTAAACACCTTTGTGATAGTCGTTACAATAAAATTGTCAATATGTTATTACAATTAGACAACCTACACAATTTGTACCAAAACATTTTGAAAAATTACGTACAATTACAAACTAAACGTGAGAATCATATTTTAGTCTATGTTCACAAACAGGTAATCTAAGCAGCATTGCCACATATTTACCTACTCCTACGGACTATAGCGAGTATAAACTAGTAAAAGCATCTAATTAGTATATCTGGCGATTACACCATTAACTTCAAAAAGTCTTTAATGACAAGGAACTCCCCCCCCATTTAAAATAAAACCGATTTATTAGAATGTATTAATTAGTAACATTTTAAGTCTTTTTTTTTAATAGGACCCCTAGCCAACCCTAACTATAGACAATCTAGAGATTTTTGTGAAAAAAAACATAGTTAAAATGCTGGCTGCAATAATAAACCATAACTAGCAACAAAACAGTCAACTGCAAGGTCTTTAGGTCAAATTTCCTCAATTACTATTAATACCTTTTATTAAAAACAAAACTCATTTAGTAGGATGTAGCTTAGTTCAGAATAGCATATAACTAGCTAAAACCGTCTATTTCGGGCGAATAACTCCCCTAATAATAATAACAACATCGGTCGTAAACTTTTAAAACATGCTTTCTCTAATTTTTCTATCTCTATTGAATGGTAAAAATTATAGTAGGAAGTAACGTTTTAAGCCTGTTACAAAGAGTAAACTTTAAAAGCTTTATGAAAGTAAACATGGTTTAAAAATGACCTGGAATTAGAACCAAAATTATTTCTACGTTGAGAGGCTTCTGTGTTCAATTTACAATCTCTATATTTTCTAGGTTCATTGTAATCAATCTAGTAGTAAAAAAATTAGCAGTGAGAATCACATTAAAAGTCGTGAAAGTTTTTTTTACTTACTACTAACTTGTTTGCGAAGCATTACTTACAATTACAAATTACACCTAGCAAAAACCCTATAATGGTTGAAGTATGTCTGGCGACTTAAGTATTAACTTAAAAATTTCTAGGCAAAACACCTTCATTAAAGACAAAAAACAAGTAACATAGTTATGAGAATAACATTTTTAATTTTTGTGTTCACAAACAGAAAATAAACATCCTTGTAGAAATGTTTACATCTGCGAACTATGAATCGTAAAAACATTAATAATAATAAAGCATTTCATCGTCCCTGGTTAATGCAATTTCGAAGGTACAATTTAGAATCGTATTTCCTTGACCTTTCCTTTTTGCCCGGCAACAAGCCACAACTTTCAACGCTCGTTTATCTGTACGAAGCAACAAAATTCCATTTAATACGCAATGAACTTTAAACAAAGTTATCTTTATTATTATTTTTTTGCTGAAAACTGTAAATACTTGTTTAATACAAAAGATAGCCAAAACTGTGTTCTATCAAAACTTGTAATCCTAATAAGGCAGTTTTGAAGTTTGATTGATTGGATTTTGAAGAACTGTTTCAGAATCTAAAGCCATAAAACATTTTTAGAATATTTGCTTAAGGACAGAAGACAAAATTCGGAAACAGCCAAAAATACCAATCCTCAAATAAGTATAGTGAACTTTAAAAATATATGAATAAAATGAAAACGATTGAATATATGAATACACAAATTAGAACTATAGTATCAAAACGATGTTTTTATAAAACCTATGTTATGAGGTATGCGATAAATTTTTTTATGGGCAATTTAACATGAAAAAAGTCTAACGCTCACAGCCAAACTGGAAATAGAATAATATGAACAGGGAAACATATTTCAATAAAGGAAAGATAGAGAGGACATGAGAAAAGTTTTAAGGGAAAAAGATTTCTCTTGAGAAACAAGTAATATTCCTCACAAATTGCCTTCGGGAAATCGTAAAAAAACTGAGGGTTGTACATATTGAAAAATTACAACGTGACATGTTTAAGAGCAAAGTTCAAAAATTAAATTAAAATGTACAAGAGAATTTTGAGATTTGAGACTTCCTTCTGTTTGACTCTAATTTTAAAACGTTTTTAGACTGTAAAAAATAAATTACCATTTACTTATTTACACGTACAGCGCCAATCAATATTAATTTACCAACAATAAGCCATAGGCAACCTTGGATAACTGGAAGATAAAAAAGATCAATCAGTTTTAAATAAAACTAACATTAATCACTTGTCAATAGAACTTTAATAGGTTCATCCCATATAAGCATCAACCAGATCCATAAACATCAATCAGCTGTAAAGAAAAAATCAGTCAGTTGCCATTTTAACTTTAATGAGTTTGTCCCTTAACTGAATCAACCAGTTTAAAAACAGGCATCAAGCACCTGTAAGTCTAAACTAAATCAATTTGTAAAACAAATACCCGTCAATTGAATTGCAAACACCAACCATTGGTAGAACGAAGAAAAAAAATTCAGTCAGTTTGAAAAAAAAAGTCAGCCACTTTGAAAACAAATATCAATCAGGTGTAGCTATAAAAATCAATCATTTCCACAATAAATTAACATTAAAATCAATATATATCTGCTATAGAAGTATTAGTTTCCAAAGATGAAAGCAATGAAACAGAATTTAAAAGCAATAAGTTTGTTTTTCAAATAGTGTATTGTGTGCTTTAAAAAAAAAGTTTTTGAAATGTTAAAAATGTCATATTTGTTTTTATCATAACTCATGCTATAGGATTTTTTATTTATATTATATGCCCTCCTCGTGTGATTTTATGGAAAGGTAGAGAATTTAGGGAGGCAAAAAATGATCCCTTGTGTGTTCATTACTTCTAAAAAAATAATTATTTATTTTATAAGTTATTCTATTTTCTTTCAACAACGTTCGACTCGGAAGCGTTAGCTCCTGTGATTTGACAGTCATCGTGTTTCTTTTCAGGTCAATGTCAGCTTTACGTAAGCAGTGACAAAATTATTTGAATTTTAAATTAGTTACGTTTTTACATAATTGCCAATTTCACCTGTTCCGGTTGATAATCGGTCGAGGCAGATATTTTCTAACGGAAAACAGGTGGGCGTAATGACATTTCCATGAATGCAGGAAAACCATCGACTGTTGAACTGTTGTTCCGGTCAACAATCAGCCAGTTGCGTCAAAACTGATAAAAGGGAGTATTTTATTCCTTTCTTTACTTCCTTATTATTGTTTTTTAATGTTATCTGTTCTGTAACTTTATGTCTTCAGAAGTATACCCTTTTAAACGTCACTGCAATTGTCTATTTTCAATGTTTTGTTCTAATTGTTCATATATTTAAAAGTTTGTAAACCTGCAGGAATTAAAAAGAAAAAAAACTGCAGCATAAAGACTACGCTAATTACACGCCACCTCATAATTGTGGTGTACAATTTAAATGAGTTATTTTTAAGCATTTTATGAATAATATTATTTGTTTCTCAGGAGAAATTTTTTCCATCTAAAAACTTTCATCAAGTCCCAGTTCCTTTTATTTATTTATTTCGATACTGCGTGATTCCCTGTTTAAATACATTATTTTTAGTTTGGCCTTTTTGCGACGAAATAGTGTTGTTATGTTTACTTCCTTATTTTTAAAGAATTTGTTTACGATTACGATCTAGTTTTTGTAGAGCGTATATATGTATTGTTTCATAAAGCTGATTGGTGTTTGTAATTACAGAAAATTGAAGTTTGATTTTTTAAATTGATACTTGATTGATTTTTGAATCAACAACTAATTGACGCTTGTTTTAAAACTGATTGATACTGTTGTACGACTGATCCATATTTTTCTATAAACTACATCCATTTTTTTTTTTCGAGAAATTGACGTCTGATTTACAAATTATTAAAATTTGTATCAACTATTGATTGCTGATTGTTTTTAAAACTGATTGATGTTGGATAGAAAATTTACTGATTGGTGTTGGTTCTAAATCTAATTGGTCTTGGCACGAACTGGCTGATATTAAGTACATAAGTTGTAAAATTGGTTGATCTTTGTTTTACAACTTTACTTTCTCAAGTACAATTGATTGACGGTTCTTTTATAAACTGATTGATACTGATCTATATTTGTTTTGAAACTACATCCATTTTGTCGAAAAATTAACGTCTGGTTTACAAATGATTAATATTTGTATCAACTATTGATTGCTGTTTGTTTTTAAAACTGATGGATGTTCGTTCTAAATCTAATTGGTTTTTAGCACAAACTTAAGTAAATAAGTTTTAAAATTAATCGATCTTAGTTTTATAACTTTTCGTTTTTCAAGTACGTCTTATTGACGTTTGTTTTATAAACTGATTGTTGTTGTTTGAAAACAGGTCGGTCGTTTTATTTTGGTTTGTCTTTGTTATTGTTTTTATATTTCAAACTGTAGACGTCTCGTTACAAATGTCTGTTTCTACTAGTTAATACCCTGTTTACCATAATTGCTAGGTGGACACTTTTTATCAGCTCGCGAAATGAACATCCCCCCCGGTATCATGTACCTAAGACGGTGGATACTATCGATTTCAAGCAAAAATCGGGTCACTGGGTTTCCATCCCTCAGGCTAAAGACATATTAGGCAAATAATCCTATTATCCTTTTCAATCGGCATATTCTAAATATTTAGAACGCAGAAATATCTAGAATTTTGACATTAATATTTGCATAATGCAATGCAAATATTATGCATCAATGTAGTTCACATCCATGATTAATTTAATCTAATAATTGAAATGTGCCGTAACTGGTTTATGTATTTATACCTGAGGTATCAATTAAATTGCACGAATGAACCTGATACTTGGGTTTATCGATTAAATCGACCTTGTTTCACTATAGTTACACTGTGTAGTTTGAAAATTGCCAATTTTAAATATTTACATTAACATAGCTGGTATTTAGTTTATATTTTTAAGTCTAATTCCCAATAAATAAATAATTTTGTACTAGTCGCCGTAAGTTCTTAAGACTTGAGCATTTTTCATTTATGTTGCGGATTAAATGGAAATCTACACTGATAGTTGGAAAATTGACAAAACACCAGCAAAATTGTTTATTTTGAATATAATAAAAAAATGTTTATACAATCGGTAATTATAACAATCAAATGAAACATGTCATACTGCATTTTCAATCACGTACCAAAAATTAGAATTGTACGTTTTTTCACGATTCACTCGTGTTTTGCTTTTACCGTGATCCTGTTATAGACAACAAAGGTCGATTTCTGTTGTCTTTTTGATTTTGTTTGAGCCCAGAGAATAAAACATATCTCAGCAATCCTTTTTCCTCTTATATATCCCTCACTCACCTTTTGCCACTACCATCAATATCTCTCCCAATTGATCTTTTAACATGAACTTTTCTTGTTTTTATTTTAACTATAGTTTTTTTAGTTAGTTTTTCTCTAGTTTAGAGAGCGTTCTCCTTCTCTAAAGAAATTGATTCTGCTTGCACCAATATTTTACATGTATTTTATTGAAATTGTAGAGCGATGTTTTAATCAGTTCCAACCTAAATTTGTCACGCAAGTAAACAATGTTTCAGCTCTACTGGCGCAAAAAAATGCAGATTTTGAAAATGCAGTCAAAACTTTTTTTTTATAAAATAAAGAAAGTTTATTCGAATATTTTCTTTGACATCGATTTTAACATATTAACTATCAAAAAAGAGGGAAAATTCGATAGGTTATGGGTTGAGATGGGGAGTTGGTGTTCGAGTGGATCGAAGTTACGATAGCTCAATTGGTAAGTGCAGCGGTCGTATTGAGCCGAAGGTCGTGGGTTCGAATCCCGCACCTGAAACGTATCTTTTTCATCACAACCAAGACCTTACATAAAAAGAATAATTGATTGATATATTAATGTTTTTTGTTTATATATGTTTCATTTTGAAGGAGTGGGGAAGGAAGTAGGGATAGAAATTCATTTTTCTGCGAGGAGTCGGCTTCTTTGTAATGAAAGGACCTACAATGGAAAAAAGGGGTAATGGTTTGTCGTTCGGACCTAGTTAGCCTTTCAGGATTATTATAGACGGGATTATTAGGGAAAGGAGAGATAAATTGTTGAGGATTTAGACTGTGCAGAATTGTTTGATGTGTGGAGTGTAATGATTGTTTTATATGTTGTATTATATATTTTGTGTTATTGATTAGCATAGATGTGTCTGTTCGGTAATTGATGCTGTGTTTATGTCTGTTGATGTAAACCATTTCTAAAAAAGTTACGTTTATGTTGGTTTGGTCTGTGTTTAATATATTTGGATTGCTGATGATCTCAATTTTAGATCGAAACCTTGGCACCGTAAAGAAAATGTTTTTCTAAACCTACATCACACCATTCGGCATCTCACGATATCTAAATAATCATTAATTAACGGTCATTAAATACTACACATTTGATTTTTATGCTAAGTTGTGTTGATTGTAATGGGACGGCGATTGATCAAACCGTCGGTAATATATGCCGGTTGTTTTTGTGGTTTTTCGTCGGAAAACGGTCGTAAATTAATTTCCAGGTGAATAGGAGGCAATAGAAATCGTGCAAGGGCCGTTATTACATATTAGACGCGGCTGTCCCCTTTCCTGATTTAATGCCTTATTTAAACAGGGCTTTCGGAGCAGGAGCAGTTTCTCTAGAATAAATTACAAAGACGAAACATGGAGGCCAACCGGGCGTTTGTGTAATGGGATTGTGCACCCCCTTTTCTCTTGCATCACTCCACAGGTTCAACCCTTCGGGAACATAATGTAAATATTGCGTCAAAACGTCAACCCTGCCGACTCTTAACGCAGTTTTAAAAACCGTTCATTCTGTAAATATACGGTTCGTTAACTTAATAAAGGCAAATCAAAACACTATTCCACTCTTTATTCTCGCTTTCTCCTGTTATATCTCTCACTTTTCTCCCTCAATTTAAAAAGACTCTACACACACCGAAACCAATTAAAAAAACATCAAAAATATGAATTTATTTATTTATGATTATTTTAAATAGACATAAGGCGAAAAATATAAAACTAATAAAGCACAAGCTGGAGGTTCAACCTTAATCTTCCTTTCTCAGTTTTATATTTTTCCCTTTATGTTAACGCAGTGTGTTTAATTTTAATACGAATTTGTACATCCTTATAAAATGTGTCAAGTTCGATACTGAACTTGACAATGCACGTCAGTGTAGTTTCATTGTTTGTTTTAAGCCAGACGCTTTCTTATCTTCAGCGGTCAAGTTCATAATTTGACTGATACGCACAGCGAGGAAAGGCGGACTTTTAAATTTATGGCTGATTTGTTGTTAATACACTGACAGGCAAAAAATCCCACCCTCTTGTAATATAACTTGACTCGTATGTATTTTTATATACTAATCAAAGTTTCACGTTTTTGCTCTAAAATATGAAAAAAAGTAAATTGCTAAGGAAAAATGGAGAGATAAAATTTGTTTAAATTTTGTTTTAGATTTTTATTTAACATTTCAATGTCGCGTATTTCCACCTCTTGCCTTAATTACATGTCGAAGACGCCTCGGTATACTTTCTAACAGTTTGGAAATGTCTCTTTGCTGGAAGTTAGCCCATTCTTCACGTAGAGTCCTTTCAAGATCGTGGAATGTATCAAGAAGTGATGGAAGTGCTCTTATTCATCTTTTGAGGTTATCCTATAAATGTTTGATGGGGTTCAAATCTGGAGAACGGGCGACCACTCTAAGACCATGAAGTTGTGCTGTTTTTGGGACTGTGCGTGCGTCATGAAAACGGGCATTATCATGAATTAGAATAGGATTGTGGCTGATTTCATCGAGGATAGACAACGCATGATGTTCCAAAATTTCATCCAGATAGCGAGTGGTCGTCAAAGACCCTCCACGATCAACAAACTCTGTGCGACTCTCCATTGAAATTCCCGCCCACACCATCACTGAGCTACATTTAAAAGGTTGGCGCTGAGAAAAATTACAGCTTCATACCTTTCATTTCGCCTTCTCCACACTCTTTCACGCCCATCTGGAGATCGTCAAACAAATACTCATCTGTAAAAAGTACAGCAGACCAATCGTCCAAAAACCAATGGCTGTGTACTCGAGCAAATGGGAGCCGTGCAACTCTGTGTGGTCTGGTCAATTCTTGTTCTCTTACGGGGCGAAAAGCCATCAGTCCATACTGATTTAATCTTCTTTGAGCAATGCGTTCAGAAATTTGGACCTCGAACTTCCTGGAGCTGATGAATCGCTTGAACGCCAGTAAGGTGCCGGTTTGGCAAAATTCTCAAAGTCAAAAAACGTTCATCCTGTTGTTCTGTTACCCTAGGGCGTCCAGAATGGGCCTTCTATGGTAGGACCCAGTTTCTTGAAAACGGATAACGGCATCTGGCAGAGTTTCGTAGGGAACCCCGGTGGCAATAGCCTGATGGAAAGTCCATCATCAATAAGTGCCCACCACGCGCATCACCCTCAGTACTAAGTGGCATTTTTAAGTATAAAAATTGAAATTAAGAAAACAAAGATGAAAGCTGAACTTTTATTGCTTCAAAATTCAAATGAGACTGAATAAACATTTTAAATTCCATAAAAAGTAAACATTGAAAATCTTTTATCCTCATTTTGGATTAAGGATTAAGTGTGTTTACCTCTAATTGATATTCCCAATTTAAAACGTACATAAACAAATATTTATTGATAAAAACAATGAGACAAATTAAGGGCAGAATGTTCTTTTATCGAGAAAAAAATCAGTTGGGTGGACATTTTTGCCTGTCTGTGTATTTTGCAATTTTTTTTTCAGCTTAGTTAAAACTGATAGGATATTTGAAATTCAATGATTTGTACAACTGATGTTTGATAACTACCAACCGTTTTATATATGCAACTAATTTAAGTTGGTTTGGAAGCTGATTGATTTTTTTTCTTTTGTGTAACAGCCGATGGATGTTATTTGTACTTTTTACTGGCCTTTGTAATAACAACGATTTATTTGTAATTTATCAGTTCCAATAATTGGTACTGATAATGGTTGTTTTGAAACTGTCGATACTGTTAATTTTACTATTGACTGATGAGTTAGAATCGGTTAGTTTCCATCTGTTCGATGTTGTATTGAAATCTGTGGTTAAAAAATGACTAATCTTTGTATTAGGATGGTAATATCTCATGTTGATAAGAATGGCAATTTTTTACTGTTTTTCATTTCAGGGTTTTATGAGCTCGATTTAAGTTTGCCTTTATTTCATGAAATATATGTGTTTTGAAAAACAAATAACATCTAGCGTCGTTTTGAAGTTTTGAAGAAACACAGTTTGATTAAGAAGTTTAATGTGTGGTGATTAGTGACCGTTAATCGATAATTATTCAGAAATCGTGAGATGCAGTCTAGTGTGATGTAGGTTTCAGAAAAACATTTTCTTTATCGTGCCAACATTTCGATCTTTATTGAGATCATCTTCAGGGCTCAAAGTGTTTGTCTTCTGTGTAATTGCGCCATTCTTGCGTGTCGTGTTGAGAGTGTCAAAGATGGAAATGTTGGAACGATAAAGAAAATGTTTTTCTAAAACCTACATCACACCAGACCGCAGCTCACGATTTCTGAATAAGAAGTTTAATTTTTATCCAAGGGAATATTGCAGCTAAGCTACTTAGACCTCGAAATAAAAGTATAGAATTTTATATTTTTGCTTGAATATTGTTATCGCCGGTTGGATTGGCAATCTGCTAACTACGAAATAACAAAAGTAGAGAAAAATCCTAATACCTTGTTCAATAAAATCCCCTAAGTGAAAAGGTCACGTATGAATAGTACATTAGGTGTATCCAATTACTATAACAAATCTGTTTCTCTTCCCAGAAACGGGTCTTGCTTTTATGAGAACTCATCGAGTCGGAGAAACATGAAAAGAACATGTTTTGTTCTTAAAGTTTTATTTATAATAATATAAGTTTTTGATGAACATATATGTCGACAGGCAAGACAAAATATTTTAGAATAATTTCTTGTGATTTGATTGGATTTTTGATACGTCAGTTTTAATTTTGCACTTTCCACTTTGGGAAAATGTAAGAGGGTTTTAAAAAGGAGTTGTTTAGAAAGCATGCCGTGTGAGGCACAAGGGTTTTTTTGTCCTTTGATGAGGTTGATATAAATAGAAGGAGAGGGAACCGACTTGGTCTCGTGTCATCTTTAGAAACCTCGCACTCAAACATATAACATGGCTAGTCGGTAAAAATCATGTCTCCGACATTTATTACGCACTTCGCAAACAAAGAAAAAGGAAAATTTAAACACGATCGAACTTTACACAGCAGTCAATCTCAATTGTTTGAAGTTTGTTCTTTTGTGCATTAATTTTACTGAATCGCATTGTAAAACAAGCCCGACCTAGTTTTCGTCCTTTAGAATAAAAACGTCTGGAATATTTCAATTTTCCCGCTTCGTGAAACCCCTTGACGTGTATATTCAGCGTTACACAATTACATTAGCAGATAACGGCAGACTTACGACAGGCTCTGTGACTGATTACAAAGAAAAGCTGACATTCCATTATCAGATGTAGAAACTTTAAAATATTTAGGGTTATGCAGAACGCTTCAATTTTGTGGTCGTTATTTTAAAATCTAACAAACTGACTCATTGATAATTTTTTCTTCATTAGATTTCATGGTCCGATTGACCAAATAACTTCTTTCAATTAATTAATCTTTATGTAAGGTATTGGTTGAAATAAAAAGCCAGTGTCACGAGCGGGATTTGAACCCACGACCTTCGGCTAAATACGCCGCTGCTCTACCATTTGAGCTATCGTCACGAGTCATTAAGATTAATTAATTGAAAGATAATTTTTACATTATGTTCCAAAATGCTGGTGCTGTACTGCAAAAGTACAAAACTTCCCTTGCAAAAAACTCTTTGCTACAAAATTGAAAATAAAAAAAGCAAGAAATAAATTAAATGTTCAAAATGTCCACTTTCTTGGAAAATCTATGCTTGACATCGGTCTTGACATTACTGCTCTCAAGTTTTTTATTTTTTTTTTTTCAAATTTTCAATAGTATATATGGAATGAAGTTGTGAAAGGTGGAAGTAACCTGAAAAGTAAAATTTTTCGAATACAACTGAGAATCAGACTTTGAACAATACGAAGCTTTTAGTCAAATTTGACATATAGGAAAACTATATTAAAAATTAAGGAAAAATATTTACTGAAGTAAATGTCTGTTACCTGTGTAAAGTAAAAAGTGAAATCTGTCTGTTAACGGGCCACCCCTGTATATACACGCTAGAAGACAAAAAAACCGGACACTCATATTTTGTTGTTTATTTCAAACTAAAGTAAGTACTTTTGTTAATATATGAACATATATATTAATAAAAGTATATTAATAAAATACATATTAATATATATATTATTTACAACATACTTATGTTAATGTAAACCAAATTGAACGAGATCAGAAATTCATGATTTTTTTATGAAAAATATTTAGATTTGAAAGAAAATTGACCCAAAACTTGGCAAAATAGTTTAGTGTTATATTAAAATTAAATTAATGATTTATTGTATCTCTAAATAATTTGTCAGTGTTTTGATGAATTTTCTTTCAAGCTATCATAATTATATCGTTTTTATAATTTAAACTCGTGAATTTCTGATCTCGTTTGAATTAGTTAAAATAAGTATGTTGGAATTAATGTAATGAAAAAATACATATAGGTTGAAATAAAAGAGTCTTTTTTTTTCTTTGAGAGTATATTATATGTCCCTCACTACCAATCAGTCTATCTGATCTGTCATATTTCTATCTCTCTTTCAATCAGTCTGTGTTCGTATACCCTAGATATGGTCAGTATTAAACAGTTTAAAGCTATTTTTTATAAACCTAAACTGTGTGTTTCAAGTGTGTACGTGTTTTTATGTACCTTTTTGTGTTGTGTAATAAACAGCAACATTCAAAAATTTTCCACTCAGGGTATTGATAAGATAATTGTTTTTTGTTTTTGTAATACTTGTACGTTTATAAGATTTATTTTTACCATACTGCAATGTAACATCTAATAGTTCAAGTAGAAGAGAGTAAAACCGTCGCGTTATGGATATTTGTTGTTACTGTCTTTGTTCTCTCGAAAGCACATTATATTATTTTGTCAGGTTAAAGTACATTTTTGAGTTTAAACTGTTGAAATGATACTGCAAATAATAAAACAACATATAAACTGTCCAACTCACATTAAATTCCCCTGCACAGTTTCAGACGTTCGGGTTGCCATTTCGTTTATTATGTCTCGTTGAAACGTAAATGTTATAACTTCTAACGAACTTAGACGTTTTGTTAATGACAAGCCGTTTACACAGTTTGTACGTAATAAAATAACCAGGTCCATTTCATGACATTATATTTAAGAAACAAACATGTGAAAAAGTTCAAACTATTCGTCATTATTTAATTCAGGGAGATACAAACGTTAAGCAATTGACATATTTTAACATTAAGGTGTTTTTCCTTTCCTCTTCTCCATCGTGAAACCTCTGTAAATTATATTAGAATTTTCCTATAAGACTAAGCACTTAACTTGGTGCCTCTTCGTGGATCTCTTTTGGGTAAGAATTTGACTTACCGAAGTGGTTGTACCATATGGAATGGCTGGACTTACAATAGAATGGTTGTACCAGCCAACTGGACTAATGCTTCAAATTCACGAAGATATGTGCCGATGTATCTGCTTCCTATTTACAGAGTTGGCATGTTTTTGCCTCTGTCTACACATCTTCTTTAGATGATAGTTAAAAGGGGAAATGGTCGGTAAGAAGGCCTATAATTTCTTTTAAATCTTATATGATGAGAGAGAGAGTGAGAGAGAGAGAGAGAGAGAGTCCCTTCGCCTTCCTTTTGAGAGATTTATGAATCTCTTAGCTGGAATATTTGTGAGTCCAGTTTATGAGTTTTTCTTCCTCAATCCACACATTCCGGCTCACCCAGTGTTGGTTATGGTCCCATGGGTGAAAGAGTTCCCCTTTTTGGCTAGTTGGTTCCTTTCTTCTGTCTTCATGTCTGGGAATCCGCTTTAAGATAACCTTGTTTATCGTTAAGTTTTTGCTGTTTTTAAAGTTTAAATTTTAAAATACCAATACATAAAATTTTTACAAATGACTTTAAGGTTTAAATGGCCGTTTAATTAGTTGGATACCTTGTTCATAATTAACCTTTCGTCGATAAGGTGATAATGGATTGTTGTCCGTTCATGCTAAATTGCTGGTTGGATTCTCCTTCGTATTTCTGTTTTTGTATCTATATTTGAAATATTTCTTTTCTTTTTTCTAAACGGCCAACATGGCTTCTCCGGGACTTACTAATCGGATTGAATTCAATCTATGACGCGATCAAGCATTACATAAGGCGCCTGGGTTTATTACATAACTATTATTTTCAGCATACCTCTGAAATCGAGGTCGATTACGAGCCTTCAAATCCTTCTTTTAGAAGCCATAATTGAGTTATACCTCACCGTCCTACTCCCGTGGTTATTTGAGAGTTTAACCCCTTGCAGGCTAAATTTACAGGAAATGGCTTTCTCGAAAAACAGCCTTTATGATCTCAAGTTGGCTCACCCTGTTTAATTCTGGCCCCTTTTCCTGGAAATGCATGTCAGGTCCAACGAGCATAGCGATGATATAGAGGTGCCTTCAAGGAGAAGGAACGTAGAGAAAAGTGTGCCGATCCCCCCCAACACCTGTTAGCTTTACCCAACGAAGTCTCTCTATGACAGACCCAAATAGACGTTTCAAGTTATTATTTCTTCAAAAATTTGGAAGTTCGTTGTTAATAAAAAATAAAGGATTCTTTTTCACAAATACCTGCATTGTTTACACCTATAAATAAGATTATTCGGAAATCGTGAGATGCGGTCAGGTGTGATGTAGGTTTCAGAAAAAATTTTCTTTACCGTGCCAACCAACGTTTCGACCTTTATTGCGATCATCTTCAGGGCCTGGTATTTACAAACATTGTTCAAATTTAACCAATCCCATATTTGGAGGCATATAATTTTAGACACATTTAAAATTTGTAGGGAGACCAAAGGTTCAGAAGACAAACCCATTTTTATAGAGAAACTCGAGTTTTACTAGATAAGATTAAAAATAATAATATCTCAAATCTGCAAATGTACGTACACATATTCACAAGCAGTGTTGTACCTTCGCGCAGTCCATAGTCAATTCCAGCTTTTGTAATTCACAGTAAATACTCAATAAACACCACCCCAGGTGTTGACAGTCCAGGGTCAGACCTCGGTCTTACACGTCCAGACAGCGAGTTTGGGCTCCGGGTGCTGTCAACAGCTAGGTCATTTCAGCACACGACATTCGGTTCCTAAATCCAAATCCATTCACACTCACACATTCTAGTAAAATACATTCTTTCCTATTTACATAGCATTCACTGAATTTTTCTATATCACCCTTTACACCTATTATATAGTAACCGACCTCTTCAGTCCTTCCCTTAGGTGATGAATCTCCCTGGAAGAACCAGCTATCAAATTTAACAGTAAAGATGGGAATACTACATCGGGAAGAGTCTTAGGCGAACGCTAGAGAATCGAGTAGGTTCACCTTTTATTAACAGCTGGACGTTGTATGTAACTTATTTTCATGCACGAATGAACTACCGATTAACTTGAGGGATCTGTGTTGGCTATTTAAAATGAGGGGTGAATTGCTGTACCTAAATTTCACCCCCTGGGATGAAAGGAGGGTTGAGCTATGTTCATTATTAACTTGGGAGCAAGAGAGGATGTGGTTCATTTTTCAACATAGCAAAATTTAGATCCGTTCTTTAACCGAAACAAAATTAAAAGAAATGCTAAACACTATAGAATAAATTGTAAATTGTGCCCGCTTCGCTTGAGGTTACAGATATTTGAATTTAATTATTAATTTTTATCTTGTCATATTATTGTTACTCAAATTAAGTAATGTTTTATACTATATATTTTAATATTACCAGTTTTTAAATACGTAAAAGAAGGAATTGGTAAGGATTCGTAGAAACAAACAAGAAAGAAGAGAATGTAAATTAAAATATAATTTAATTACTAGTTTATATTTCTTGGGTGTTTTTTTTTTTTTTTTTTTTTTCAGGAACTAGACAACCATCAAACTCATTTTCTTTTTATTGATATCGTTTTCGGGGACATCATCCTCCCCTCATCAATCTACTTAATAAAAAAACAATGTGAATATTTTATACAAACTATTTACATTTTATTAAATTTAATTTTTGAAATTATTATGATGAGAAAAAACGAGATACCTACTTGTTTTATTTTTGGAAATGCACAATCTTAGTAGTTTTAATATATTTATTCTATTGTCTCTCACTGTCTTAAGGTAACATTTATTTACATTTTATTTTTCCTCTTTTGTACATAGTTAAAATATTTTTGTATTGTTTACAAATTTTATTTTTGTCTTTATGTATATTTATGATATAATCTTCCGTATTCATGTAAATATGTTCCAACTCTATTAGCTTATTATCATTTTTTTCTTTTCGCAGGATTTCAATATCATAAAAGTTTATACTATGTCCAGTTTTTGTTGTATGTTGAATCAAACCAGTTTTTTACTTTTATTTTTTATATCTGTTTTGTGTTGGTTCAATCTTTTATATAAAAATTGTATAGTTTTTCCTATACATGCCCTTTTGCAAGAGCAGGGCGAGGAGGCTGATTCCTCCGAAATCGATATCAATAAAAAGAAAATGAGTTTGATGGTTGTCTAATTGCTGAAAAGTACCTCAAGAAATATATAAAGTCCACAACCGAAAAAGGATGGTAAAAATATTTTTATTTATTTCCTGTACAAAAAGATGATATTTCATAGGTGACAACGGAATTTTATAAAATATATTATTGAAATTTCTTCCACTCGATCTGTTGGCATTAATTTAGTCATTCTTTATTTATAGTCCGCCTTTATTCCTTGTTCTGTTGTCACAGCAATTTCAATTTCAACCTTTATTAATTTACTGTTTCTAAAGGTGATTGACTTAATGTGGGTAAAAAGGGTTAGTCGAATTTAAAACTGAAACTAATTAATCGATGCCAATTATTTCTCATTGGGTGAAAAAAATTGGAGCTATTTTCCCCAATGGAAAATGTTGAAAGGGTAAATCGCGTGATTGATGGATGGAAGTGTTAAAATTTTCATAACAGGTTTCAACCGTTTACTTCATATTATTAACAAATTGTTAATCCGCGTCGACAATTCCCATTCTGTAGATCATACAACAAAGAATTAATTGACACTGATCGATCGGGTGGGGTTTTAAAAAAACGACAAAACAACAATTCCGTTAATTGAGGGATCACAAAACGGGGGGTTTTCAAGTAAAGAGATTAAAATCGATAATTCCCCGGCCTCAAAGTTCAACTCGAAGCGGATGATGCACAGCCATGAAAGGGACGTGTTGACATTAACTATGAGAAAGTCCCCAAGCGGTGGATTAACAGTATTAGGACGCTCTTAGCACTTCCATCAGACAAGATGTTTGACGTGAGATGAAGGAGACGGAATTTAAATAAATTCCTAATTTGCCTTGCGGGTAGAAACGTGTTCGATGTCCAAACGATTCTTGCTTTCCTTACAATTCCAAATTACAGCCACATCGAAATCGATGGGGGTGGATTTTATATAAGCATTAAGCCTGCTAATTTGAATTGTGCTCAAAAAGGCTTTAGATTCGAATTTCTTTTTGGATTTAAATGGACAAATCGGTCACTTTGCCTATCTTTATCCTTCTAGTCTGGCTTTTCAAAAGTTTATTCACTGCAAAGTTGGTGAGGTTTTTGTACAAAAAAAGTTCTCTTGTCAAATTCTTTGCTATTGGTTCAATTTTCCTCCAATTGGCTCTTCCTCTTAATCTAGTTTGCTGATATTTATCTCTAATGTTCTGATATTTTTTTGCCCTGCCAGAAGGACTCTTCTACTTCGAATTTTTGAAGTTAAAAATTATTGTTATTCAGATATCGTGAGATGCGGTCGGGAGTGATGTAGGTTTCAGAAAAACATTTTCTTTATCGTGCCAACGTTTCGATCTTTNTATATATTTATTACATTGGCCAAATTTGATCATTTCTATGTTTATGTTTTTCTATTCATCATCACCTATCTCGTCCTGTATTTTGCACACCAAAAGTCACTGTTTATTGTAGACAAATTCTACTATTATTTTGCCACAAATACTGGAATCCCATTTTTTGAATCCTAGTTTTCAAGATTTCAACACCACTAAGAATATTGTGTGTGTTACCTATTATACAATATATTTAATCTAAGGTTTTCGTACTAGCTAGGGTGACGTAAAGGCAATTTGAAAAAAGGCGACTATTTTTTATTTAAATTAGCAATGTATTTGACTATTAGGGACTTTTTTTGTTAAACTAGTGAATGGTGGAGATAAGCAAGTTGAAGTTTCATGGGTCGCAATCTCAGTTTATCCTTCTTTATTAAGGTTTTTTATCGCGTCATAAATCCCTTCGTCTGCCCTTGTTGCCCTTGGCCATCCATGGAACCATTTTAAGTCGACTTATTTACCCCGGTTCTTAACGAAGTCTTGGTTGATAACCAAGAGTCCCCTGGGAACGAAACGGAGGTTGCCGGCAATCAAGGGTTGCGGTCACATGATTTACAGGTAGGGCGTGGAACTTAGTCCATATAATATCACCTCCAGTTTAAGCATAATTCCCGGCTGGGTTTCATTAAAATGCACATAACGTACCTTTCTCGTTCGCTTCATTTTCCCAACGAAAAGTAAACATGAATGTGAATTTTAAAAAAATCTACGCACTGCTTTTGCATTTTACGCCATGCCGTCTCATATACAGGAAAGTGACGCGTTAAAATTAATATTTAGCAGTCATAATTGACCATATTAATTATTTAAATCAAACTCAATTAATTCTCAACCAAGACCGTAGATAAAAAGAATAATTAATTGAATAAATATGCAGTCTCACTTTTTTCAATTTTTCAAACTAAACTTATTGAATATATTAAAAACCTATCGCCACATTCACCAAAAACTATTTGTCAATGTTGATCTACAAAAAACATAATTTGTTTTATAATAATTGCTGCCATACTTTAAACTGTCGGTTTGATTGCCCAAAACGAAAGTTTAAACGTGGAGCCAAGTCAATTTTTGTTTATTAATTTACCATTTGCACAGCATCTTTGTTTGTATTTCATTATCATATTGACTTAAAAAGTCGTCGACTTGGAAATACTTCACCGGGACCGTATTTTACATACATATTTACAAGTTATGAAACTATACTTGGTTAACGGTTTGATAATCGTTATGCTGTGTGAAATTCGATGTTTGAACAAAGTTTATGAAATCAAATTTGTTGATTCGAGGTGTGTTATTTTAGTATAATTTAAACTAATTATGATAATTCTTACAAATGTGTTAATTTATTTTTCTTTATAAAATTTAAAATATGAACTGCTGGTCACTTTATTACCTTAGGTGTCTGTCCTCATTTTTGAAAATGCACTCGTGTCATTAATGTTAGGATGTACATTTAATAATTTTTTTAGTATGCTATTTTAAAACTTTATTATTATAATCCTTACATTTTGCTTTACAGCTTTATTTTATTGAAATTCTTTATCAAGGGTTTTGCCTCGTTTCAGCCGGTTTCAATTTCGACTTAATCAATCTTATCACGAGAAAGACATATGAACCAGGAATAAACGAGGACAACAAATGTTAGGCAGAAACACCTGTGAGAAGAGCTTTGGCATTATTCTTGTAATATAAGTATTAGGATGAAATTGGACGTTATTTATTCAAAATCGAAATACACATTACTGTATAGTAGAGTACATAATATTAATTATTGTTGGGTTGGCTGATTTTATTCGGTTCAATATGCTGTAGAATGTAAATTTCACACTACGTGGTTACAGCAAGCAAAATGATGATCACGGCATACCATTACAACATATTTATTGGTATTAATAGGCCTGAATAACTTCCTCTTAGAATATTTACGTTAATAGGCATGTAGTTAAAAATTAATTTATAATTACGAGATCAACAAGTCATTCTATTATATCTATCGTTTTTGGCCTGGAGGCTGACGCATCTGGTTTAACGCTATTTATAACTAAAAATTTAACATTTTTGATTCGTATTGCACCTTTTTCACAATTGACATGCATATTTTTTTCTTTGAGCACTCAGTGCTGAGATATGTGTTAATTTTAAGCTTTGTCAGATAAGTGAAGATTAAAATTGAATAGTGTTCAGGCTTTTAAACGTGTCAGACGGCGAGACAAAAAATTGTCAATTTCCCTGTTTTTCCACGCTCTAGAAAACTGCTGGTCCGATTACGTGAATTCTATTTTCGCCTTTCATGGAGGGCGGTTTTCAATACCCCCATTGTTTGTCGGGTGGGCCTTTCTGTTACACTTCTTTATCCCTTGTTTTGAGACACAGCGACGTCCAACGACAATTTCTGACTTTCGTTCATATTGAATAGGCATCACGAGCTTCTGGCGACTACGAAATCGGCTTTCTCTCCCTACATACATTAGAGGGCATTTCTCATTTTCCCTTAGAGAGAAAGAGAGAGATCACAAAAAAAGTACGTGACGATCAAATTGCACAACATTTTTCCCCGCCTCGAAAGTCAAGACCGTGGCTTGAAAAAATCTTATTTGGACCTAATTTTTCGCCAGGTAACTTTATATTCCGCCTCTTGTAATTGATGTTTGCTGTTATGCGCGTGGATTCTAGGGCAAATTTGATTTATTAGCTGGGTGTCATGGTAGGGCCGGGGTGTAATTGAAGGGCCTACCCTCAAGCGTTGCCCTATTAAGGGGCGGGGAACTTTATGTTATTCCCTTAGCGCCGAGGTTTGTTATTATTAAATAAAAGCCACGCCGAGTTCATTATAATACCTATCAACTTAGAATTAAAGTCTAAACAATTTTAAATTTAAGGTAACACTTAATTTCTAAGGCGTAAATAAACTGACTCGTTCGGCATCTGTTGAAATGTTTTAAAGGGGGTATAAGGTGCGCCTGAAGATTACGCTTTAATGACTTTTGATACATTTAATACAAATATATATACAAAAACAATATACAGGGTGAATTGCTACTCGTGCTACAAACTTCTCCAGTAGATTCTTCACCCTAAAATGAACAAAAAAGTTCGTATTGTCCATGGTCCGATTCTCAACCATTTCAGAGTAATTTCGCTTTTTATCGATTTTGAAAGATATCACGTCCTGGCGTCGGAAAATCGTGATATCTTTTAATCTAAACATTTCTCTGAAAATCTAATAGCACCGTTGAAATTCCCGTTAATTTTTCAATAAGAAGATGACGGTGGCAAAATGTTTGGGCTAATTTTTTGTGTTTTATTTCAGCCAGAACTACAAAAAGAGTGGAAAATTGTGTAAATCGGAAAGTGTATAAAGTAATCCAGAGTTTCTAATTTTAGTCTCAGAAGGCAGCAAATTTGAGGAAAACTACCTGATTTAATAACGCTTCCAACGCACTCGTCATTTTCTTATTTAGTGGTTGTGAGACCAAGATGTTGATGACAAAAAGAGAAAAAATGGTGGTTCAAGGATTGCTAATGTTTGAGAGTGACTTGCTACTCGTGCTACAAACTTCACCAGTAGATTCTTGACCCTAAAATGAACAAAAAAGTTCATATTGACCATGGTCCGATTCTCAACCATTTCAGAGTAATTTCGCTTTTTATCGATTTTGAAAGATATCACGTCCTGGCGTCGGAAAATCGTGATATCTTTTAATCTAAACATTTCTCTTAAAATCTATAAGCACCGTTGAAATCCCCGTTAATTTTTCAATAAGAAGATGAAGGTGGCAAAACGTTTGGGTCTTTCTTCCTTGACCTTCTAGCTGTTTGTAAACTTCTTAAGCATTACATACTAAATGGGCATTAAATTAAATTAAAAAATTTCAATGGAATTATGATTTTGATTCTCTCTAAAAATTAACGGGGATTTCAACGGTGCTTATAGATTTTAAGAGAAATGTTTAGATTAAAAGATATCACGATTTTCCGACGCCAGGACGTGATATCTTTCAAAATCGATAAAAAGCGAAATTACTCTGAAATGGTTGAGAATCGGACCATGGACAATATGAACTTTTTTGTTCATTTTAGGGTGAAGAATCTACTGGAGAAGTTTGTAGCACGAGTAGCAATTCACCCTGTATACATGTTAATATATATACAAAAAAGGAGAACGCTAATACATTATTTTTTATTTTATTTTATTTTTATTTTTTGACTTTGCCGGACAAGCCAAGCCAAAAATTGCCATAAAAACTCATGTATATTTTCTAGATTCTACTTCGTTGTGAGCGTTGAAAATTAAATACTAGGAAGTAATTTTTGCTGATGTACTATTAATTAACTAACTGATTTAACTCATTTTATCAACTCGAGAGTGAGGGAGGAAAGAATGGAGAGAGAGAAGGTGAGAGAAAGAAATGAAGGGAATTAATGAAATTTTTCTATGGCTAGTCAGAAGCTGAAGGGAGGGAGGGAGAGAGAGAGAGAGAGAGAGAGTGAGAGTGAGATGAGAAGATATACATGTTGTGTACCTTGTGCTTCATGTATGCCAACATTTAAAAATATACTTAATGTAAAAACCAGATTCATTTTATAACGTGTACACATATTTTTTGTTATTATAAATTTATGTTGCTATAAATTTTGACAAATGTTTCTATTTTGTTTCAGGTAAGTGAATTATGCACCAATCTAATTTTCGTTATGCAGGTAATTTAATTATAATTTTTATATACCGTTGATTTTGTAAACTCTAAAATATAACCTGGTGTCGATTCAACAGTAACGTTACAATAATAATAATAATAATTGAGTAATTCGTGCAGTGATATTGTATAGCGTTCTGCAGGATGTTTCAATTGAGTGTTGTTGTGTAAAGTACCTTTATAAATATGTGAGAGCGTGAAATAGTTCAATGTTATAGCGATTATAAAGCGATAATGGGTGGATCAGAAAATTGAACAAAAGGTTGTTTTTAACCTTTCGAACTGGATAGTTGGAAAATGTTTAAAGTGTTATCGTTTGTTGGTTTTAATAACATACGTGACTATTCGCAGTGAAGTTTTTTTTTTAATGTTTGTTTCATTGCTGCATGTTTAGAAATGACATTAATTGGGCTGTAATTACTCCTAATTAGACTATATGATGCTTTTTGTCATTAGCGTTCGATTCTTTTGTGGATTTTTCGCAAAAAGAATTTCAAGGCCCCCATTAAGGATTTACAACTGGGAAGCTTGGTGAAAATGCCTCTTATCTCTGCGTCCATTAGAGTGAATCAGGAAGAAACGGAGATACGTTTCGTTACGGTCTTGCGAGGCCCGTTCTGATAAAAGTTGCTGCCTTCATGCACCAACCGGGACGGGCTGAAGGTCGGTTTCACCGCAAGCTCTTTGTCATTTAAAATTCGAAAAGCCAAGGATATGCCGCGGTCGCTTCGTCGGACCATGAAGCTTATAGCTGGCTGTTCGTGTAGGCGACCTTTAAAAAAATTCAGAACGGATTTTCTAATCTCACGTGTGTCTAATCTCACGATGGCGTCGAGAATGAACTGCTAAATATAAAGTCGATAAGAATAATTGATATGATTCATCCATGATTAAGGCTTAAAATGGAAAACAGACTCTTCTTCGATACCGAAGGCCGTCCGACATACAAGCTCGTGTGATTACACATCTCCACTTTTAAAAATCACATTGTATGATTGATTGTGTTCATCGAGTTTAAACTTTCGAAATAATTTAGGCGATATTATTCGGAATGATTCACACAGCCGCCCAACAGTTACTCCTTCCGCATTGGGTTCGATAACATCGATCTTCGAGGACAAAGATACTCAGTTTTTGTTTATTCGTACATGATGTATATTTAAAAGGGTATACAGTGGAATAACGGTTTAGGAATTTTCCTCCCCTTTGAGCATCTGCTCTTCTGCACCATTAGAAATAACACGGGATTATTCACACAAAAGCTAAAAAAAAAATGTTTACTTTTTGAGATGTGAGGGCTGATGAACGATGAACGGACTTAACCGGTTGAAATAGTGAGGATAATCTGGCCAGTATAAACAGAAACGATCAAATTACATACTATACCTAGATGACTAGGACTTTTGTAAGTAGAATCTTTTCCAAAAAGTGAACTATACTTACGGCATCAATACTTGTTTTAAATTAGTCTATATGTATATACTAGTGTAACTAGATTTATGTAGCTATGAAATATATACGTTTATTCCTGAAAGGAGGAGTGGCTTGTAAACATCTTAAAGTGTGTAATTAAGTTTAATTAAGTTAATCGGCCGTTGGAATTGACAATTTTCTACATCACATTTGGAAGGTTTAAAAAATAATCCATTCAGGAGGATACAATAGAATAAAGATTTAGGAATTTTCTCATTTGTAGTAAAGACTGCTTATCATCATCTAGAGAGAGTACTTTTCGAACTGCTTAGGTCTATAAATAAAGCTTATATGTACACTTATAAATACGTGGTGAGGTGTGATGAACCTGTTAGGTTGTTTCTGGCCACACCAACGAGTCCAGGATAATCGGAAATAAACTACAGCTTACAATTATGTTTACAAGTTTATACTTACAAAAGCCAATAGTGTGTAGTGAATTACGATAGTCGAACTATATTTGTGATTTATCATCTGGTACCGTACTTTATTGATAACAGTGTGGTTTGTAAATACCTCAAATTATTTTATGCACCAAGTTTTGGGTTAGATCAAAATAAAATACATTTAGAAGGTATACAGAATATTCCGGTATGTGGTAAGGTTTAGGTTAAAAGGAGTCTGCCTTTTTACGTCCTTACGCACAGCAATTGGTCTATTGTGCAATATCCATTATTATCTAGACCTCTTCTTTAAGCTTAATGCTTTTTAACAGATTCCAAAGCTTTGTCAAGGATTCTCATGCGTATCTTTCAGCCCTTGGAGTTTTTTTTCCTGGAGTACGAATCTCAGCATGCCTTCCCACCAACAGACGACATGTTCATCTTTTTGGCCATATCTGGTTGTTTCTGCTTTCTCTAGTCTAATGCCTCCGTAGTCTGCGGTGTCCATTTAGCCTACTATTCTAGATCATCCTAAATCCTTTGATCCTTCAGTAGTTCTGTCCTCAGTTACTGGGATGGCCCTTCAATGAACTATGTCACCTGCCTCTGTCCTGAGATACAATCCCATTGATCCGAAGATTTCTTCATCCATTGTCTTATGAATCTACGTTCAGGGCAACACGGTATACCGCAAAATGGTTCATTGCCGATAATTTTCTCGTCTAACTTTTCCTTCGCTCCTCTGCCCTGTGTGCCCTAATATGCAAGGGTATCTTTGTTTTACCCATCGTCTGATAGGGCCTAGAAGCAAACCCATACCTCTCTGGTCATTACATTAATTAAATGATTTAATAATTACATTAATTAGTCGAGAGACGTTTATAACATCTTCAACCTGATGATGAGCGTTTAATGCTCGAAATTCGGATCGTTATAAACAACAATTCTGTAAGTGGAACTAACATTTACAAAATGTGGGGAAAAAAGTGAAAAGTAACGTACGGTATTCCTACTTTGATAAAGCTGTAATATCTGTCTTCACAGGCAAACGAAGGATGTTGTTACATATACATAAAACATTAATGTCAATACCTAATTTAAAAAAAAAGCTTTCATAAACCACATTTGGTTCAAAACGAGGACATATCGAGGCTTGTGGTAAATTTGTCTTTTGGGGCACGTCAGAGATAATTAAATTGATTAATCATGAGGGAAACTACTTTTTTTGGGGGTTGCAAAATAATTTTTTTATTTGCTTTGTATCAAAGGTGTAGTGTTTTTCATCATTCATGAAAATCTGATATGAAAAACTCTCCCGCCGGGTAATTCACCAGTGCCTCATTAAAACGAGGCTTGGAAGCTTATTGCGAAATCGGCTTTAAATTTTCCCCAATTAAGGTGTGGGCGACGCCGGGGAATCGCGAGTGGGAAAGTTTTAACATCCCTTGTAGATCGTTACACGAAGACTTCCTAATAGTCGACCGTCGAGGCTTACGGCTGCTAAATCCTCTTGAAATTTAACGGAAAAGATTTTTGTCTTAATGTTCAAACATGCAATTTACACGGGGAACTTGTGAAGTTGTTAATTTTTATAAAATTGTTTTCTTTTTCTCGTCAATTTAGTTTTATATAAATTGCGTAACCTATTAGCAAAAGTAGTACCTACTTAGTAAAGCTTTAAATTAAATTCATAATGTAAAATAAGCAAAACAGTAAACATCGTCTTTTTTCATATTAAACACAGCTAAAAATACATTCGGCAAATTTAAAAAAACATTGACCTAAAATTAAAGTCAAAGTATTTTATTATATTATTTGATATTTACAAATACAAATATTGTATTAAGTAAATATTTTCATGTTCGCTGAATTTGTCGACTTCGATCCTCTCAGATTACACGACATTTGAAAAATGGCAAAAAGATGGAAAATTCAAAAGGATGTAGGTTGAGATGAGGAGTTGGTGTCCGAGTGGATCGTCGCGATAGCTCAAGTGGTTGGAGCAGCGGCGAATTAAACCGAAGGTCGTGGGTTCGAATCCCGCTCGTGACACTAGTTTTTCATCTTGATCAAGGCCTTAGATGACAAGAATAATTAATTGAAATAATTAATATGGTCAGTTATGACCGCTAAACATATATGGGTTAATTAAAGAAGTAATCACTCGCTAACAGCTCCCCGTGGTTACTTCATAAGTCACTGAGAATCCAATCCTGTTTACACGATTATTGAAAATGGCAAAAAGATGGAAAATTCTAAAGGGTGTAGGTTGTGTCCGAGAGGATAGAAGTTACGATATCTGCTGAAGTAGTTTAAGGATTGGCGTATTGTCTGAAGGGCGTGGGTTCGAATCCCGCTCGTGACACTAGCTTTTTCATCTCAACCAAGACCTTAGATAACAAGAATAATTAATTGAAGTAATTTTAAACTTAAAAAGGTGGATTTATAATTTGACGTAGAATTTGAATTGCTTGGAGAGTTGGGAATTTCCTTGGTTGAGCCCGACACTTCACAACCGTACGACCTGAGAATCTTATCGTAGATTAAAAGTTTGTTTTCATTGTTTAATTTTGATCGAGAGTCAAGTAGTCTTTTTAATTATTTACAAGTTGGTTTTTCCTTGTCTTTTCAATCTTGTTTGGCGATTCCAATTCATCATTTGTCCATGAAAAGTCCCAAGATAACGGGCATATTTATACTCTCTTGAAGCCAGATATTTTTACACATGGTAAAATTATTTGTTCGCTATCGTCGACGAATGTGTTGAAATGTTAATATGTGTAGGAATATCTGTAGTGTATATTGAAAATAGAAATGCTTCCCTGAGGAACACCAGCTCTAATGCGTATATACGGTTGTATAATTCAGTTCCCTGACCGACTAGGCAAAATTGATTGGTATCAGTGGAATATGAGATAGTACATATGAAGGAGGATGTTATTCAGTTTGCAAAGCAAGTCCGTGTGCCAGACTCGATAGAAGGCCTGCTCTAAATCAAGAATGACACCCAAGCAATGCTGTTTTTGTTCAAGAGAAAGTTAAACAACAAAATTAAAAAGTTAAAACTTGCAACGTAAGGAAAATCCTTTCAACCAGATGAAAAAAAACTTCCTTTCTACTTCAGTATTGTTCAGAACCTTTCTGTCTATATTATATTTTAAATTATATCGTGTAAATTTTCTTTAGGCGCTTCTTTTTAATAAGAGAACATATGTCTATAAATCCCTACCAATAACGCATGTTTATAATGTTTAAAATGAAAAATATTAATATTTACAAGTATTGTTTCGATATTTACGAAATGTAAACCCATCAAATAAAGTACACGACGTGAGCACGAGCGTCCTAATTATTACGGGTTAACGAAATGTCAGTGTAGCAAATCAATTTCAAAATGTCAATGCCCTCCTCGGCGAGGACAATGGGCGACAATATGGCAAGATATTTGGCAGCAGTGGTTTAAATTTATTATTTTGAAGCTGCTTCATCATCCAGCTATATTACTGCTGGACAGGCTTATACTGCAATACATAGGCATATACTGAAAACATTGTTTGATGGGTTTGATTATTTATATTTCCCACTGCGCTGGTATAAGTGGTTAATATTGCTTGCCTATGCTCAAGAAACTATATTTTAATCTCAAAGGTACAAATTTTCCTAGAAATTCATCGTTGTCTTGACTCTTCGAAAGGGAATCTTGGTTTAGGCCTGAGAGACGAATATACTAAGTATGTGGGATGGGAAACCAAATCCTGTGATAAGAGTGCTATCGCAAATGATATAAAAGTTTAAATCATATATTCTTGTCGTCTTGGGACAAAAAAAAATCCATAGTCTTATTTCATTTTAAGTCGTTCTTTATATAGTATTCATCACATCAACATTAAACGTTTCGAAATATAACCATTAAGGGGAAACTGTTTACAAATAAACAATTAAGTGGATGATAAATTAGAAATAAGGTAAACAAAGTGGGCCATAAAGTTTATCGGGCCCAAACGTCCGACAAGGAGAAATTGAACATTATTTTCTCATCAGCCCATTACGGGTCAAGTATTCTGAGAATTTTTTATTCCTTCTGTTCTAGTACAGATCCATTCTCTAACGCTCTTAATAGCTTGGTATTTGATGACTCATAAATTGCCTGTGTCAGAGGACAAACTTGTATCACCAAAGAATGATAGAAGTTATATACTGTTCATATTCCACGAAATGATAAAAGGGTATACACGCATTATTATTGAAAAAAACTACATTAGAAGAAGATAAAATACGCTTGAGTTAACTTATAAACAAAATTTTCTACTAAACACTAAATATATTAAGAAACAAACAAAGAATATAAAATAAATCATAGAAATTTGATTTAAAAAATTAATAGGTCACTGTTTAGTAGATAAAATTAGGTAATTCACAAAGAGGAACTGGAAAAAAATTATCGAAAAAAAAGATAAGAATGTTCAAATAAAGTTGTATTAAAATTTTTATTAATCGCAGGAATTAATTAGGATATTTAACTTTTTTTTATTCCGCTGAAATGTTAGGAAATGTCAGATAGAAAATTAAACTAGGCAACACACGAAATTTTCATGAATACACAGAAGACAAGCTTGAAATTGCATGGTGCACAAAGGACGAAAAATGAACGTATATACCTGAACAAAAATAAACAGACCCAACGGATTACAACGAACAAACTCAGGAAGTCGAATACATGAATCAACAACGGACATACATATCATATACACAATGTAAGACATTATACAAAAGAAGCTGGAAAAGGACCAACCGGGGATAAAACAACAAAGATAACCACCTTCTTCCAATATTTACGAATTTATAAAAGTAATCCGACTTAACAGAAATCGCACAGACCAATCACTGAATGTGATGAGAAACCGAAAATATAGGCTGACAAAAAAAAAAAAAAAAAAAAAACCGCGAACCCTCCAAAGAGGAAATATCATAAAATAGTTCTGGTATTTTGAAAATGAAAGAGGATTTCAGTAAGTTCTTCTAAATTTGCATTTGCGGTTGGCAACCTCTAGCCACTAAAGTACTAAAGTGGATATTCAGGATCTATAGAATGAGATAACTGCCCTCAAAACTAGAAAATTCCTCTCTCAGGGACAAATATGTTCCGAAAGCTATTAATACTAGAGCAGATGGTAAATTCACCGCTGTTTTGGTCCAAGATACAGCACTGCATATGGAAGCCGAAACGAGTCGGACAGACATAAACAGCGAGGATTTGACTGGAAACTATTAAAATCTACAACCGCGTTCATTGTCTTTTGTTAGGTTTCGAATTATCAATTCCATATATATTTATTGCTTATAATTGATAATCGTTCTAAAGATAAGTTGTCTATCTTTAGATATCTAAAGCTTTTCTCTGCATATGGAAAATTTCAATTTAACCTTAGAGGCAAAAGAGAAATCAAGGGCCGCCGAAAATTCCAGCCTGCCGAGACCTGAAGATCGAACTTGGATAAAACGCCTGTCTGGCCGAAAGAAACCGTTCCAGGCCGAAATAAAAGGCTAATCTTCGAAATGATAGCATCACACAGCATTTCAGGTCATTTCGGAGATCTTAATTTATCAATTGAAACAACCCGCTGAGGCATATTTCAAGAGGGAAATGTCTTACAATCTCCATGGTCTCTTTAAAAGGGAAACGTCTTTTCTTATTTCGTTCTTTTTTCCCCATGAATTTATTATTTTTACGCTCCAAGGAGACTTAATTTATTCATAACGTGACTTGTGACTTGAAATATTTCTAAAAAATATTTGTTTTTGGGAATGGAAGCTGGATTACATTGCGCACACCAGATTTAGGAAAGAGAGTCACCTAACGAAGAAATCAGAACTTCTTTTGAAATGAAATCAATATAAAATCGCTAGCGAAAAGGATGTAAAAACACAGTTTAACTTGGATGTTTAACCTTAGAGACAAAAGAGAAATCAAGGGCCACCGAAAATTCTCTCTCTTTGTTTATACATATATCACTACCTATATTAGTATATCTATATTCTCTTATATATCTCCCATCCTCTCCCCTCTCTCCTCTCTTTCTCCCCCCCCGCTCTCTCACACACTCTCTCTCTCTCTCTCTCTCTCTCTCTCTCTCTCTCTCTCTCACAGACTCCCTCACTCACACTCACTTATCCACTCGTTTTCTCTGTTAATCTATCTCTCACTCTCGCTCACTCACTTTTTCTCTATCTATCTCTAAAAGAAATGCAAGTCAGATTTGTTTTCTTTCCAATTTTCATGTAAAATGTTTTCCACGAGTGCAGTTCGAATTCAGAAAATTGACATGGATGTACAATTAGGAAAAAAAGTGCAAACGAGAAAATCAATAGGCCCTCCACGTTTATTACCAATTGTACGGTAGAAGAGTAGGGCCAAATTCAATCTTGTGCCAGGGTCCAAAGCCTCTGTCTTTTAAATTGTCGGAACACTTTTCCGAGATAGTCTCGGTTAATGATAATAAGAAGTGGCCTGCAGAGGAAAAGAGAATCACATGATAATAATCGTCCGCCTTGTCTTGCCGTTATGCCTCGGACAGGTGCGTCTCGTTATTTGTGCAGTTGAGGATGTCAGAAATTATAATAATCATGGCAATATCATTTTCTGAATAAGTGACATTGAATTAAATCTGTTGTTTTCAAGAAATTTTATGTTATTATTTTCTTTGATAGCTGCCTTAATTTTGTTGTATATAACTTTTGTTTACCTATCACGTGTTAGTGGCTTACAATGGATGAGTTCAGAACATTCAGAAAGTTTTCGTAAATGATCAAAAGTGGTCAAAGCAGGATAAAATATAACATCGAATCGTTTCGTTGTAGGGATTTTTAAATTGTGAGATTTTCTCCTGTGGCCTGCCGGGTGGTAGATCTGTTTTATAGTTACCTATTATCTCGCTGATTTTACTTAGTTCATAAGCATTTCGATATCTTCTGGTTTGGGTGGAGTCTGAACTAACAGAAATCAGTGAGGATAGGCAGACCAAATGATAGATAACTAACAAACATAAGGGACTTTTAAACAGACGAAACTTTTTACATATCGTTAGCATTTAACAAGTCTTTAAATCTTTGATTAATTGTTAGTAATAATAAATAACAAAAAAAGTGTTTTACGTAGTAGATACAATCTCCTCCTATCTGAACAACATATTCTTACGGTCAAACCATCATTGAATGTATCGTCTGTTTCTACAAAAAGGACTAGCGTGAGAGAATACATGTAATTCATGTGGACTATGGATGAGTGTGAAAGGCTGAATTAAAAAAAAAAAAAAGCTTGTGGATAAACAGTGGTCGTTATAAGATATTAATTATATTATTTAAAACTTCCCAGTGTAATTATATCGCAACAATTTGAATACATAACTTCTGACTATTTTAATATTCGGAAGTGACCCTTAAATTCAAATTTATTGCATATTTGTACTTAGATACGTAAAAATAAATTATTATTTACGGTCTGGTGTTACGTAGGTTTCAGAAAACATTTTCTTTATCATGCCAACGTTTCTATCTTTTTTGAGATCATCTTCAGGCCCTGTGATTTATAAACATTGTTTTAATTTCACAAATACACGTAGGATGTGAAAAAAATGAATTTATACAACGCTAGAAAATTTTAAATTAAAAAAAAAATTCACATCCTGCATGTATTTGAAAAATTTAAACAATGTTTATAAATACCAGGCCCTGAATCTCAATAAAGATCGTAACGTCACACCAGACCGCATCTCACGACCTCCAAATAATCAAGTAACGGTCACTGAACACACAAAATAAATTATTATTATTTATTATTATTATTACTATTATTTAACGTATCCCTTAAGTTGGTGGATCATAATCATTATCATTGTATTTGACTCCTGGAAAGGATGGAATATCTTCAGATTTAACTTTATGGCATTCATATACAAAGTTTCCTTATGTGGATTTAAGTAAGTTTTTTCTTTCTCCGAGTGTTCGCAGAGATCATATCAATCCTCAGGGTGTTGGTGTTTTTGAAAAAAAAAGCCCATTTGTAAGTATGTCGGGTTCGAAGTTCGAACGCAAGGCCGTTGGATTCGAACCCCGGATCTTTACCTTACAGTGATTAGGCCTTAGCCATTGCGGCCACCGACGCCCCATTAAGACCGGAGACCGGGGTAGTCGAGTGATAGTGGTCACCGTGATTTTCTTAAGTACAGTTCAGCTGATAATAAAAAGACGAATGTTTTTCATCTTAATTACTTCTACAGGGAAAGCTTCTACCCTGAAGCCAAGCGTATCGGTTTTTTGCCAATCTTTCGTTGTAATTTGTAGCTCTTTGTGGCCGAATTAGTTTTACTGAGGTAATCAACGGTTGGAAGAAATCGGAAAAAAATTCCCGAGCATAACACTTTTGGAAATAATTATATACCGAATTTCCCCAAAAAAGGAATTGAGGATTTGCATTTAGTTTAAAGACTTAGCAGGCCAAGAATTTATAACGGTCATAAATCATTGAAATGAAATTACCTATTAACTTGTCTTTGTTCCAAGATAAAACCCCCGAAATATGTTAAAATTTTCTGAAACATATTTTAAAAACTGTTTAAAGGACATAACTGTCCAAGTTTTGAAATAAATAAAGACATACAGGAACTTGTCAAACTTGAACTATCATTGTAAAGAGTGATGGAATGTTAAAGCAAGGGAAGATAAATAATAAGCCTGAGCGGAGATGAAAGCTGATAAAACAGACAGGAAATTGGAAAAAGATGCAAATCTTCTTTCCAACTGAAATATAATCATGTCCTTTGTATAATAATGTGAAATTTCCAAACAATAATCTGATTCTGTGTATATATTCGTTGTTTGGAGAAATCTAAAACTAGTCAAGTATTTTTTGGCTTAATTTTGAAGAAAACAAAGATGCTGCAATATGGAAGAATTTAATTTTACTGCTTTGATTGGCAATGGTTTGAACGAACCTATAATGTTAGGAAAAAACTCCTTACATATGTGATATTCAAGATTAGAAGACGTTTCTAAACAAATTTGTATACCCTGCCTAATTTATCAACCTATTTAGTTAATGCTCCATACATTGCCAGCTTTTCTAAAATAAAAAATCTTCGTTAACTCCTCTTTGAAACATTTTAGAAACACCATTTTCCTTTATGACCAACATTTGGCTTAACGCAGACAGTTTGTACAGAAAGTTGACAATGTGACAAACGCCGAAAGTCGTGTGTAAACGATTTTAACTTTGGAAGGGCAGGTCGACCCTGATCAACAACATGGTCCGCCTGTTCTCACAGTTCCCTTAAAATGCTCAGATTCATGGTTGATCAAGAAATAACAGCCAATTTTGTTTTATTATCAAAAGTCCCTCCTTATTGTGCTCCGATTTTTTTCTAGTTTTCCTGTTTTAGAATTTGAAAATTACACTCAAATTTTATTTCTTTTATCCTTCAGTCATTGCTAAAAATAATCAGATCTAACTAAATCTGAATAATGTAAAAGCAGATTATCTACATCCTTTGGTTGCATTAACGTACATGCTGAGCATTTCATGAGATTGCAATAAGTTTTTTTCGATTTTTACCGCTTTAGTCCGGTCTAAAATTAAACTGGGTGTGGATTTCATCGTTTGCAATGGCAAACTTCGCTATTACTGAATAGCATTTTATTCTCTTGATAACAAATAAACATCTAACCCGCTTTTATCACATGGTGTTTACCAAGGTTATTATTAGCTTTTCTTAAATCTGTTGTAGTCTGTTAAGCTCCTGACGCAATGGTTTAATGAACTTCTTTTAGGGGCGTCGGTGGCCGCAAAGGTTTAGGCGTTGACACGGCGCTCATCAAGGTAAAGGTCCTCGGTTCGAATCCAGCGGCCGTGCGTTAGATTTTTACAAATGTGCTTTTTTTCAAAAACATCGGCACACTGAAGGTTCATATAAACTCGTAGTTGAAATACCCTCTTAAAAAAAAAGAAAAAACTTCCTTTCTAGATCAAATGTGAAACCTATTATGAATGAAGTTGGTGGAATAAGGTTCTTCTCATATATAACATTATTATTAAGTTTTGACTGGAATCTTCAATCCAGATCAGCCTTCATACGTCATTTACTTAAAATAGGGTTGACTGCATAATTTTTGCATTTTTTTAAAAGCGATTATTAGAGTAAAGTGGCGTGATATCTTTTAAGCTGGTCTATTTTTTCTCCATAAACTCTCATTTTTTAAACTCGGAACCGCTTTTTGTCGTTGTTAAAAAAATAGTTAGGTATGCTCGATTGATCTTGTTTATTTGGAACGTTTTTCTTTTCCGCCTGACACCTGATGGCTTTCGGTTCGGACACAGTTGTGAAAATTAACCACAAAAAGAAAACCAACAAAGCGAGGCGGACCAACTATCGATTAAAAAATAAAGCATGAATTCAACCAGTTCAGGGCGACTTGGTAATGAATATTTTCTTAAAATATAACGATAACGTGAGAAGTTTCTAGTCTTTCATGGCACGAGAGCTTGTACTTGCAAGTTTGAAAAGGTTTTAAAACAAGCACTTTTGGTTAAAAGGTGTTTATCTTTAGAAACAATTGATACACGGGGGTTTTTAAAGTAACTTAGAATATAGTTCAAACACTTTTTGTTTATTCTACAACTAGTTAGGTCCTTGTCAGTTTCATTCATTTCTCTTTCCTGAACATTACGCACAATCACCTTGCCACTGTCATCACAAAAGAGACCGGTTAGCCCGTCCCCGGTCGTCCAAATTGTTTCAACGAAAATTCCATCCAACTTTTATTCCCCAAGGACAAATCCAATTATTTATTTTTTTGCTGTACACCAACTTTAAATTAAAGAGGGTTACAATGAGAAAAGCTCTAAAAAGGAGAAACCGGCCGTTGTGATCACAAGGCGAAACAAGGTCGGTGCCGAGTCACGCGAACGTTTTTTTAAGGGCAGTGAGCAGCAAGTCCAAAATCACTTTCTTGATTCCTACCACTCACGGACTCCACTGCCAAATTTGAAAGACGATCACTCGAACCATGTCAAAGCCTGTTGTTCCAACCGAATTCAATAAATTTAGGCCACTGGGGGAGAAAAAATTCTAGGGAACTTCTTTATTCAATCTTTTCAAATCGGCGTTCTACCCGATGTTATTGTTTCGCCTGGGGAGATTCAGGCATGAATGCTTGACTGCATGCGTAACTTATGCCGAAAATCGTCTCGGAATATTAAATTATGTAATTCCCTGTAAAGGTTATAGTCCGTAGCAGTTCAGACAAAAAAAGTAAAAAAACTTTATCTATCCAATGTTTAATGTATATTTTTCCTGAACTCCAACAAAAATAATTATATTTGTTTATTTCATCGCGCTACTTAGACAAGTGATTATATTTCTTAGGAAAATAAACTTCGGCTTTTTTTTCATTTTAAAATAACAATAAAATATTTTATCTATAATTATATAATTAAGTAAAGTGTGGAAGCACGCTCACTATTTTCAACAATTCAAAACTACACATTGAGCATAAGCACAAAATCATACTCGCACCTTTTAAAAATTATTTATACTTTCAAACATTAGTTTCAGCAGTGGGATTCAAACCCCGGGGTTCGAATCCCGCTCGTGCCACTTTTTCTTTTTAACCAATACCTTACATAAAAAGATTAATTAATTGAAAGAAGTTATTTGGTCAATCGGACGACGAAATATAATAGATTATTTATACTAGTATAAAATGCCTACGTGAATTCTTCCAAAAATGTAATCAAATAATTTTCTAATAATTTAATACATCCAAACTACAGTTATAACCAGAGAGAGGCAACGTGTTGATTACTGCTATTTCAATTCATTCACCCTGTGTCAAGTCAAACATAATGTGACGTTGTCACATCATTGCTTTGGCCAGAGTGTAGTTAGACGGCTTACATGTCAAAAACCCATCAAGCACAAACAAAAGCATATCTTATTATTTGTACTAGTATATCACGGAGTGGCAAGACCATGATTAATTTCATTTCAACTAATTCTCCCTGGATTAAGTCAAACATAACGTGCTGGAGCGTTGTCACATCATTCCTTATGTGACCAAGGTCAGATTGTGCGACGTCGGGGTTGTAAGCAGGGAGAGGCGAGACAAGTCATTTTTCGCTGGGTTCAGTCAAACAACGGAGCGTTTATCTCATTACTTTTTCTGATGAGTATAAAGCATGGTATCAATAGCGCTGATCCACAATGAAACAAAAGCAAATCCTTATGTACATTAACGCTGGTTGTCTTTACCCCATAAAACTCATGATAATCCTGAATATTGCGAACCTAAAGATTTCTACCATGGGTGGTTTTGCCTTAAATCTTTTTCAGTTTTGTTTTTAATAGATAAAGAATATACATAATATGCTTCACTATAAGCGAATGAGAAAACACACGGAGCATAGTATATCTCTCCATGTGCATAAGTATATGGGGGGAGTATGTTCTCTTTCTTAAAATTATAAAATAATAGCTTCTTTCAGTTAAACTTGCTGAGTGTGTACACCTTTCCCGTGGCATGTGGCTTGTGATCTGTCGCGGTCTGCCGTCTGCGGCCTGTCTCGAGCGGCCACTAGTCACCTATTGCTTAAATATTTTTATTGAAGTCAGTTTTTATTTAAAGATCTGTGCTATTACAGTGTTCTGTTATGATTTATACATGTTGAAAAATGAATTCAGCCCAAAAATAAACCGAAACAACTGCAACAAACCACAACATATGGTGGGATTAAGGCCGAGCCACCTCGAGTCTTTACGTTCGTTCCAAGGTGTGAGGTACGACAAACTTCAGACTAGGCTCGCCAAGCCCAAGCCGTGGCAACAAGGCTAAGTAGAATTGACGAGAAAGCACAGTTACATTGTAAAATACATATAAGAAGCGTATTCCGTCATCCTATACATAATGTAAAGGCATATCCGCTGGTATGCTCCTCTCTGGAAAAGAATTTTTTCCTCTCGGACGACAAATGACCTTTAATAAATTACCACGGAGATCTGAACGACACATAAGGGAGAGGAAAGCCCTGAAATCAACCCAGTGCATAAAACAGGATAGGACCTTTTCCGTCTTCCACGTTGCTATTATTTTTCATAAGCCCCATTGTGATTATTCTGTAATTATTTCATTAAGTTTGGGTCAATTAAACTCAAACAAATTTCAAAAAAAGTTTTTAATAAAATCAAGCCTGTTTTTTATATGATTTCGAGGGCGGTCGTCAATCAGCTATGGTCAGTTTAATCAGTATAGCAAGGTTTAATAAATCAACTGTGAATTATGTCGCTAATACTCGGGCTAAGAAAAGTGAGACGGACATGGACAAGTTGCACTGAACCTGGACCCAGGTGAAGCGAAGCGTCTCCAGAAAAAAAAAACATGTCACGATTTCAAGATCCTAACGAGATGCGTTCCCCTCAAACTGCGGTTAAAAGTGTGCATTGTAGCGTAGGGCCTAATGCCACGGGACGTGTAATCTGGGTCAGATTGTTCCTTGTGTCACAAAACGGTGGCAGTCTGAAAGAAAATAAGACCGCCCCGTTGTTTTAGGGAGTTATTTATGATGATTACCTCCGGGTAGGAATGTCAATTCTTCATTCAGAACAATAACTGCTTGTACATGCGAGTTTAACACTGCCACAAAGGCTTTGGTGGATAAAAAGCGAGCTTACACGAACCTAACATCTAGAAAAAAATCATTTTGATTCGCATATGTTTCACGCTTTTAACCTTCCTTTATTAAAATTGTAAACAAACGACAAGACTTCCCTTTGAAAGATTTTATTTCAGTCTGAGTAAACCTTACCTGTTCAGTTATTGGAAGAAGATAACTACCTTTTACGATAAAATAATATATTGTATGACCTCGAAAATATAATTGTTTTATTAAAAACACAGGGGTTGTATAGGAGAAAATGAACTATATCCATGATATGTCATACTTTGTATATTATTATTAACCATGGTCATTATTATTATTAACAAGGTCATAAAATCGAGGTATAAAACGTTATTAAATTGCTCGAAATTACAGGGCAATAAACTTTAATATCGTGTCATTTCATCAATAGAAGTTGTGGGGTCCGAGTAGCCCTGTTATTATCACCGAAAGGGAGTTTGGTCAATACCGTCCCAAGCGCTGGCTATTGTTGCAAATGCTTTATGGACATTTGTTGTAATTGTTATAAACATTTTTGTTCTATGTTGCCAACCATTGTTTCGTGCATGTTTTCACCCTCGGCCGTCGTATCCTGACTTAATCAGGCGGATTAATGTGTCACCATGGGCAAAGTAGTTCATCTGTAAATCCCACGAAATATTTTATCAAATATATTTTTTGTAGTTTTGTTTTTGTTTTTCGGTCTTAAATCGGATAACAGGCGTGATATTAATTGTGAAAATAATTGTGCAGATTATCTCGTCGTACGGTGGGCCGGGCGGAAATCGATGATCATCCGGCAGAATGCCCGGTAAATGAGCGTTAATAATATTTAATGGTGATGCCCTATTTATTTGTGCAATTTAATTAAACGGGGCTTGTGATAAAAGGGAATTGTTTAGAAACTCATCCTCGAGCGTTTTATTTTACCCGCTGTCATCTTTCGAATAAAATTTTACGATAAGAAACACATTTGCACCTTAGAATCAAAGTATTTTACCTTATAAAAAGAAGAAATCAAAGAGAACAAAATGGTCCGAGACAATATTCTGACTGTGCGAAGTCTGAATGGTGGCGCTAAGTGAAGCAAGAAGTTAGACCTAACCAAGATCTTGTTCCGTGGTAATGACGAGGCCAATAGACCTGCCAGGAAGAGATCCTCAGCAGTAAAATTTCAAATTTGGTCAACTGCCACAAAAAAAGCAGCAATTGCAGAATGGATCAGATAAAAATTGGTATCTGTTGGATCAACGCCCCCCGGACCGGCAAAAGTCTTCGTCAAAAAAAACATCTTGCCTAAACCTATTAAAGCTGGGCAAAATTCAGGATCATTGAAGGTCTGTTTGTTGTTCATAACGACAAGATGAATCTGAAAAACTTTGAAGAGGCGGAAGATCTGTGCAGGTTCTACTGAGAAGAAGAGTCAACCGTAGCATATGTTAATATGAACGACTGGATTGGGAAAGTACAGTGGGCCAGTATTAAACCATGTGTGCTAATATAAAATCCTAAAATATATAAGGATTTTTAACCACTTTGTACAATTCTATCCATTTTTCCTTGGATGGGTGCTATTTAACTGACCATCTGGCTTGAGCAGTATTCCCTTTCGGTTCTTACTGTTCGCAGTAGAGTTCAAAGTTCATAGAAATCCATCGGGAACACACTCTTCATGAATAATTCCGTGGTTCCAAAAGAACGCACAGGCTGTTTTCGCGACTTTATCGTTATCCACAGGTTACTGGTAGTCGCAAGTAAACATACTTTTCGTTACATATGATAATCCTTTAGTTGTCTTATATCGCATGGCCTTTTTAAAAATTAATGTTTATGCTGGGAGAATTTACTGTTCTTTTTCACCTTATCATGTTGATGTCGACTAACAGTGCCTTCCGGCACGCCACAGACCTCCTTTCCAAATATTAAATATGGTGGTCCAGGACTTCTTCTTTCTTCAATTTTAACAATTTTTCGAACTTCTTTAGGGTCTTTTTACATGGTTTTTATCGATAATGTCTGCTTTACAGAATTAATAGAACTAAGGCTTGATTGAGCCATGTAATATTTATAAACAAGCGTAGATAATGTTCAATTAGATTATCAGGTGATAAGCATTAAGTAATTTTTAATTAAACCCTATTTTTTTATTTTTTGCTTTGAAATGCAGTCGTGTGCAATTGATTTAAAGATTCTCTACCGGTGTTTTACAGTTGGCCATTTGTCCTGTTCAACATTTACGAGACCCCGGTAGGCAAGACTCCAAAAGCTATCCAGGGCGTTCCGGCATAGAAACACGCCAGTGGGTCACATTAGCATAATGTTGCGGTGCGAGACCCTTTTCGATTTTTAAGACGAATCTTTAACGTTGTTTTCACAATGTAAATTTTTTGTCTTCGCTTTTTCCTTTTTATAATTTAGCCAGTATTCCAGGTATGTAAACATGCTTATCAACTGTTTCCACCTAGTCGGTCGAGATTTCATGAATAAGAATTTATAAGGGTGGGACGAATGGAAAGAAATGTTTTTTTGTTTGTTGGAGGTTGTTATAGATTTCATGCAATAATACAATTTCCTTTCTAAATCCAATGCTAGAAAATGGCCAAAACTTGAATTACAGGCCATACATATAAACATCCCCTCGTCGTAAGCAAAGTGCATATGGTGATTACCTTTACAAGTTCAATAAGTTTTAATTCATGGATATATGGTAAAGTATGTAATGGAAATAAAATATTTATGAAGATAAGTGGCTGGCTATATTTATCGATGTAATAATTTCAATCTAAGTGCAAATTTGCCTCTCTTTCTCACTGATTTATTCTAGATCTTATTTTATTTAACTTATAAAGTCAGCAGTTAAAAGTAATATTGCGTACGAAGAAAACTATGATTCTAAGCTAGCTAACTTTTATTATTTGCCAGCCTCTTAATTTATGACTACAAAGTTATTTATTGGACGAGGACAAAGGAGAAAAGTCTCCCAGAAAATTGCGCTGAAGTTAATTTACATGTAAATCAATTCGATCTAATGCGAGGGTTGCTAATTTTGTTCCATCCCTGGAAAAAGAAAATAAAAGGAAAAAACATAATTTACAATCAGGTTATGAATTGTGTGGCTTTAAGAATTCCTTTTAAAACTTTATCCGATCTGCATCAATTAATTTACGTAAAATACATTAATTTGAAAAATAGGTAGTGTTGCGATAAGCATTGAGTAAAATATTTCGACAAATAAGTCACTTCTACCAATCACAAGCTGTTAAAAATAAAGTTGCCAATACTTAAAGGCAAATCGATGTACATATTTGCGTTTATACTTTTATCCAAACAACTTAGGACATATTATCGGGAATGTGATATTTAGGTTGCTTAATCTTTTTTCCTTATTTCACTTGTCTTAACATACCGCCCACCAAAATTATTACGATTTCTTAAATCAATAGGAGCACTACAACTGACTGCTAAATTCCCCCGTTGAGTTGCACTACTTTCGTTTTAAATAATTCAATCATATATTTAGGGCCTGTTACAACACCTTTGTTTAAACTCAGTTTAGTACTGAAGCGAGTTCAAATTATGAACCCGGTTCAACTTTGAACGTGGGTTAGTTCAGAGTTAAGCGACATTCGGTTTATAAAATGTATAACCTGCATGTTGTTAAGTATTGAACTTTTGATCAATAAAAGTTAAAAGAGATTTGTTTTCATTCCCACGTTTCAATACAAATGGATCAACTTTGGACATGCAAATTATTGAATGTCCTGTCTAATACATAGTTCCGACCGTGTTTTGATTTTCTGTCAAGTCTGGCAATTTGTATATATTCTTTTTGCGATGGAAATTTTTTTTTTCTTTCGCACATTTATGCTGATCGAGTGACATCCTCATTAGGCCGCGAGATCCAGTAAAACTTCGTTCAAATTTTGAACAAGATTCCAGTGAACCCAGTGTAAATGTGTGAAGTTTCTGTTCTGTTAAAAAGTTCATTTTAAAAAAATATATGTATTGAGGCATTTTTGCAGAATTATTCCATTGACACATACTTGAGATCGACTTGAGAAATATAAAAATAGTCTCCTCTTTTGATGATAAAATAATTAGACTGGTTGCGACCTGACACGAGTCGGCAGCCTCAATCTTCTAATTACTTCCTAGCCAGATGTGCTCGGGAATTTGAAGATGAAAAGCTGTTGCTCCTTAGCAAAACATGTTCAAAACTAATTAATTAGATTGGCCACATCCAATCTTTATTGTTAACCTTGGATTGATTATTCAATAGTTTAAAAAAATCGTGATGCAATCGTCCCTGCAAAGCGGAACAGCTATGCTCAATGTTTAGGAACAAATTCGTTCTCATTGTCGTTATTCAATGAGTTGTAATCTTTATACTACTAATTAGAATGTGCTGTAATATATTTTTTGATGACCACTTTTCCTCCTAATATAATGACGTCAGACTTATTTCTACTGCATACCGTATTAAGTGCCAGTCTTTGAAGTTGGAACTTGGTTGGACATATATTTGTTATACCGCAGTTTGATGATGAGCGCCAAAAAATGGTGATCCACTAATAATATATAATGATTATTCAGAGATCGTGAGATGCGGTTTGGCATGATGTTTATTGAGATCATCATCATCAGGGCTCAGAGTTTGTTGTCTGCGTAATTGTGTCTTTCTTGTGTATCGTGTTGAGAGTGCATACACCCAAAACAGAAAGATTTCACAAAAATAATCCTGACATACTCATTCTTTCTGCTGATAAAACAAAACAAACAGTGCAATCGGCAAAAAAAGAGTACAAGGAAAAAATTAACAAAATTATCAACGGCACAAACACATACAGCACAACAAATCAGACTCTACCCCTTCTCTCATCAAAAAGACAAACAAAATCCTTCAAGAAACACTTAAACAAAAAGAAATTGACATATACACCTACAAATCACTTCAAAACATTTCTCCAACGCCCCCGAAACTAAACGGATCTATAAAAACACTCAAACCTGAACACCTTCTAAGACCAATAATTTCATTTGTAAATTCCCCTACATACGACATGACAAAATACCTAACCAACATACTTAACGACATCACAGATAACAAAAAAATCACTCTCTACACGACACAAAAGAATGATACAATTACGCAGAACAGAAACACTTTGAGCCCTGAAGATGATCTCAATAAAGATCGAAACGTTGGCACGATAAAGAAAATGTTTTTCTAATAAAACCTACGTCACACCAGACCGCATCTCACCATCTCCGAATAATCATTAACTAACGGTCACTAAACACCACACATAATAATATATATTTGATCTCAAAAATTCTTCATATAAATAACGCCTGAAACCGGTACTTGCAAAATTGTGAATAATTGGGAATGGAATTTAAGAACAAAAGTATCAATCTTGATGGGTGGTATGTTGAAAACAGCCTGTTGATACTCTTTTTCTTTTTTTAAGTGATTTGCAATTTTGATGTAAAGTTTTGTTGCCATGAAAATATAGTGTCACGAGCGGTACTCGAACCCATGATCCATGCCTCAAAAGCCCCAAAAGGGTTCGAGTTTCAAATCCCCCCATCTCAACCACACTTTGCATAAAAATTATAAATCACATCATGAAAATTTCTTTTTCATGTACTTAATTTTTCGTTTTATCTCCTTGTTCCTGTTCTTCTAGTTGTATTGTAAGACCAGTGTAAATGTTAGTGGTTCAGCCCTGATTATAGATGATTCGAAGGAGGTCGAACCTTAGTTACTAAGAAATTTTCAATAATTGTTGGGAGTGGGTTAGATGACTATGGAATGTCCATTATATTAGAACGTTCCACCGTAGATAAGGTATGCCTAGAAATTCATTAACTTGTGCCTCCTGCAGAGGTAGTTTCTCAACCTGGACCTTTGATTGCTGAGCCATCTGTGTTTTAACGATTCAGCTATTTTTGCACCGAGTCCGAAAATAAACAGTTTCCTTTTGAACAATTAAACATCAAATGTAAATAGTGGGAAAATATTTAAAAAGGTAATTATTATATTATGGTGTACAATGATATAACGTGGAAAATTATTTTTTCTTTTCATCGTTTTAGTCTAGTCTTATCTTCGGCTATAATTTCGCTCATTCCGCCAAAACACATTGTGCATCCAATTAGTTTTTATTATAACGTCAGAAAAGCAGCAAAAGCATCAGGCTCGTTTTTATTAAATTGTACAAAGCAGCTTTTTTGACATGAGAATTCCAAAACCACGTCTTTTCCCTCGGGTAATAAAACGTCAGTCTCATTTTCCGTCAGTTTGCTTATTCGAATTCAAGAAAAAGGAAGCTTTTTAAAAATTGAACAACTCGGCTTAAAAGTGTTGCAGCCAATTGTAAAAAATTCTTTACTTAGATTAATATTGAGTTTAATTAAACACACAAAAGTCTTGTTTCATTGAGCCTGCAATGGTTATAACATTATTTGTACTTACTTTTTTAACAGAAACCCCATAAAAGTTTAAAGAAAAGACGAGGCTTGGCGAACCCATATAATTTCAACCCTAAAAACTAAAATTGACACTTCATTAATATTCTTTTCTTTCTATCTTTTGTTTTTAATACATGATAATTTCATTCACTAGTTTTCGTGGCCCGCTTGACCAATTAATACGTTTCAATTAATTAAGGTTTTTAGTTGAGATAAAAAAGTGATAAAAAATCGATAAGTGCAGATAAAAAATACCACTCGTGACAGACTTTTTTATCTCAACTAAAAACCATTAATTGAATTGTAATGTCATTTTATTTTAATTTTATTTATGGTTTGTTTCAGGTGAGTACTTGCCTTGTTCTCGAGTATAAATAGTACGTAAGTTCTGAATTACTATTCGTGTAAGATATCACGTTTTATTAAACTCCTAGTGTAATAAAATTATTGTGTTTAATCTTAGACTTGTATAACAAATATTTCAAGGATGGCCGTTTATATTAGATAAAGATAAATAATAATTTAATTTTGCTTTTTTTTATTCGATGTAACAAGGTAAAATAAACTCTCGGGTCTGGTACATTGACACCCATGAGACCAAGAGAAAACTTGGTAGAACTGTTGGAGCTTTTTATTCTGCACTTGTTTTTGCCATGGCCATTAATCTTGCACGGAAAACTGAGAACTGACGCTTTGGTCAATATTCGGACGTATTATGAAAGCATAAAAACTCCGGAAATTAAAAATAAATAAACTTTTTCTCTCTTAAACAGTGCCTCTTGCGGGTTTTGGCTTTCAAATGATGGCAATTATCTAAAGAATCTTTCCAATGAATGATGGTAAATAATAGATTTTGTTTGGGTGAGTTGATCACCTTGGCTAGTATTTTCTCTACGTTGTTTTAACTAAAGACCAAAAGAGCATTGAAGAAGATATCGACCCTTTAGTAATCTCACAACTTTTAGTTCTCTCAGTCTAGGCCATTTTCGCTTTAAGCGTGGTAGGATTATCATGTTTGGCGAAGGAGGATGTTAGGACTTAGAAGATTAAGACGAGCTTACAGTTATCGATGGAATTTTATGTAACAGGATCAGATGTGGATCAGACAGATCATGTACACGTGGTGAATGTCTTCCTTCTCTATTCATATTTTTCCGCAAAACAATAGCACAAAGACTCATTTTGTTTTTTATATTAGCTGTTAATTTCTAGTTCTGTTTACATTCTATTCTTGCCCAACCATGCCTTAAATTGAGTTGATCTTGGTCATTTTGGCTGGTTAAGGAACCGATTGTAGTTGGAACGTAAGAAATTCTCAAAAGGCGATTATGGCATTGTTCGAATAGGTGGGAATATCTTCATCGTCATTGCATACTGGGAAAAAGGATGGACGGAGGATGCTCCGTTTGGGTACACCTGATATAAGAAGGTAATTTCCTTTATCACACCTAAACAGTGTTGTTTTTCGTCAAGAAAAGGCAAAATGTCAGTACGTAAGTTCTGTTTCGGAGTTAAATAAGTAAAATTCTTAAATAATGACCTCGTATAATAAAGAATTTTGGAGGTGAGGCTTGTAGTATCAGTTATCAATATTGCATGGTTGTGGTATGATAAATAAACCACAACCTTGGCTATAGTTAAATTTTAAGGGTTTCTTAGTTTATTGTTATTGAAAAATCCAACTTTGTTAGATATCATTTTTCAGATCTGGCGATGTTATGAACAAGTAGTTGGATCGTTTCCGATAATTTTGGTCTTCAGCGATGGCCGGTGTGAATCACTTTTGAGTAGCCAAACGATGAAGGTGTGTGAACCTGAAATGTTAGCAAAACGGCGAAGAAAAGCTTACAAAAGAATTAATCGTAATTATTAATTAATCGGAAACGAAAAGATTTTTTTTCTGTTGTTTGGTCGTGGGGGTTGGGGCACAATACAATCCACCTCAGATGACAGACCACACAGGGGAGGATAGTCGGATTGCTTTTAGGACTTACTTCATAATAGATTCATGATGAAGGGTCTATTTTAAAAATTATAACATTTCCATTTTTCATGTGTCATTATCAGAATTTAGGTATTCCGGTTTTATCTAAAATTACTTAAATTAGTTTTTACTTTTTGCTTTGCTAGGAAAGGACAAATTAGAATAATAATGCATATTTTATTAAACAAGTTCTTTATGTTGTTTACTTATTAAAGTTTATTCTTCCCAAACGTTGGTTAAGAGAAAACCTGGACTTTACTTCCTGTAATGCTCACTGTTTTCAAACATTATTAAAGAACTTTTTAAAAGTGTTTTATTCAATTTTTTACATCGGACTTGAAGCAAGTCTTTGAATAGACAGCTGTTCAAAGAAATCAAAATTCGCGATTCAGCGGTGATATAAAAAAGTCAAAATTCTATAAACCGAAAGGGGGTTTGATTATTAATAACCTTAGCTTTTTACCAAGTTGGGTCACGTTCATCGATTCATCTCCTTAACTCACTTGATCTAGCTTTTTCCCTCATGATAAAAACAGTTTTTCGACCGGACGAATTGTAAATAAAAAACAAAAAATATTATGTTTTGAATCTTGTTTAAAATATGTTTGCTACCTTCCTATTATAATTAACTGCTGTGATGTATAAGGGTGTATAGGATCAAATTTAAAATTTTGATGTTGAACGGGTACCCAGTATAATTTTTCTCCCCAAAAAAAAGTAAACATTTAAAACTAGACTAAAACATATTAAACACGTTTTTTTTATAGCTTCATTGGTTCAAGACAAATTCAGCCGGGCCATCTAAAAAGACACTCGGTATATATTTCTTTAAATTTTTGTTGCCAGTTCGCGTTTTACCCTTAATGAACCTTAGGAACTTAGTAAAGTTCTCGTGGTTAGCTGAGGCATTTTGGAACCTTGACTCGTCGGACCGTAGTGTATGCTTGATAAATCTTGGATTGTCCTCTTGGAACATCTCCCGACTATAGCTGAAAATTCTGTCCTCCTCTGACGTTATTGTCTGCATCTCGCATAAAATCCTTTTTCCCTTAAGCAATACGCTGCCCAAATCAAAGTGTTGCATATCAAGTTAAGAACAAACTTAAATTTTAAAATTAATTTTCATTAACGTGAAAAAACAGGGATATAATTTAGTTAAATTTGAGGATGTTCCTTCTCCTTGGACAGTTAGACTATTTAAACAATTGTATCGTGTTTACATCATTGTTGTGCTATTAAGACAAATATTTTAAACTATGATCTCATACCCTTTCGCTAATTTTGGCTAGGATTTATCAATGAGCAATGGATGTCCGCATGTTTTCTCTCGCGCTTAGTCTCTTTCGTAGGGAAAGTACATATTATTCGAGTAACGATTTAACCAGTAAAGCCCTTAGTCATATGACGCAGCGTCAGGGTTGTAAGCAGGGCGAGGCAAGAAGCCTTATCCCCTGTTATGAATACTTTTTCGTCCTTCCTTTCTCATTCTAAATTTCTTTTTAATTCTGAGTCTTTTGTGAATACTTGCATTATAACTTCATAAGCAACTAAACAAGTCTAAAAGAGTAAAAATAGCACACTGCCACTTTGATTAACAGACCCTACCCCTAGACCGTGCTATTGTTCAATGTGATATTGGTTTTGCACAAAACCTTTCGACTTTACTTACACCCACCTATGTATAGTGTGTATTATCTATCATTTTTGTTTTCGTTTAATTGTGAAGGTTTAGATATATAAATTTCCACCCATATAAAGATTTATTTCATTACGTCGTTAATCTCAAGTAAGCATTTTGAACAAGACAATAACATTTTATAATATTATGTCATAGTTAATTAAACGTTTCAACTATTAGATTGGGGGCGTCGGTGGCCGCAACGGTTTAGGCGTTGACACGGCGCTCATCACAATAAGGTAAAGGTCCCGGGTTCGAATCCAGCGGCCCTGAATTCGAACCCGACATGCTTACAAATGGGCTTTTTTTCAAAAACTCCGGCACCCTGAGGGTTTATATGACCTCTGCTGTTTCGAACCCTCGTAAAAAAAAAAGTATGTATTTTTAAAACGACGGATGTCGATCGGTCACAACTATTCAAAAAGTATACAGCCATATTTATCAAATTATAACACGACGCAATTGCCAAAAAAGAGATTTCGGAAATAATAGCGCAAAACTTCTCTAATTTGTTGCATTTAACACGATTAGCACAGTTTGCGTGAATTTGTCGAAATTCACAGTTTAATTGTCCAGTCTGTTATGCTAGCTTGCTTTCCTTTAGGGAGATTGTTTGTTTTTTATTGCAAAATACAACAAAGATGACTATCGTTAGCTCGAATTATATTTTGTAAACGGCTGTTCCGCAATCGCAATTGTCTTGCAAGCAATGATACGCTTTTTTAAACAACTAGCAACACGTTTGTTAGATTGTGCAAACAGATATTTATATAATCTTCTGAAAACGGACCACTTATTGAGTGTACTTAGAGGACTTAAAACTTTGTTACCGAAATCTTCTGCGAAATGTGAATCAGGGTCACGTGTAAACCACTTTCATTTAATAAATCAGTCCGCCTCTTCCTTTATAATTACCAGTGTAATTACCCTCTCAGGTAAATGACATAGAAAGTCGGCTTAATGTTCTTTACAGTGGTGAGGCCATTGGCTTCCAACTAGAAAAATTATCCTAGCCGAATCATGTGTCGTCGTAACAGGAAGCGCTGAACCGCCGGATCCAAACCATAACACGCCGTTTCCAGTCTGTGATAATTAAGGTTCATGCACCTCCAATGCTATTGATAGCGTTCAGTGACATTAATGTTTTATATTTCGATACACGGCTAGCCTTAGGCAATGCGTTTTTATTTTTAACAAACTGGTACACAACGTTTAGTAATAAGGACACTAAGGAAGTTTTGAATAGGTTGGCAATGAGTAAAAGTTAGCTGTGGTAAGCGATTACCCTTGATGTCACAACTTTGAGGTGATAATCATATTTTACGTCTTGTCTATTGTTCTGGAATACTGCGTCATCCTGAATTACGTTATTAAAAAACCTTACTGTCTAAAAGTGTAATTATGTTTTCTTAACGTTAAGCAGGCTTCCGTTTTAACAAGAAAATGAAAGACCTATAAAGATCGAATGTCATGAAGTTATGTTTATGAAAGGGTAAGACAAGACGTGTGAGACGCCAGTGAGATATTGCTGTTTTATGTTTATATATGTTGGATTTTGAAGGGGTACCGACTTTCTTCCCTACCCCTTCAAAATCCAACATATATAATCATAAAACAGCAATATCTCACTGGCACTCTCAACACAACACGCAAGAATGGCACATTACACAGAAGGCAAACACTTTGAGTGAGTAGAAATACTTTGATTGAATATAAAAAATATATTTTGCATTGTACAAATTCACTTTTTTCCACATCCTACATGTATTTGTTAAATGTAAACAATGTTTGTTAATCCCAGGCCCTGAAGATGATCTCAATAAAGATCGAAACGTTGGCACGATAAAGAAAATGTTTTTCTGAAACCTACATCACACCAGACCGCATCTCACGATTTCTGAATAACTTGTTACTATATTGTATTGGGTTGTCCGGAAAATAATGCAGGATTTTAAGTTTTCATTAAAAAAAATCTATATAAAATATTCTGTTTACGTTTACAGGATTACTCATTTGTATGAATGTCAACACTTATTAATCCTCTTCCAAATGATATTGTTTGTTTACCTCTGTAGCATTCCGCTACTTGGAAATAATTCAGTCATCCTTATAATGTCAAAGCGAGAATTTCGTACGATTTTCTTTTACGAGTTTAAACTCGGCCGAAGCGGAGCCCAAACGGCTAGAAACATTAACCAAGTCTGGGGCGAGGGTTGTGTTAATGAGTGCACTGTGCAAAGGTGGTTTAAAAAATTTCGGGAGGGAGATTTCAGCCTTGAAGATGAAGAAGGTCGTGGAAGGCCTTCCTCTCTTAATGATGATGTTCTGCGATCAGTGGTGGGTGCAGAGCAACTCAAAGTCAGTAAAACGACCGTCGCTGACCACCTCAAGGCGATTGGAAAAGTGAAAAAACTCGAAAATTGGGTTCCACACTCATTAAACGATCGCCAAAAAAATCAGCGCTTTGATGTTTGTGCATCACTTCTTTGTCGAAACAAAAATGACCCATTTCTGGCCAGAATTGTTACATGTGACGAAAAGTGGATTCTCTACGATAACACTAGACGTTCTGGACAGTGGCTCGACAAAGGAGAAGCTCCAATACATTTTCCAAAGCCCCCAACTCATCAAAAAAAGGTAATGGTTACGGTATGGTGGGCTTCATTTGGTTTAATACACTACAGCTTCTTAAATCCTGGCGAAACCATCAATGCTGAATCATACTGTAACCAAATTAATACCATGCATCAGAAATTGGCAGTAATGAAGCCCTCTTTGGTCAATCGGAAAGGGCCCATTTTGTTGCATGACAACGCTCGACCACATGTGTCACGTGTAACGTCACAAAAATTATTGGAGCTTGGCTATGAAACTTTGCCTCACCCACCCTACTCTCCGGACCTCTCGCCTACTGACTACCATTTTTTTAGACACCTGGACCACTACTTAGAACACATAATATTCAAAAATCAAACGGAACTGGAAAATGCATTTATTGACTTTATCAATTCTAAAAATTCTGAATTCTACTCAGACGGAATTAATAAGTTACCAACACGTTGGGAGAAATGTATTGAGAGTATGGGAAATTATTTTGATTAAAGAACATTGCTTTAAAGTAACTAGTTTCTTTTTTTTTGTTTAATACCAAAATCCTGCATTATTTTCCGGACAACCCAATACTTATATTGTGTTGAGCTTTTGAATATGAAGTATATTTAAAACAGCTGACAGTAAGCGAACTCAAACAAATATGTAACTGGATTTCTATTAAACGCAAATAATGGCTAACCCATTTATGTTTTATTGGTCAATTGACCAAGTTACTTATTTCAATTAATTATTCTTTTTATGTTATGTAAGGTTTTGGTTGAGATAAAAAAGAAAGTGTCACGAGCGGAATTCGAGCCTACGACCCTTTCGTGACACTGACCTTTTTATATCAATCAACACCTTACATAAAAAGAATAATTAATTGAAAGAAGTAACTTGGTCAATTGACTACTAAAACATAAATGGGTTAGCCATTATTTGCGTTTACGCTTTTACGATCAGCTGTTTTAAATATACTTCATAAAACCTTACATAAAAATAATGGCTAACGTTTAAGCTGGTCTTGTGTATCTAATGTTTTCAGTTGATCGTAAAAGCTTATAAACAATTGACGCGACGTTAGTTTATTTGAAGTAATTCTATTGTGAAGTTGTAGGAAGAAATTAATGTTTTTATCATAGACGTTGTTTTCTAACCATTGGATATCCCTCCAATGATGCCAGAGTGACCTCTTGTCGAATTATGGCATTTATTTTGAGCGGTACTTCATCCGAGAGTTAACCAACCGTTTAGCATAACTTACAAAACAATTACGCCTCATAACACAACAACAATGCGAACCGTCACACAAACAAGTATTACAAAAGTTCGAAAAGGCAAAACAATCCCGAAAACATGGAAATAAGCGAACAAAAAACTCCGAACCATCCTCCAACTCTCAGATTAACTCATTATAATAGAACTTCAACCCTTTCCCACGGATGAATTGAATACGCTACAAAAGCATCAAAGGGTTATACCGACTTCGGTGTAAACCGCAAGAAACCCAGATTAGGCGAATAACACAACGGAACACCCAAGACAAAAACACCGACACGGACAAAGCAAAAGCCACCACCCTCACTTCCCATCACTTCAGAAAAAGCAAATCATGAAAGTAAAGACCGAAGGCAAAGAAGTTTCAGACATACTTGAGATAATTTCGATGTAACTGTTTACTCACCCTTTTATTGTAATATTGTTATAATTTGTAAGAAAAAAGAGTAAATGTTTGAAGATTGTCATGGAAGATTAGGGTTTGATTAGAATAGCAGAATTTCTGTCAGCAGTTTTGATCAAAACCATCTGCAGTCTATTCTGGTTGTTTTTAGTATTCTAGAAATATTGAGACTGTTGATAATTCTCTTCGTGACTAAAAATATACTTTAGTCCAAAGGGTAAATGGAGCAGGTCTTGACAACAGGGTTTTTAAAGAACAAGGAATTGTTTTGAAAATTGGCCAAACATTAGGCAACAAATAGCAAAAAACAACGTTGAGAAATCGAATGAAAAGTGTTTATAAATCTAACGTAAGAAACCAAGAAAAAAGGAAATCGATCCCGGAATGTGTTAAAAGAGATTGTCGGTAACTATAAATAGTTTTATCCTCTTTCTTTGTTGTTAGGATTTGAGAGAGTTTCACGTATTTTCCACCGTCCTTTTGATGCAAATTCTATAGGATATTTGCGTTTTACGCTGTGTTGACAATAGCCCTACTGCTATTATTTAGAGCATTGCTGTTACAAAGACTTTCCTTAAACGGAGATAGTTACCCGATGCATGTACAATTTTTTAAAAGTATTTTCCTCCCTTAACCGCTGAGAGGGACGCCTCTCGGCTTGCGTACGATCGCCCTTGGGCATCGTTTGGTGTATATAACTTCTACTTTTGTCTTATCTCGGCTACCTTCAAGATTTCACTCGGCAATTACCGCCATTAGCCCGCCGGAAGAAAATTCTCGCTCCGAATTGCAGCCTTCTGTTTTTAATGCGAAGTCTGCAGTACTTTTGCACCATAGGAACCTTTCGTGGGGAAAAATTTAGTTGAACCAACCCAATTGCTTTTTTTCATTTTCTCAAGAAAAAAAATTGTTCCTTTAATTTATTTTATTGTTTTCATAAATATTTGCTTATGCTATGTTCTAAATTAGAAATATCAATTAGAGGTAAACACACTTAATCCTTAATCCAAAACGAAGATGTTTGCTGTTTTGTAATGTTTACTTTTTAAGGAATTGAAAATATTTATTTAATCCCATTTGACTTCTGAAGCAAAAACTGTTTAGTTTTCATCTTTGTATTCTTAATTTTAATTTTTAAACTTAGAAATGCCACTTAGTACTGAGGATGTTGCGTGGTGTGGCACTTATTGATGATGGACTTTCCATCAGATATGCGGCTATTGCCATCGGAGTTCCCTACGAAACACGGCGAGACGTCGTTAGACGTTTTCGAAAAACTGGGTCCTACCATAGAACGCCCGGTTCGGGACGCCCTAGAATAACCGAACCACAGGACGACTGTTTTTTGACTTTGAGAATTTTTAAAACAGGCATCTTACTGTTGTTCAAGCGATTCATCAGCCCCAGGAAGTTCGAGGTGTCCAAATTTCGGAAGGCACTGCTCAGAATTGACCAGAAAACACAGAGTTGCACGGTTCGCATTTGCTCCAGAACACAGTCATTGGTCTTTGGACGATTGGTCTGCTGTACTTTTTACAGATGAGTGTAGATTTGCTCTAGGATATATAGAGGCTTGAAAGAGTGTGTAGAAGGGGAAATGAAAGGTAAGAAGACTGCCATTTTCCCCAGAGCCATCCTTTTCAACTTTGCTCAGTGATGCTTCTCGGCGGGAATTTCCATGGAGAGTCCCACAGAGTTGGTCGTTGTTCTTGGAGGGTCTTTGTCGGCCACTAGCTACAAGGATGAAATTTTGAAACATCTAGTGTTGCCTATCCTCGATGAAACCTGCGACAATCCTATTCTAATGCACGATAATGCCCGTCCGCATGTCGCTCGCATTGTACAAACCGTACCTTTAACAGCATAACATCAAGGTCTTAGCCTGGCCAGCCCGTTCTCAAGACTTGAAGCCCATCGAACATTTATGGGATAACCTCAAAAGATGAATAAGAGCATGTCCGTCCTTCCTGATATACTCCACGATCATGAAAGGTCTCTTCGTGGCCAACCTCCAACAAAGAGTCATTTCCAGACTGGTAGAAAGTATGCCGAGGTGTCTTGGAGATGTAATTAAACCAAGAAGAAGGCGGAAATACGCATTATTGAAATGTTTGCTTTTTTTTCATTGTCGTTAGCAATTTACATTTTTTTTTTTTACTTTTTTGGACAGACACAATTATTAAACCTTAAAAAGCGTGAAACTTTGATTAATATATATAAATCAAGTTACAAGTGGGTGGAACTTTTTGCCTGTCGGTGTATTTTCCGGAGAAGTAAAGTTTTAAATTAACAAAATTTTGCTGTCGAACAAAAATAGGCTAAAAATTAAGAAATTCAACATGTTTTTGGAATTGCGTTGTACTCAGCACATAAGTTTTTAAATTTATCGGATCGTGGTGAGAATAAACAGCTCTCCATGCCTTCCTTCTTTTCTGTTACGATTTATTTCTAGTTTTGTAAGAGCACCCAAAGCTGGAGCTTTAGAGAAAAATCTTTACAATCTGGGCCAGAAAAAAACAATGGCGAAAATGGAGTCATGAAGGGTAGAGGGACAGCGCCTCTCCTGTTTCTTTTGGTTCACCAATAATTTTCTTGTGCCTACAAACCGTATATGCGCCTCGTCCATTTTTGAGGCAGAATCACTGCCGTCCACGATGTCCTGTCTTCCTCCACATCCATAAAACATAAATTACGTTTTTGCTGCCTAACTATTTTTAACTTTGGTGTTGACTCCAAAAATCATGTACAGTCACTTTTGAAGCAGACGGTCCAAATCGCTCCTCGTATTTTACAAAACCCGAATCCCTATTTCTTTTGTTTTTATGTCTAACCAAAAGCATCGAGTATTTATAGAAGTGTGAAATTCTGATTTCAGTAAAGTGTAGGTGAAATTGTAAAATCGAACAATGAATTGCTTTTATACCGACAATCATACCTTGAAAATTTTATTTAAATGTGACCATTTTATATATAGTAGTTTATTCTAGCCTTATTTGTGTTGCAGTGTGTTAAATTAGGAGGTACAAATAAGAAAAAGAGGTTGAATATTAGTTTTCGGTTTTAAAGGAATATTAATAACGCTCAAGAATAATCAGTCTTAAAAAGGATTGATTTTTGCGGGGGTGTCAAAAGAAGGGTGTCTTCAAGTTGTTTCCCTACGTGCTCCGAAAGGTAATTTGTTCGGGCAGATTCATTCGCTTTTCCATGGAGCCCGAGGTTTTCGACATCAACCGCCGCATTATTTATAGAGGTTCAGCCCGCTACAAATTTATCCGGTTACCGTGGACCTTTTTTCCACGGATTGCCACAGCTTCGGCTTTCAACGTCATGCAACACAGTTTTGCCAACAATTTTCTATTATTGATTCCAAACTTATCTAATGCATAACGAATAACATTTATTAGGTTTCGTGGGCCGCTTGACCAAATAATTGAAAAATGGCAAAAAGGAGGGAAAATTCAAAAGGGGGGTTGAAGATGGGAAATTTCCGAGTGGATCGAAGTCACGATAGTTCAAGTGGTAGAGCAGCGGTGTATTTACCCGAAGGTCGTGGGTTCGAATCCCGCTCGTGACACTCACTTTTTTATCTCAACCAAAACATTAATTAATTGAAACGAATAACATTTTCTGATTATCTGAAGTCATCCGATGGCCCTGTGCTTACCGGCACGCGCAGGACCCTTAAAAAGAAATGTGTGGTGTTTAGTGATCGTTAATCAATGACCATTCGGAGATCATGAGATGCGGTCTGGTGTGGCGTAGGTTTTAGAAAAAATTTTCTTAATCGTGCCAACGTTTCGATCTTTATTGAGATCATCTTCAGGGCTCAAAGTGTTTGTTTTCTGTGTAGTGTCATTCTTGTGTGTCAAAGATGATCTCAATAAAGATCGAAACGTAGGCACTATAAAGAAAATGTTTACCTACTTCACACCAAATCACATCTCACGATCTCAGAATAATCACTGTCAGTAATGATTAATTACCGACTTTTTATCCACTGTCTTTCAACAAACATTTTGCCACCTGTGTGTGCATAATTAAGGGACTGTTTTCCATAATTATGATAACTCCTGAAAACAAACGTTGATTCTGTTTGTATATAGATTATATTGTTTGACTACGTCATTGTTATGATTGGAGAACATTGCAACGGCTTAATCCCCCCCCCTAAAATTCAATTGAAAACTCTTCATTCTCTCATATTCTATAAATTTTTTCGTTAAAAAAAGCTATTATCTTGTTGCTGATAGATGTTTTTGAGAACACCATTGACAATGATTTTTGCCAGACCATCAACAAATATTGTTCTTTTTTTATGATCTACTTCTTCAAATCTTTCAGGCAGTTCCTTTGTAGTTTTACGATAGGTGGCTTAGGTTTAACACCCCTCCGAGTGTAGAAAGTTTTGCCTTCATATCAAATGACATTGGCCTTCAGTCAAACACGTTCTTGGTCGGTCCCATGAAATATTTACGTCCTCCTTTAAGCCGAACAAATCCGTCAGTCTCATAATATAATTTTCAAAACGTGTTTTTAGAATTATCAGATCACGTGATCTAATATGCTGTTTTATTATGAACAGCATGGTTGTTGAAGAATTGATTTACTTACTTATTCTTCTTTATGTTTTTATCGACAAACGTTGTTTGATCTTCCGCTATGAGCGCATCTAGTGTTATTCTTTAAAGTCTCAATATATCGATTTCAACCCGTTTTTTCACCCCTAGTTGTCAGGGAAACGTTGAACCCTGTATGTATTTTTTTTAACGTATTGTCAATATGGCTAGTCTTCCTTGCCGACGAGCAGACTGGATCAGAATGGAGGGGAAGCCTCCGTGACGAGTTAGTCATAGAGCGTTGCCACGGGAAGTAGGTGTGAATTGCCACCAGGTCAACGTTCCAACGTTCCTTTACTCCAATCTTTTGTATTCTCAGCTCTTTCACAAGATTGTACACCATTTCTGGCCACAATCGCATACATGACTGACCAACCGCAATTTGTTCGAATCGACTCCTCCGTTTGATCGCACCTGGTCCGCCTGCTCTCGCTGTTTCTCGGTTCAGCTGCCTGTTCAATTCCGCCATTCAACACCATAGTAAATCGCATCAGACAAATTGTTGGACTATTGCACGAATCTTTATGTTTCTCTCTGCTTCCATTAAGGTCACTTTAAGTATTTGAAATGTCCATCAGACTTCTCACTCATGATGTTGGGAAGATGTATTCATAAAAATATGAATGGCTTGAATTCAAATCTTTTTTCAAGTATTCCTTGAAAATATATGACTTTTGGGCTACCCATTTAAAGAAAAAGGTACAATAGTTCCTTGTGGGGGGCGTCGGTGAATGCAACGGTTTAGGCGTTGACACGGCGCTCATCAGTGTAAGGTAAAGGTCCCGGGTTCGAATCCAGCGGCCCTGCATTCGAACCCGACATACTTACAAATGGGCTTTTTTTCAAAAACACCGGCACCCTGAGGGTTTATATGACCTCTGCCGTTGTGAACCCTCGTTAAAAAAAAAAAAGTTCTTTGTTACCATAAGGACTCGATATCACGTGTCTTTAGAAGCTACCAGCGTTGATTCGTGTCATGATTCCTTATCACGTTCTGATCATTCGTGAGAGGCCCTCTGCCGATGAGTCATCGGTGACTCAAGCTAAGAACGAGTTGTGATAACAGCCCGTTTTTTATTTATTTTTCCCGTTGGAGACGGGATCGATATATTCACGTTGCTGTAGTATTAGTACCTTCCCTTACACATTCCGCTGGAATTCCTGGCCGATCGTTGAAAATAAATATTCATAAACTGCTTCGTTTAATCGTTTATCGGCGTATTTTTCCCCCACAGTGTGGCTTCCCTCCCGTTCAACTTGAAACGGCTTCACATGTTGAAAAGGGAATAATTAATTTTTCAGCCGGTAGACGCCGATAAATTAATATTCTCCTTTGGTTTTGTTGAACGGAAATTCAGTTGGCATTCCAATTTCAAGTTTTAATTATAATCTGCTGTTATAAAGAGCACGTCGATTTTGAAGTGAATACTGTCGGGATAAGGCCGCTTCTAAAATTATCCTGTACGACTTAACACAATTATTCCCCTTGGTAGTCTCCCTTTGTCCGGCAAGTCAATTATTACTCGTCGGACCAAGAATTTATACGTATATTTTGGGTTTCCAAATGTTCTATGGAAGCGTGACAATCCTTCCCTAACCCTGATCAATTATCACTATTCATTCACAAGCTATACTGCATTAAACCGGCTGTAATGACGATGCTCGATTTCATCAAGTTTAAAACCATGTCGATTCATTCTTGCATAACCACTTCCAGGAATAAACAGTCATACTACTGTTCTGACGAACAACCATTAAATCTGGTGGACATATTCAAGAGATTTTTTATTACAAACACCCTAAACGCTTACGCTTCAAATGTCTTAAAACTATTACCTTTATTTCTTTCATACTATATAAAATTACTCACAGTATATCCTTTGGTTATCCAGTGTCAATTATTATCACGCAGTACCACGAAATTTTTCTTTCTGATAAATTATTAAATTTTCCCTTGAATAAAGTGCGCCATGGGTCGACAGAAATAATAATCTGAAGAAGAGAGGTTCGGACTATGTGGTGGGTATGGAAGGTGTTCGACTCACGTAGATCTAAATTTTTCCTTGGTCGTACTACAGGAAGTATATGGTCGAAGGTTATCTAACTGGAACAGAACTTTACGGTTGACCAAAAGCTAGCTAACACCGTGACTATTTCTCCCGACTTATAACTATTCGCAGTAGAGGTTATAGTTTCTAGAGCAGGAATGTTTTTCACGCTATCTCCTTGCAACAACTGGAAAAGCCGTTGAGCGATCAAGCTATTGTCCACGGGTATTAGCATTTCGCCAGTAAACCCACTTTTTATCACACACGATAATCTGTTGGTAAATCTTATATAACATTGGCTTTTACACAGTTTTCGCAAGTTTCTGCCCTTTCATATATTGCCGGGGCGTAAGTTCATGAAGACCAGTCAAACTACTGCCCTTATTCCTCTACGCCATGTGAAGATATCGACTAACGGTATCTTCCAACACTCCACATTCCCTGAGTGAGTTCTTGCGACCGGATTTGATTTTACTTTTTAATTAGTTTACTGGAGTAGCCCATTAATGTTCACCCTGGGTCCTTTTCCTGGTCCTTATCCTCCAGTTTATGAATATCGCGAGGTGCTTCGGCGTCTATATTGATTTAAAAATCCAATGAATATGTCGAGATTTTCGTATTCCTTTTTCGAAAGAATTAATTGAACTAATGCTTTATTGTGCCTATCGAAGATTTAGAGACAAGTTTCGATAATAATTTCGTCGTATCTGATCATTTTAGTTCCTATCTTTATTGTTTTGCCCCAGACCCTCCACTGAAGATGGGGACTGGCCGAAACCCGCCAGACAAACCAAAACATACTGTTTAGGCAGACAAATATGATCGAAAACGACTGAACTCTTTCATCTTTTCACAATGTTTTAATTGTTGATAAACATCATGAACATTTTTAAAAAATCATTTTTTATAAAACCCAATTTATATTGAATTTTTAAATTATTTAACCACCTAGAAAAAAAATCAAAAGTGTATTTTATAACACTCCAGCATCGATTTTGTAAAACATGTGTCCCCAACTTGTTTATTCCGAGAGAAAAGATTCCCCTTTTAATTAAGCCACCAGTGAAAATGATAAACTTTATTAGAGACCTTGGCCAGGCTTGGGCTTGTTCTCTCGTTTAAAATGGAATTAATATTTTTATAAGGTTAAAAATATTTGAATAATAGTTAATATAATTCGTTAGGTCTAGTTTTCTAGTAGATTACATTGTTAAGAATGGTGAACAGTTAAATCAATAAAATAAGTTTCTTTGTATTTTTAATGTAGTTTTGAACAATTGTTTTTCGTTACGGTTTTGTTGTTGTTGAGATTTATTAAAATTCATATAGTCTGGCTTAAAGCAGACAGAAATCCCAAAATCAATAAAAGGGTTGAAATACTGGGAAAGCCCCGGCATGTTTTATAAAATCACGCCAGGGTACAGAGTATAATATTGGCCGAAAAAAAAAACCACCACGCTTTTAGTTTTTCTTTTTCTTTTATTTCCACAACCCTTCCTCCACGACCGTAAAAGCTGAAGAGAGAAAAAAACCAATCCCCACGTGGCGATCGGGTTCGCGGTATAAGTTTGATGATAACCGAAAGTAGGAATCGTAAAATGCTTTCAACCGCCGCATTATCGCCGTGTAGAAACTAAAATTTCTGCCACTGCGGGAGTGGCGAAATTGGACGCCCGGCTAGGGCTTTGAGGAGGAATCAATAGTGTTTACTGTGGGGTTTGTTACGTTTAAGCCTCTGTTTAGTACATATGCTGTTGACCGGAATATCAATCGGTCTATCATTGCCCAGTGTTCTACAACTCAGAAAATCAATCACACTGACAAACAGGCTGTTTGGTATTCTTCGACCAAATTATAAAGCAAAACGTACATCTTTAAATATGGAATAGTAGATATTTTTTTACATAATCTGTACATTATGACACATTCGAGAAGTAAACAGACTTATAAAAATATTTAAACCAACGTATAATTTCTCTACTTACAATGCATTTCTATAATATTATGTGAAATTACGCTCACTAAGCAATATTTGAAAGACATGAGGATCATAATTGATACTAGTATATAATTGATAATTGATCTATGTATATCAGGTCTGGCATCAATTTCTCACACTTTACCTCTATCACTCTCGTTCTCTCTCTCTCTCTCTCTCGTTCTCTTTCTCTGTCTCTCTCTCTCTCTCTCTCGTTCTCCCTCTCTCTTTCTCTCTCTTACTTTCTCTTTCTCACTCTCTCTCGTTCTCTCTCTCTCTTGTTCTCTCTCTCTCTCGTTCTNCTCTCTCTCTCTCTCTCTCTCTCTCTCTCTCTCTCTCTCTCATATTAACTTACGCAAACATGCAACCAAACAAGCAAGCCCGCTCTCTCTTGCATTAAATCTAATGACGTATAACAATTGAATAAATATCTGTTGAAGGAATTGTGCTGTGTTTACCTTAATTGAAAATAAATAATAGAAAGTAAAGTAATACCTATCACATAGTAGGGCTTAACGTTCATCTACTAGTTGGTGGGTGTTTGATTGGTCAAAACCACTTTACAATACTTTTTTAACATTATTCTCAAATTCACTAGTTTCGTGGTCCGCTTGACCAATTACTATCATACAATTTATTAAGGTTTTTAGTTGAGATAAAAAAGTCAATGGCACGAGCGGGATTCGAACCCACGATCTTCGGCTTGATACGACCACTTGGAGTTATCGTGACCTCGATCCACTCGGACACCAACTTCCTATCTCAACCACACCTTTTTGAATTTTCCCTCCTTTTTGCCATTTTTCAAATAAATTTTTTTTTTAAATTTCATTATTCTCAAATAAAAGCCCATCTATGGTGGGATTCGAAAGCAGAACCACTAACGTTAAAGTTATGGGTTTTAATCGTTTTGAAAGGGAAATAGAGTTATTTAATTAATGATGGCAACAAGAGAAAACAGTGCAATAAATAATTTTCCATAAAAACCACTTTTTAATAACAATACAAACAATATTAATTGGCTATGTTTAAATAGTAAAAATTAATACTTTTAATGTTTTTACTAGTCTCACTTAGATAAAATGAACAATAGAAAATATAAAAACATTGACAACTGTTGGCTTGATTATATACAAAAATTACCTAACTGTGTTACCTGGACCTATTATCGTTAATTTGGTTCATTTCCAGAGTTCAGTGCCAGGGAAAACAACTATCTCGCCACTTATCGATCAGGTTTCAATTGAAATTCCATCACTGCTGATCAACTTTGGGCTCCCCCATGCATGCCTAAGTGCCCCCTTGTAGCTCCCGACATCATCAACGGAAACTCTATACTTCCTAGATACTCGACAAAACCTTTTTCATTCATTGAAAGCCTAAAAAAATTATATTCCCGAACGAGAAAGAAATATAGCCCAGGGGTGATCAGTTTTGGTAGAGGAAAAAAAACGACAGACCTTTAAACCAAAATATAACCGGAGAAAAATAAACTTTTTCGCCGTAATTGTTTGAATTCAATTACTGGTACGATAATTTAAGCTGAAATGTTTTGAGGTAAAAAGCGTTTTCAGATTTTTTGAAATAATTGTTAAAACAAACATTGAAAGCTCAATAGCGATATTTTTTTTTAAAGGAATTTATAATTTATTTAATTTATAAGTATGAATTCGGAACAATCTTCGAAAATTAGGAACTGATTATCGAAAGGTGCTTTATAAAAACTTAAATTTTTTTCTGTTGTAATCTGAATTGTATACAGATTTTGTTTTTAAACTTATGTTATTGAAAGTTCACAATATTCAGTTCGAATAGATACAGGGAAACGAGGTTATATTGCTTGATAGATGACTATAAAGTGTTAATTTGTACATTGTTTTCTGGTTCCAAACCAATTTCGTATAATAGGGCATTCTGATGGACGTAAAATAACGAAATTGTAAAATTGCATTGGTTTGTGAATAAACTGGCCGAAATTATCATTTCAATCAAATCAATGCTGATTCGTCCAAAATACAATATTTCATTAGGTTAAAATTGTATTATATAGCTGGCAGCTTTTTCGTATGACCCTCCTCACGATAAGCATCGGTATTGATTGAAAGTTAATATTCGGAAGGGGGTGCACAAAGGGTATTTATATATAATTACTCAGCATGTCATCGGTTCATCAAATCTGAAATAGATATAACTGTACTGACGAAATAAAATGTACAGTGCGATGACATATTGATTTCTTTGTTGTTACTAGTTTAGACGAGAATTTCTGCTCTGCAGTAAATGATTCGAGATGTTTAAGGTCAATTACACGTTTATAAACTTTTTTTTCGGAATCCATCCGTTCCTATGGAACATTTTTAACAGTGTAATTCACTGACCTGATTCGTGTGACAATGCATGAAATGAAACGGGAACTACAGAGACCCCGACCTTCCGAGAGGTTAACAACCATTGAAATGTAAATCGTCAAATGTGTGCTGAAGTTAGGCAATTTCATCGTAAATTCGGGTTAGTTCGTCGCCTCTTTTTTCTCCGTCCGCGGGCCGAATGCACTCGCGCATTTTTCTTTTTCAAGGCGCGTTTAAATTAGTTTCCTTATAAACGCGTTTCCTGATTAGTGAGAACTAAGGGCGTCCCATTCATAAGCCGAACGCCGGTCCTGTTCGACCTAAGAAAGACTTAATCGCTTATTTTTTCTGGGCCACCCTTTGTCCTTTAGGAAATATTTATTTAGCCGTTTTATACTTTTCCAATCTCGTTATTTGTACCGTTGGTTCGTTTGCCTGGGAAAAATATTTAAAACTACATATATTCTGAGTTTTAAATTACCTTTATGGTTCGACGTTATTATCATTTCATTCAAATATTCTTTTTATCCAAGTTCTTGGTTGAGATGAAAAAGTTAGTGTCATGAGCGAGATTCGAACCCATGTCCTTCGGCTCAATAGCCGCTGCTCTAACCACTTGAGCTATTCTGACTTCACTCATGTTGTTAGAGTAGCGGCGTATTGACCCGAAGGTCGTCGGTTCGAATCCCGCTGGTGACACTAACTGTTTTATGTACAAACATACCCTCAACAGCATAACCTCAGAGTCTTAGTCTGGCCAGCCCATTCTCCAGACTTGAACCCCATCGAACATTTATGGGATAACCTCAAAAGACGTATAAGAGCATGTCCGTCCTTCCTGATACACTCCGCGATCTTGAAAGGTCTCTTCGTCAAGATTGGGGTTACCTCCAGGCAAGAGTCATTTCCAGATTGGTAGCAAGTATGCCAAGGTTTCTTCGATATGCAATTATGGCAAAAGGAAGAAATACGCGATATTGAATTGTTGAATTGAACAAATCTAAAAAAATTTATCTGGCCGTCTTTTTTTCATTTTCGTTAGCAATTTACATTTATTTAAAGAACTTTTTTAGTCAAAGACTCAATTATTAAACGTTAAAAAACGTGAAACATTGATTAATATATAAAAATATATACAAATCAATTTATATTACATGTGGGAGGAATCTTTTCCCTGTCAGTGTGTATGGATTATTATCATTGCCGATGGTCATAAAAATGTAGGATATTAAAGAATTGAACCGGGCTTAGCTTATATTTCATAATAACTAGAATAAACATAACAAAAGGCGAAGTTAGATAGTTAAGGCAATATTAAACGCTAAATCGTAATATGGAACAAACTAAATCCTACCAGAGCACAAACGATTCCACTTGCTCGCCCTAGTTTAATAGAGATTGTCTCTTATCTCTTCCACGAGAGATGTCAGTTCGTCGGCCGAATCTCTGGAGCCGTTAATAGATAGTTTCTTGACTAAAAGACCTTCCTCAAAAATAAAGAGGGAAATCCTTAGCCTGGGGGACGTCTTTTGTTTGTCAAGGCTAACGACCTTCTACAATGGCATTCTCCAATCTTCAGCCTTTCTGGATGGTCTGTCATTACTTTCTGCCTTTTCCTTATCCGCCGTGTTATAAGAAACTGTCCATTATTTATTCATCCAGTTTAAATATGGTGAAATTAATCCACATTTGTTCAGAACGTTGTTATAATAGTGTTGACTGAAAAAATACAATTTATGTAAAACATCGATTTATGTTGTAAAAGTCATAACAGATTTTTATTTAAAAAATTCGCTCTGCACTACGTACGACAGACAATTAACTATTCGGACGTAATAAAACGTAATAAACACGTAAAAACACAAAAATATTTGTTCGTGTTTTCAAATATCTATAATTTGCTCAGCCCAATTACACAATATTAAGCTGACAATTTTGTACTAACTCCGTAATAGTAGACCATACAAATTATTCCATTGTTGTTTTGTAAATTCTACATACATTAAACACAAAGCAGAGTACATCAATAACCATAACAAATAAATTATTATTATGATTATCTCGGTTAAACCGAGCAGAGCAGAACATGACACAATTCATGGACCTGAAACAGAAAAATTACGAACTTTTTACTTTCTTCATCATCAGTGGCGGCTTTTTAACGTAGTTTTTTCCTGGTTAAAATTTATTTAAGAAATATGCTTTAAGCCCAGGAAGGTTAGTGTCATACAAAATTCGACAGTGTTAAAATCACGGTATGCTAAACAAAAACAATCTTTAGTTTGAAAGATCTTGGTAAAGATCTGCAATTATTTTCTAGTTGCACGATGTAATTTACGCAAGTCAGTCAAGAAGATAATGATTACTCAAATAATTATACACAATTTTTTCGAAATGAAAAATTTGTGTCACAGGCGGGATTTGAACCCACGACTTTCGGCTAAATACGCCGCTGCTCTACCACTTGAGCTACCGATTGTCTATGCCACAAAATTCTCATTTCGACTCCTCGTTTTATTCCAATTGTAAGATAGTGATTGAAATAAGGGTCCTCGAGGAACGCCACCTTTAATTTTAAACAGCCATGAGAGTCCATTGTTGAGGTCAACACGAAAAGACCTTAACTGAATACCCTGAAAACCCTTTTTGGGTGGGAAACTGTACAATGTTTACAATTTTTGAAAATTATTTATAATTTTAAATAGTAATAACTATTTGTTATCCCTATAATTGTTGGTTGGTTACTTTGTAGGTTGTCTGTTACTTAAGTATTCATGAACTTTTAATGCTCTAAGTTAAACATTACTGCATACGGTGGTATCCTTTAATCGAATTATTTGCGATTTTTTGTGAAATATATTATGGGAGGTTCATAAATTTATCATTATGCCCAAATTCGTTTTATATAGTTTTTGTGTATATTTATGCTTAACATAAAAAAATTAACATAATTGCCAATAATCCATTATGTTTCGTGGTCCGATTCACCAAATAACTTCTTTCATTTAATTAATCTTCATGTAAGGTATTGGTTGAAATGGAAAAGCCGGTGTCATGAGCGGGATTTGAACCCACGACCTCGGCTCAGTATGCCGCTGTTCTAACCACTTGGACACCAACTCCCCATCTCAACCTACCTTTCGAATTTTCTCTACTTTTTGCCATTTTTCATTATAATTGCCATATTTGAAGGAATTTGAGTAGATCCGACAGCCAATAGGAACAAATTCACAAAACGGCAGGATTCAGCATTGTTTAGCTTAATTGGCATAAGTTAAGGATCTCTGTTTTTCCTCGGGATTGTTCTCATCTTCCTACATACTAGAAACCCATATTTGAAGAAAATCCCAGTGATGAAAATGCTTAAAGGGGGTTTTGTTTCGCCTCTTCCTCTCATTCGTCGTACTTATCCCTCTCGGTCGTTATATACGAAAATTAAGGAAATTTACATCATTCGAAAACCTCTTGAAATATTTCCAAGTTTCTTTTTTAACCCTCCCGAAGCTATTTTGTATTTCTCGATTTTTCCTGATTTTTTCATCATTTGCGCTTGCCCATTCGTAAGCGTTAAAACCTAAAATAGGTACGTCTTAAGATTGGGATTTTTTTCCGGCCCCTATCACTCCTTATTTTTACAAGTACAGTGTACACGCTTTCTACAAATTGAGTTTCCCGTTGTCTCATTGATTTTACAGTTCGAACACCGAAGCAGTACCTGTTACAGGAGTGAACAACGGGGGAATCACGAGTAGTTCGAAGGAAACTTAGGAAGCCGGTTGTGGTTAATCCGGGGAAAACTTTCACTCTAGCAAGGGAAAGAAAAAGTGTTCTTTGCACTTTGAAGATGATAGAACAGTTCAACATCATTGGGGGGGGGTGTACTCCGACTTGACTCATCCTGGCACATTTTCGAAATTAGTTTTTTAAATAAAATATATATTAGACAAATTTTTAAATTTAATCACTTAATAAACAATAATATATATCTAATGTAGCAATAATATCACCTTGTCTAGTATCCATTATATTTAGTGGTATATTATTGACCAAATTACTTCTTTCAATTGCTTAACGTTTTTATTGGTTTTGGTTGAAATGAAAAAGTTAGTTTCACGAGCGGTATTCGAAAAATGGCAAAAAGAGGGAAAATTCAAAAGGTTGTAGGTTGTGATGGGGAGATGATGTCGCTAGCTCAAGTGGTAGAGCAGCGGCGTATTTAGCCGAAGGTCGTGGGTTCGAATCCCGCTCGTCACACCAACTTTTTCATTTCAACCAAAACCTTATCTAGTACATTACGTAAAATTGTTGTCTCATGTACTTAATATATATATTTGACATACTGCTGATAGTTATTGAAATTGGCACGTCACCATCGCTTTCTGAGAAATATTATTTAATAGCACTCAATAGCCCGTTTAAATCCTTTCAGTGATTTATCCTTGTATTTGTTTCGATAAGGTGTTGGAGGCAAATGGACCCATTCCCGGATACATCTGGCAAAACCTTGGCTGTATCCTATTGATAATTAGTGGTTAACGAAGATACACTGTCCTCGCGATTACTGTTGTAATTGGTCAATTTAAGTAGTCCTGCTGTGTTTTCTTTTCTGTGTTGTCTAAAGGCATGTCGTATCGTTTTCTTCGTGGCATTTTTATCTCCGCACGACATCGGTAAATCGGTTCAATTCATAATTCAAAATAAGGAGAAAATAGAGGAAGTATCTGTTGAATAAGATTAGCTCGAGAAAAACATGCTTGGTTTGAAGGTTGAATAAGGTTGTACGATTGTTCAACAAATTTTTAACATTTATGATTGTACAAATTTGATGTCTGTACGTTGTGTCTCGCGTTAGTCATTTTTTATTTTCGGACAGATAAGAGTCTGGAATAGTTCCTTGTTTGATCGGTTACCTTAACAGTGCAAGTTAAATAAGGAGAAAAGTAAAAGAATATTGCTGACTCGGACAAGCACGTGAAAAACATGTAGACTAGTAAGGATCGCGGAAGGCCGAACTCGTTTGATAGAAACATACATCGACTCTATGCAGGACCGGATGATCGGATGATGATTGAAGTTTGAGTAAGGTTGTACAAATGTTAAAGAAATTTCGGATCATTCTGTTCAAATTGGATATCCGTGCGATGCCTCTCGCTCAGTCCCATTGATTTGCCGTCAGACGTGAGAATAATTCGTCGTTTCATAGGTGATCTCAATAGAACAATTTCCAATAAAGGGAATACCGGAAGCAATAGGAAAACGTGTGAAAGGGAGCTGTACGAGAGAACCTTGCGATTCTGAAAGGCCGAATTCTTATGACTATCAGTTATATGTGACATATATGCCAGGATGGTCAGAGTTGATGATTGATTTAAAGTTTGAATGAAGTTTTTGTGACTGTTAGACAGTATACCATTTAAATACAATATGATATCAACAGTTAGCATAATTATGTAATTAATAATTATCATTTATAATATAATATAATATCATTTCCTGGTTATATCGAATCGAACCGTTATTGTTACCTTTGGAAACATGTCCTTTGAAATAATTTGATGGTTGGTGTCAAGCGTCCTAATGCCTTTAAAGGAGACGGTTGATTGGCCGTAGTCAGATTAGTGAAGTTCTCGGTGAACGAGTCTGCCGGTTGCCGGAAGTGCGGTTGACTGTTCTAAGTCCATTGTTATCGTCGACAGATAATGCCTCGAAATATGAGGGCCGAATCTTGGGATATTATTTACGTTCACCCGCTGTACGCAAGGGAAATGTCAGAATTGGGCTGTACCGAAATAGATATATCGATTGAAAATCCCGAGTGTAACTGTCTAATTCGGTAGAAAGGTAGGTCGGTTTAGACCCGAGGGGTAAGATTGAAATTGAATTGTTTCAGAAATAGCCGTACAATATTGGTTTATCAATTAATTCTCATATTTTTAGAGGTTTGGAAGGAAAGGAAAGTTTGTCTTTAGACGTCTTCTATAATAAAACGAGGAGGTTTTATCGTCTAAATTGTACTGAGATTGAAAATACCGGCAACGCCGAAATTGCTAGCATCGTTCAAAACATTCTATAACGTTCCTACTTGTGGAATCTATCGGGCAAGATCTTTAACTTAATTCTAAAGGTAAGGCATCCAGCGAACTGGAAGAATATTCCACTAACGGATATAGCTATCACAGAAGGATCTATGCCTTGTGAATGACAGATTTGTCTATTGCCAATAAAAATACTCTAGAACTTATTTTCCAGAAAACCTTGACGAAAGTCAATCTAGTACCTTGGACCCAGGCTTAAGTCTTACAGACAAAGAGCCAGTCAAGCTGCTCTAGTTACAATCAGCTGTTTAGAAAAGCAAAAAATTAAAATAAAAAGTGGTATTCTGGATCACCTATTTCGAAACATGGGAAAACCTTTGGACCTAGAGCATTATGGTATGTCAGGTCATCACCCATTTAGCAAAGAAGGGTATATTCAAGGATTGATCCATAGGAACTTATTATCCAGCGAAATCGATCAGTCATTTTGAAAAGTAAATAAGTGGTTGTGTGCTTGGAGAAAGCCATGTGGTTATGAAAAAATTAAGAAAAGTTCTAGAAAGAACTTCCTGTTTAAAAAAAATTCAAAATAAAAAAATCAATGGCATTAAATATTGAGCTTTTCAGCCATGTAAAAAAAGTGGGGAGGATCATTGGACTAAGTATTGACCCATGGGTATTTGCTCTTTGCTTCATCATTTGTGCTTTCAGCGGTCCATTTCTTTCGGGTACAATTGCTTTGGAAGTTATTGATTCGATGTTCTCATCAAAATCGGCTTTTATCTACGTTCGATGATCTCTCTTAATGATTATTTAAAAGACATCGATTTTTAAACAGTATTTAAAATTAATCAAGCAACTCTGGCTCACTTGATTATCTTCTTGGCACTTGACCCGGTTTCCCGTCATGAATATTTCACCAGAGGACCCCCACATACACTCTGCGACAAAATTATAATCCCCTAGTTTTTCCTGTAATATAAAAGCAATAACAAGAATGTTTTCCTGTTAGCTGATTATGGCATTATTTAAAATATTTATAAAGTGTACCGTTGTTGTTTGTGTTGGTATGGTTTTTAAATGTCTCAATTTGCATCTGGTTTTGGAAATTAATTAATTAATTTTTTTGTAAATTATTTAAAGGTGCCATGGTTCCAATTTTACTCGAACAAAATGTCGTACACTTTTTTGTCTAATTTTTTCATTACAAATTTTCCTTCAATATGACAACGTCAATGGGGAGGTTACGGTCGTTTGAGATCACCTGGTGCTTAAAAAAAAATAATATAAAGGTACGAAGGAGAAACAAATTTGAGCTAAACGTGATGTTTCCCAGGAAATGTATAATATCTTATAGATTATAATTGACTATAACCCATTATATTTCGTGGTCCGATTGAACAAATAACTTCTTTCAATTAATTAATCTTTATGTAAGGTATTGGTTGAAATGAAAAAGTTAGTGTCACGAGCGGGATTCGAACCCACGACCTTCGACTAAATATTTCATTTGAAGTCACGATAGCTCTAGAGGTTAGAGCAGCGGCGCATTGAGCCGAAGATCGTGGGTTCGAATCCTACTCGTGACACTAACTTTTTCATTTTCACCAATGCCTTACATAAAGATTAATTATAATTGACTGTAACGTTTTCATTTCATTAATCCGATTTCAATTTAAATACCTCGAATTTAGTGAAATTTCTTTAAAATATCCGTAAATTCGTCAAGAGGTTTCGAAGACAAAAGTTCAGAAAGGTGGCCAATTTTCCCATTACATAAAATCGAGGTAGTGACCTCCTTTCGGTTTTCGAAATTGCCCTTGCCCAGAGGCCGAAGCATGAAGTTAGAAATATGTTTCTACTTAATGACAATTTAAAACAAGAATGGTTCTGGCAGGGCTATGATAACGACATCAGGCCCACAATGGCCATTAGGCCTAGAGGTCCGTAGTGAAATGAAAGAACACGAAGTGGTCAAAGCGTGCCTGCATTCATCACATTATGCAAAGTGGTGACGAATTTATCCTGGGCTAAGCAGAAAAAAACCCTTCCAAAACGCCAGAAAGAAGACAGTAGGGCAATAATAACTACTGTATTACTGATAGAAATAACTACTGACATAATTACCACACGTTCAAAACTGCTTAATAAAAAAAAGTCCTAAGATGTACCTTTATTTGTCAAAGGCTATTTTTTTTCTTTCCTCGTAGTATCTCAACTGGGAAATTGAATGGTTATTATAAAATCGAATGAACCATCTGGTCTGTTTATATGTTGCGATATTCAGCAAATTTTCCCTTGTTGATGATATCTTGAAATAGCCGACAACTTTGAGGCCGGCCAAACGGGTTGCGAGCTGAAAGGAATCGGTTTACCGCAATAAATCCGTTCAGCTTGAAACTGGCACGGTAGCCCGATAGCAAACAAGTACGTTTTATAATAAATATTGTACATATTGTGTCAGTTTTTTTGTTAAATTCGTAATTAAATTATTTATTATATAGGATTAAAAAGTAATTAACATATTTGCATACTATATAATATATTGTCATAACCAGTTTCCTAAGTTCCTTCAAACCAAGTGTAACAATACTCTTGATCTGTAGAACTATTATATTTATTTTATTTATTTCTAGATTAACGTATATTCTTATTATTTTATTATATGCTAATGTTCGCCTAAAAGTGGTTCATTTGTTAATAATGCTTTTCCATCGATATGATAGAATCAGTATGATCCACTGTTATTTTCCAATGAATGGAATAATAGAAATGGATGTTTAGCGTTTTTCCTTTTCTAAAAGTGAAAAAATCTGTGTTAAAGTGTCTTATTATTAAATTTCACAGTTATGCACTGATAGATAAATGTAACGCACCACTCAATTTATTTCTACATATTCTATCTTTCTACATTAGTTACATATAATTAGGACCTTTCGTAGTCAAAATAAATAGTAAATAATGTTTTATTTATTTCCTTTGTTTACTTTTGCACAGATTAATTCTATTTGCACAAAAATTAGTATTATGCCTTTCCATTCTGCTACGACTAAACATCGCTTTCAGTGAAGTTTTCATTTCATATTATGTGACATTCTTATTCTTAAACCTTTTTCAATGGCTCCAGTCAGGCTTCTGAGTGAGTATGACAGTGTCATTATCATAACATTATGAAAGGAAGATACAGCCCGCGCGAAGTCGCCAAGAGACTGGATATAATACATTCTACAATACGAAGGGTTCTCAGGCGCTTCAGAGTTACAGGGGTTCACTCTAGAAGGCCAGGGCGTAGGTTTAAAGACGAGATTTTCATCCGTCATCAGGGTCTACGAAACCGTAGCATTACGGGAAATGAGATAAGACCTCTGATAAGACAATCGCGACAAGACACCATGCGGTCGGGAGATGGGATGCACGCGGAGTTAAGGATGTAGCGATTCTAATGTCAATATGCGGACATTCGCGTGGCGATAAATGTAAATAGCAAAGCAATAGCCGGCGTTCTTACACGGTGGTTAATTACTATGGTGTAACACTTTGGGGAGATAGGGCGATATGAGGTGTGCTTACTCGGAGAGCTGGCGGAGAAGAGTCGAAGAGATAGAGCCCAAAAAGGCTGGAAGGGATGGATTTTTGAGGAAAAAGGAGGGAAGTGTGTTGAAGGTGGTGGATTTGAGAAGATATGGGTTGTAGATAGAGGGGTACAGTGTACGTCACAAATTTGGGACGAGTTATTTTTACATAGGAGATGAGAGTTGGTCTCAAATCTTCAGATGGGCGAGATTCATATGAAGATGTTCAGGAGAAAGTTACGCCCCCATGATGTATGGTTCCTCAGGTGGCATTCCTTTGTGGGTCATTGATGTTATGGAGTGGCCTGTCCTTAGACGCCTGCACCAATTTGGTTTCAGTGCCATTCCCCCCCCCTCACATCGGTGTGATATTCTTGCTAATGTGTGGTGTTTAGTGACCGTTAGTCAATGATTATTCGGAGATTGTGGGATGCGGTCTGGTGTTGCGTACGTTTTATTGGGTTGTCCGGAAAATAATGCAGGATTTTGGTATTAAACAAAAAAAAAGAAACTAGTTACTTTAAAGCAATGTTCTTTAATCAAAATAATTTCCCATACTCTCAATACATTTCTCCNATGCCAGAAAATTTTAGATTAAAAAATGAATTTATACAACGCTAGAAAATTTTCGATTAAAAGAGAAAAAATGTATTTATACAATGCCAGAAAATTTTAGATTAAACAAATGAATTTATACAAGGCCAGAAAATTTTAGATTAAAAAATGAATTTATACAATGCTAGAAAATTTTAGATTCAATCAAAGTATTTGTACCCACTCAGAGTGTTAGTATTGAGTGTTGGTTGTCAGTACAAATACTTTGATTGAATCTAACATTTTCTAGCATTGTATAAATTTATTTTTTTAATCTAAAATTTACTGGCATTGTATAAATTCATATTTTTTCTCACCTCCTACATGTATTTGTAAAATTTAAACAATGTTTATTATCCCAGGCCCTCAAGATGATCTCAATAAAGATCGAAACGTTGGCAAGATAAAAAAAAATGTTTTTCTAAAACCTACGTCAACCAGACCGCATATAGTATTTATTGTGGATGAATACCTGAATGAGGTTGGAATGCTCTAAGTTCAGATTTGAAACCAATCGAATACATTTAGGACCGATGTTAAGTGGCAAGTACGACGGCGAAACCTAGGTCCTAAGGTCCTGACACCCTAGAAGAGTTGTAAACGCTATTCTTGATAAATGCGAAAAATTTCCTTGGGATTTTGTCAGAAATCTTTTACAAGGAATGCAAAACGGTTTAGCGGACGTGATTGGTGTCAGAGGTAGAAATACACGGTATTAATCGGATATTTTTTCTACTTTTTTATTTGTTTTTGAATTTTCTGTGTTACTTTACTGAAGAAATTTTTTTTAGAGTTAGGTAATAGACATTTTCTTTTTAAATGACTTATTTTATGCCAAATATGAATAAACCTAAATACGTTAAAATTTAAGTGTGGTGCATTCATTTTGTCCATCAGTGTAAATGATATTAAAGGAAATAAATTTAAATTAAATAATTTTACTGATAATTTATTAATGTAATAAATAATTGTGATGCAATAGAGGTTCATTTATCTCATATGTCAAGATGAGGAAAACATACATTTTATTCTCCATTCCATTATAATTAAGTACTAAAAATAGAGCCAAATAACTGTTAATATTTCTCATTGCTTATATTTGCCTTTGTGAGATAAATTTAGCCGTTTGACAACGTTAAGCACGAGGAAAATCGGTTGCGTTCCCTATCAAAAGCTGGAAGAATTTTATTCAAAATGTGCGAAGAATATCCAACAGGTTTCCCCCCACAAAAGTCAATCGTGGATTTAACTAAACGGGAAATTACAAATTCGATAACAGCGAACATACATGTGTTTAATTAAACATAATTTACTTCCTTGTGGAACGTACGTCCAACAAAATTATGTTTTTTATTTATACCTCATTGCATATATTTTTATTGCGAACTTCACAATAATGGTGGTTATGATTATTTATGGAAAATATACATCATTTATAGACGATGTTTTAATTATATGTGATGGTTTTTGCTCTCGCCTAATCTCGCTATTAAACAAACGCAGGTAGGTTTAACTGAAAATAAAATAAACTTTCATCAAGAGTCTTTCCTCTGGAAATCCTGCTCTTTCATAATAAAATTCCTTAATGATATTAAATTCCTTGATTTTTTCCTGAGAATACTTTGATAATAGTTTTCCTTAAAAGTCTTTCCCATGAAAATTCTATTCCTTAATATCAATATCAATTCAATATCAATAAGTAAGGCTAAAAATACATCAATAGATCTTTCAACTGGTACACATTGGCACGAAAAAATACATTTTATCTTATTTATTTATTGATTAAAGTGATTTTAAATTTTATATATTACTTTATTTATGGTTGATCTTCAAAAAGTAATAAATAGTAAATAATATTTGAAGTGAAATAAAATTTTAATTATTTCTAGGCCAAAGGTCAAGCTGTTTCCAATCAATGGCCCATAAAGTATATTAAATAAATTATCATATTTCTCTTTAATCTTATTTGCCATTAATGAGTAAAAGGAAAATAACAATGCTAATTTTTATGTTACAAGGAAAAATGTGATTACTGTAAAATAAGAGCAGTAATTTTAGATTTTCTTCCCCAGTTACCACCCCTTAATAATTAAATTCCTTAATAATGTAAAAATTAAATCAATTTTCTCAAATAAGCCTGTCGTCGTTTAAAATATTAAAGGAGAATATGGTCGTTGCTGATCGTTTTCGGTCCGCTCGTTCTCGCTGTTGATTAAAGAAATGTTTTTTAATACATATTAACACAAAGCAATCATCAACTGTCGAATTTTAAACACAATTCTGCCTTTCAATATTAAAAAACGCAGAACTTGGCGTAATTCCTTAATTGAAAAGATGATTATTCTATTACCCCGGTTTCTGGAAATATCTTTGTTTATGGTGGTGTTAAGTAAAAAAGAATAAATTGGTAATATGCTTTATATTATCATTAATTAAAATTTAGTATTGAATATTAATTGTTAATATGAAATATTGAATATTAACCATTTTCAACATAAGGAAGCTTTATTCTATCCAAATTGTTGGGTCAAAAATCTAACTAAACAACCTAACCTTGGAATCAGTGTTGTTTCTGGTGGTACCCCAAACGTGCAGGGACAAAACACACACACACACATTCTTTGCTTTATTAATATGTAGATGTATAGTCTATCGGGATATGTATTATACTGTGCCCGTTAAGAGCTGTTGAATCCCCTGTTCTGTGCTTAAAGTACATAGTCTTAGTTCATCAGGGAATCTCTTCTACGGTGTACTTCCCCAAACTTCCCGCGTGCGAATGAAGTTTTGTTTGTAGGTGTGTTGGTATTTCCTCTGCTGAATCTGCACTTGTCGTGTTGAGTTATGCCGATCCTCTTCAGATTTCCATTTAGTTTGCAGTGTCCTGTTAAGATCCAGTTCGAATGATTCGCAGTTTTTTCTTGCTTCCTTTAACGCATTAAACCTCTTTGCTTCCAAAGTTTGTTAGGCAGTTTTTCGATTGTTCATGTTCAATGAGTGAGTTCCATTGTTCCCTCAATTTCATCCTTCTGTCTGAGGTGCTCATTGATAGCGTGGATTTTTATGCCACAGACGGGCTCGAGATCTATCAATGGTATAGCAGCCTTTATTTTATTAATTAAAATTTAGTATTGAATATTAATTGTTAATATTAATAATGTTGGCGAAAATCGTGGGTTCGAATCCCGTTCGTGACACTGAGTTTTTTATCTTAACCAAGACTTTATAAAGAATAATTAATTGATTGAAAAAAGTAACTTGATCAATTGACTACGAAAACGTAAATGGATTAATATTAATAATTACAATTAATTAAGGTTTTTAGTTGAGATGAAAAAAAGCTAATGGCACGAGCGGGATTCGAACCCACGATCTTCGGCTAGATACGCCGCTGCTCTACCACTTGAGCTATCGTGACCTCGATCCACTCTGACATCAACTTCCCATCTCAACCCCACCTTATGAGTTTTCCCTCCTTTTTGCAATTTTTCAAATCCCGCTCGTGCCATTAGCTTTTTTTCATGTCAACTAAAAACCTTAATTAATTGTAATGTATTAATTGGTCAAGCGGACCACGAAATTAGTGAATTTAATTAATTAAAATGAAGTACACGTCACTAAAGCTCTCCGTGGCCATTTCATTTATCGTCGAGAATCCAATCCGATTACACGACATTTGAAAAATGGCAAAAAGGAGGGAAAACTCATAAGGTGGGTTTGAGATGGGAAGTTGATGTCCGAGTGGATCGAGGTCACGATAGCTCAAGTGGTAGAGCAGCGGCGTATCTAGCCGAAGATCGTGGGTTCGAATCCCGCTCGTGCCATTAGCTTTTTTTCATCTCAACTAAAAACCTTAATTAATTGTAATGTATTAATTGGTCAAGCGGACCACGAAATTAGTGAATTTAATATTAATAATGCTGAATATTAACCATCTTCAAGATACGTGCGTTATATTCTCTTTCAAACTACTAGGCCAAAAAATCAATCTATACAACCTCACCTTCTTGGAATCTGACCTCAGTTTTAACCCAAGCTCGCAGGGAAAACACACACAACCTTTAGTCTATCAATATAGTGTTATTGATAAACTAAATCATAAATAATAACCTTGGGCTAATTTAAGTAATAAAATCTGTGACTTCGGATTTCGGTATCTTTTCAACCATAAGGCGTGTTTTTGCTGTTAGGCAAACCTTTGTTGGTAAAACCAAAGGGAAAGAACACAAGAACGATTATGGGAGCATATTTCAGATTTCATTTCTTAGGGCGCTTCTATTGTGGTGGTTTCATTTCTCGTAACCGCTTTTCTTTTATGAGGTCGAATAACGAAGGGTTCTGAAGAATCGCCGTCCATTCTAAAAGCGCGCATTGAAAGAAGCGAAAAATTTAAACTGAGACGTTATCCATTTGTAACTCAATTCTGAGGTCATGCCTGCCGGTCGGTTATTAGACGGGGGGGGGTGGAATGGCGAAACTTTTCTCCAACCCCTACCAGATTTGTTGACCGTTTTCACGCACGGTGACATTGGAGAGTAATCAAATATAAATACTCCTGCGCATAACGTTCGCCTACGAATATTCACTTTTAGTACGCTCAATCAATACAGATTGATTATTTCATCAGAGGGTTGGGAGGGTAACCCAAACGAAAGGATTAGTTTTATTGTAGTAAGAATAAAACATGAAACAGGGGGTTAAATTTCACCTAAGTCGGGGTAAAGTAAAACGTTCACTTCCGACCTTAAAATTTAAAAAAAAAATTATTAATTATAACTTATGTTTAATAATGTATAAAAATGTTTTAAAACATAATATGCGTAAATTATAAAAATAATATTTTTGTGTTGGTAGCAGCTTGATAGCCCCTGAGCATCCTGGTATGCCTAGTCCCGCTATATTCTGCTGTCAAATAAAAACCGATACATTTTTCTACAACATCGTTAGCGATTCATGACTTAAAGAAATTATTATAGATTTTAGAGCCTAATTAATTTGAAAATAATTAACGTAATTACGTTTTTCAGTAGTAGAAATAAGACTAACCTAGTTTTAGAAAGATTTTCCATTATAAATTTGCTGTACATTGGTGGTTTCGTTTGTTTATAAACTATTATTCTCATAATCGATTATGTTGATATTTTTTTAAACAGCGATTAAAATGAAAAGTGTGGAAATCGCATATTTGATTTTGACCAACTTAGATAGTATTTCTTCCCAACTGGACCACCGAGGAAATAAAATATAAGATCCACAATGATTAAAATGATAAATGGGATGTTCAACTCTACTACTCTTTATTCAAGGGTGGCTTAACTCGAGAAGAAATGGAAAAAAATAAGGACTAAGTCTGTTAGATTTCCTTCTCAAACTTCAAACGGGAATGAACTTTTCTGATGGTAAAGTACCTTGACCCGCAACAAATTTTACCTTCTGCAATCGTAATTATTATTAAAAGGGTATTAAAGTCAAGTCAATTTTTTTTACGAGGGTTCGCAACAGTAGAGGTCATATTAACTCTCAGGGTGCCGGTGTTTTTGAAAAAAGCCCATTTGTATGTCGGTCTGCTGGATTCGAACCCGGGACCGTTACCTTACAGTGATGAGCGCCATGTCAACGCCTAAACCTTGCGACCACCGACGCGCCCCAAAATGGTATTAGATGTAAAAGAAATGGCTAGGAAAACGGAAATGTGACAAAAAGAGCTGGTGAAAAACGTTTAAGCTTTAAAATGTTTTTAAATTTTTTCGTCACATTAAGAAATACTGTGTTATTAATCACAGGATGAAAACAATAAAATAAATTTTATAAAACAAAAGGGAAAATACCGTTGTCTTATGTTGTCCGGATTTGATTTAAATCCGGTCAGAAAATCTTCAAGGCGTACACCAAAGAAATCCACAGATGATGTCGTGAGAACTCGACTAGACATGTGTTACTTGGTGTTAAGTAAAATCCAAAACAAATGTTGACCCTTCAAAAGATAAGTGTTTCAAAAATGTACTTTTTGTTTTTGAATACAATTAAATTCAATCGGTGATTTTTTTTTCTTTCCGCTTCCTTAATTTCTCTAATTGCGCCGATATCTTACTCGCCCTTTTCCTATTGTTATTGTAAAAAAAAATCATGATTTCAGTAGGTTACCATTTAAAATATTTATAATTTTTTTATTGCTGTTATAATGAAGGCAAGTCATAACAAATCGATAAATTGATTGAAAATTGTTAATAAGGGTAATTAAATTTTATAATTATAATCAAATTATTCTTCTTTGGCGAGGTTTGATAAAAATTGACCGGCCCACCCACGCTCGCTGTTGATTACCAAATGTGATTGGTTAATATTCAAAGTCTAATTTGAGACAAACGGCGAGAGCAGGCTGCAAATTCAATATAAATAAATCTTTTTTCATACGTAAATATAATAAAGGTAACTAAGCCTAATAAAACAGACTGAAAACAAAAATAAACAGTTTGAAGATGACTTGTTTGAGTTTAAATATACCCAGAAATTTTAATGAATACAAAAATACCTAATGCATACATGATAAAATAATAAATCAAAATAATAGAGGAGAGTAGTTTGACATACGATGGTCTAGACGTGAATATACCGGCCAGAGATATTCCCAGATGCATAAAGCGCGTACCTTTTTAATTTTAATTTTGATTAAGTTAAATAATAAATATGTGTTCATTTGGCTGGTTGGGATTTTTAAAACTCGGCTTCCTGGGGGAAAGGAGCTTATTTGTTTTAATCTGGTAGAAGGTAATAAACCGCTCTTGGGTTGTCTTAAGCGGAGTCTTTCTCAAATAGTGCTTTTATCCGTTTTTAATTTAAAACAAAAGGGTGCCTTTGGGACTGTCAAATAATATATAAATTGTGTACCTAAACTGAAAGATGATAGGTGCTCACTTTATCAAATTAAAAATATAAATACTAATTTATATATATATATTAATACTTTGTCAATTATTTCTTTGTTAATTATGTACACGTTTATCAATAAAAGTATGTCTATCTGCCTAAATGCAGGGTAGTAAATAAGAAAATTGGTTCAACTGATGTTTCAATATTCACCATAAAAGTAGGGGTGGTTGCAGGTAGAGAGAATATTTTTTTAAGAAATACCTTTGAAACTAGCGATTATAGCCCCAAATTTGAGCTGCATAACAAATTATGGAATTACAATCAATATTTTTTTAGAAAATTTCAACCAATATGTTCTTTCTGAAATAAAATTAATCCACGTCATTTCTTACTGTACCAAGAAAAAATGAAATCGACGATACTTTTACAGAAAATCAAATTGATGATTTTGATCTTACGTAAGAACATACTAATGATGATACGAGCCAAACTGGCGAAAAAATTATGTGTTCTTCTTCAGATACCATGGGATTTTTTTGTTAATCTCTGGTCTCACTGATGCCCGACGTTAATGAATTAAATTTTGTCTCCCACAAAGACAAATTTCTAGTCTTCGGTAAAATTCGCAAAAATTTCCTCAGAACGTACTGGAGGACTTAAAGAACACTTCCAAATCTTTTATACTTCTTCCTATGAACTCAGCGCGCTGTAAAGTTCGTATAAAAATAAACTCAAAAAGAATGCAAACGATATATAAATATTATTTAAAACAGTAATTATGGTTTGGTAGTAAGTAATGTAATTATTAAAAATTGAACTATTAATTGTTAACTAAATAACTGAACTAATAATTGTTAGTCCAATGTAAATCGACCTCCGGTAGACGGACTCCCATGCCGTGATTTTACTTTATTTATATATTATGCAATGTTTATAACTAATCTTTTTACGTAAAGTTTTGCTTGAAATGAAAAAGTTAGTGTCACGAGCGGGATTCGAACACGCGACTTCGGCCCAATATTTCACTTAAAGTCTCGATAGCTCAAGTGGTTAGAGCAACGGCGCATTGAGCCGAAGATCGTGGGTTCGAATCTCGCTCGTGACTTTAACTTTGTCATTTCAGCCAAAACCTTAAGTAAAAAGATTAATTAATTGAAAGAAGTAATTTGGTCAATAGACCACTAAATATAATGGGTTTAATGTTTATAACTTTCTTCTAAATATTATTATTATTATTATTATTATTATTAATTTTTAAGGGCGTTTTAACGGCTAAGGTCATTTCACGCCCTAACATCCAAACCTTCTATCTTAGGTTAGCTATATCTCTTCTGAGTGCTATAAAGATCTGACTCCAAACATTCACTCGTAAACTAATTTGTCCTATTGCCATCCAAGCTTTAATTTATCCTATTGCCATCCAAGCTTTAATTTTTCTTTTTAAAATTCTTAATTCGGAAGGCCAAATGTATACAAAATTCCCATTTTAAATTGCATAAAATTATAAAATTTATTTCTGTTTCTTTTTTTAATTAGAATTGTGAATTTTTGTTCCATAATTTAAAAATTCCCCGTAGGCTTGTATGGCTAATAATAATAATAATAATGGAGTCAGACTAGCAACAGTCTCAGCATGAGTATTGGCTCATCCTTATCCTTTTATTCTTCCATTCAAATATGATACATAAACTAATTCTACATAACAATAATAAGAAACAAAACACAATAACATTTCTTTATCTTTATCTTCTTTTTTTTTGGAGGGAGCTATTTTTCTTATTTAAATTGCGATTTTGGGCATTGCAGTTTATTCCCCCGCAATTTGTATTTTCTTCCATTTCATTTTTCCGCTCCGGCAGCCTCAAAAACCTCTGAAAAAAGAAATCTTGCACGCACAACTTTTATTCAAACATTTGCAGGCATTCAATGGTATAACAATTTGGGAAAAGGCCTAAATCTCATTATAAATTCCAATAAATTTGAGAAAGCTGAAAAGTGCTCTTCGAAAGAAACACTGGGGACCCAGTAACTCCTGTAAATCGCTCGAAAGGTTGAGCCTTTGCCTAAAGGGTTGTAAAGTGGGGCAGTCGACCAAAATATGATTTACTGTCAAAATGGTGCGTTCTCCACTTCGCGTACATCGTATTATTATTATATTCACTTGGATAATATTATTATTATTATTTTGGCATGGTGGTATGTCTTGTCTTCCTAAAATTTTTATTTGCAAGATTTTTTTAACGGAAACGTACATAAAGAACAGGCAGGATAAAATTTGGGACAAACTCAAAACTCATGGGGGAAGTTCACAAATTGAAAAATCGTTCAGCCATAAAACTGTTTTACCAGTTAGGTTATTCTGTTATCAATATTTAATTATTGGAAAATTCTATGGAAATGCTCTTTTTACAAGTTAGTAAAATATGCATCATTACATAAGGTGGGCGAAAAACGTGTTTTGTATTTTCTGATTTAAAATATTTAGTTGAGCATATCTTAAGTAAGTTTCATAAATTTATGGTATCATTGATATCATGACCTTTTACGTCTTTCAGTTCCAATTTATTACATATCCTACATATATATTTGAATGTTTATGTATATACAGGGTGTTCTTTTTAAATGGCCCGGCTGAATTTCTCTTGTAGCAATAACGCTATTAAAAAAATAAGTGTTAAATATTTTTTAGTACTTAAAACTCTTCCAACAATTCAGAGAAAGGTATTCGGATTTTCGCGAAAATACTGTAAAATATTTAACACGTCGTCGTAATTAAGCTGCCTGTTTCTTTTTGCCATAACTTCTTTCAGCCAGTTCATCTAAAAAGGACATCCTGTATTTGTATTTGTGCTTAAATGGTTTATGGGTGAAGATGGTTTTTTTTTTTTTTTTACCACCCACTGAATCAGTCCGAATGCCAAACATAAAAAAAATGCTCAACATATCTTGGTTAATGTGCATTGGTGGTTCCCGAGATAAGTTTTAAACAGTTTTGTCTAGCAATAATTTCCAACGTGGCCAAAAAGTCTGCTATTTTTCTTTTAACTTTATCTTAATAATGTACACCAAAGGCTAGGGTGATGGATGCGTGATCATTAATGAATCATTAAAATCATTAATGATTTTTATAGTAAAAGTTGGAAGAGTTTTGAGATAACGGAAGGACGATATATGCAGATACGCACGCTATAAGATCCGGCTCGTTTTCTCTTTTTAAACCTTGGCTTAAATAACAATCGGAATCGGATGAATTGAAGGAAACAATATGCGGCAATATTTCTGTTGGGCAATCCTTCGTCGGTCTTCGTCAAGGCATTGTCAACCTTGATACCGCTGTCAAATTGAGCAACGGAGCCGTTATCTCATTCGCAGTCAATGTGAATTTTTTTTATAACGTCCTGACGTGGTGGCGCATTGGAAACGGCCACTTCGAGGTTTGACCGTGCAGAATCCAATCTGCACGGTCACGGGCGATGAGGGTTGTGTCACACTTGCTTAACTGTCGGCGACCGTCTCTCCCTGGGACCTGTTAGCAAATCCGGACTCTAAGTAGAAAGTAAGACAATTCTTTACGCTCCCATTTGTAAAAATATGTCCACCGTGGGTCAACAGATACAAAACAAAAAATACTTCACTCTTATGGTTTTTAGCTAATAAAACATTCTAATTTATCTTCTCGTTGGTTTCCGTGCCGTACTTTCATACAATGCGCCACTGATTGGAAAGACCGCAGTTAGGGTTATAAGCAGGGCGAGTTAAAACGCCTGGGTCAAACGGGAACAGTACAACTAAAACTAATTATTTTCCAACTTTTGAGTAAAACTTTCATAGTCATGCCTTTTCATTGGCTGAACACCTTAACAGTCCAATAAACTCAAATCTTGTTCAACCTCCGGTTACAGCCTGTAGCTCTGCATGCCTACCTACTCGATATTTATGGTTGACAGGTTTATTGAAAATGGTCCGCATTTCATAAATTGTAAAATTTTCAAAAATGCGAACCTTTAAAATATTGATTATTCAGAAATCGTGAGATGCGGTCTGGTGTGATGTACGTTTCAGAAAAACATTTTCTTTATCGTGCCAACTTTTAGATATTTATTGAGATCATCTTCAGGGCCTGGGATTTTACAAACAATGTTTAAATTTAACAAATACATGTAGGATGTGGAATAAAGTGAATTTATGCAATGCAAAATATATTTTTTTTTATTCAATCAAAGTATTTCTACTCACTCAAAGTGTTTGTTTTCTGCGTACTGCACTAATCACCACGCATTTTAAAATATTATGACAATAAAATATTAAGCCTATTGTCGTATGACTCGATGTCAGGGTTATAAGCAGAGCGAGGCAGTTATGCTTTATGGCGCTTTCTGCTAGGACCACTTTTTGAAATTTCTCCTTTTTCCAAAAACTTTCTTTTATATGTGAATACTTCCATTATAATCAACTTGGAAATCGTAAATAAATCGAAGCCGGACGTTAAAAATGTCTAAAATAGACATTTACTTACCGGTTTAACAGACTCAATCAACCGTGCTAGTTTCAAGTGTGTGCTATTAGTTCAAAAATACGTTAAATATTCATTCACGTTGTATTTCATACTTAGAAAAAATAGGCCTTTATCTCCAAAGTTGGTAAGTTTGACCAAGACCCGCACCCCCTAACACATTATAGCTTTTAAGACGGCCATTAAAAAACCTTTAAAAAAAACTTTCCTAAAAGGGGTTCATCTCTTTTTTTTTTAATGGAATCTAATATATTCACAGTGGCTAAACTTTTCATCGCGACCGAAGTGTTGTTTTTCAAGTGAGACTTCAGGCGATAAAATAATGGATCAGATCAAATTACCTCTGTTTACCATTGAAAGGGGAAAAATATCAACTTTATCTTTGGCCGTCGAACCTGTTAAAAGCCGTCCCAGTATGTTTGCATACTGTCGCATAATGCGGACAGGAAAAGGGACGATATTCCGGGAGACATCCAACCGACAAACTACGACCTTTCCTAAAACGACCTCTCCTCATTAAATTTCCTAAAATTTGCCTCACAATTTATTATTTCAACCATTAAAGTGAAATATTTAATTATAATTACGATTCTTTTGATAAGTGTACTACGATTAAGTAACTTATATTGGGTTTCACCTACCCTATAATTAACCTCCTTTTTTTCAAACAAAATTAATTTAAAAAAAAAAATAAGTCCTCCATTAATCCATAATATTGTATTAATACAATATAATATATATAATAATATTAATTAATATAATATAATATTAATTAATATAATAATATTAATACAATATTGTATATTGTATTAATATTTTTTTAAATAAGTTTCCAATCATCACGTCTATTCTTTTAGCGGATATTAGCAGATAAAAAGGGTAGATTTGAATTATATGATCATGTCATGTTTAGATCACTTGCCTTCACCTTTGCAAAGAAAAATATAATACCACCATCTTGCGATACATACTATGTATATTGAGGGAACACAAATTTCAAAAGATCTTATTGTATATTTGTGATATCACTTAACAACACAATAACACATTTAACACACTACAGCGGTTGCGTCTCTCTCACTCACTCACTCACTCTCACTCTCACACCTTCTCACAATCTTCCTATATCTCTAACATTGTTTTGTTTGGTTGCTGTATGTCCTAATCTTGTTTTTCCTTCAACTACGTCTTTTTACTCTGTTTTTTATTAAGTAAGAGTGAATAAATTTAGATTTTTTTCATTTCATCTTTACTTTTACTTAAATAAGCCATGCGTTAAGTTTAATTAAGTTTAATAGTGTTTATAAAGGAAATGAGAGCTTTATTTTTCTTGCGATCAAATTTACTTTAGTTTTGGTCTTACCTGGTCCTTCTGATCTTTATATTATTTCGCAATGACGCATTCTTCATTCAGATTATGATGTTTGTTTTTATTTCTCAGCGCTTAGCGGAAATAGTTAATTATGTAAATAAGGCCAGGACATTGACCAGACCATTTTGGATTTTCTTACTTGACTGGCGCCGAATGTTTAAAACAATAAATAAACAAGTTATACACTAACATACATTGAAGTAATTAACCGGATTGTTCAGTGTTGATTTTATTATTAATTAGATTCATAAAATAATTAATTGAACCACTTTTAAGTAACTTTTGAAAAGAGGCAAGGGATTAAATCAAATTTTTGGGGGTTCCACGATAAAAAACCGAGGGAGAATTAATTGAAACGCTAAAAATAAATCGTTGTTACCTTCAATGAAACCTTTTTCCCCCCAACCAAGATATATACGCTGTATCTACAGGGTGTTTTTATGAATGAAACGTGGGAGGAAAAACGGAAAATCCGTCCAGATGTGGCCAAGCCCAATCAAGTCCATAGTTAATATTTAAATACTCCCAGACATTAATAAGCCCCTTGTTTGCACATCACGCTGGTAAGTGGATCAGCGAAGATAGGGTTTTATTTTCCTCCGGTATCGGATTAAGGTTTAACTCGAGGAAATGGAGATTTTGCAGTCGCCTTCAGCAGGATCTCTCTCCGACACCACCCCTTAATTATGTTTATCGATCGTCCCCGACCGAGTTGTCCCACCGACGAAAAGAAGAGCCAATGACCCATGAAAACGGAGGAGAGCTTATGTTCTTCAACTCAAAATCAAACCAACTTTTGAAAGGAAGGAAATATCCGCGGGGGCGGAAGGTTGTGATTAAACAGAAAGAAATTGAACCGTTATGCGTGAAAATTAAGTCGTTTTCTCTCTTCATCCCAGGAGGGAAGGACCTTTTGTAAATCTCTGGGAAATTGAGGCAAATAATAGGAATGTAATTTTCCAGGTGAAGAAAGTCGAAAATACTGAGAAAAGACAACGAAGTTGTAAAACGTTTATGCAATAATTACAACTACAATTACTTTCCATTCCTAAATAGAGCTGGAATTTAGATCTCAACTAGGTATAAACATTTTGTCTTTAAACTTGTCTGAATCTAGAATGGAAAGCAGGACAGACACTATCTAACAGACTGACGACATCTTCAAATATCGATATGTTCGAAAAAATACAAAAGAAAAATTACTTGCATTGAAATACGACGTCCTATGCTGATTGCAGGATCTCCAGTTTGGGGAATATTTCTGTTGTGATAAAGTAGGTATCATCAACTATAACATAGATCTGAAATCCCAACAGAAAAATATCATCCTCTCCTCCCTTTAAAACCCCGGTTTTACGTATGCAGAAAACCATGGCAACAGACAGCATCAAATCGCCCACCCAGACTTAAAATGACAGCGCTGATATACACGACTGACAGACTAAAAACAGTACTACCAATCACAAACTATATAACTCATAACAGCATTATATAGCCACAATCAATAAACAAAATTTATACACAAAAACAAAATCGATTCTCAAAAGCTCAAAGCTGAACATTTAAATAGGCAGAAACTAACTAATTTGTACAAATTAGGCATGAAAATTGCACAGATTAGAACAAACACAATTGAAAAACTCCTTATAGTTATTTAGTGATCTTGAGATGCGGTCTGGAGTGATGTCACACTCTAAATGATCTTGGATCTCTAAAGAATCATTACTGGTCATTTTACACACTCATTATAGTAGTCAAAGCTCTAATCCTCAATATGTTTTTTTTTTTTTTTATAATATTGCAATAATAAATACATTCTCTAAAATAACAGTGATTAGAATTGCTTTACTTATTTCTGTCCCATGTAAATTTTGCTAATAATAGAAGATGAACACGATGACGCTTCCGCGCCCACGTAAACCAACTCACTTTGCGGTAATTTTATTTAAAATATTCAGAGTTTCTCTACTCAGCAATTGCTGTTCATAAGAGATCGATGTTATATTGAAAATCAGCATGACTAAACGTAAATCAATGATGACATGTAATTCTAGTGTTACCGGTTTTGATCAGTGTTCCTTACGATTTGTCTGGAGGTTTATTACAAATTCTCCATTCCATTCAGGTGGTATGCCCGGCAGATGTTGAGCCCTAAAAGGATTCATCTTAAAAAAAGGTGCAATATGGAAAATATAATTTCTTAGCCAAAAGTGAACTGTATTTAAAAGAGAAAAAATAAACATTTAAACGATCTTTAATTATTTAACATGGCCAGTTTTCCTTCTATAAAATCAGAAAACGGACCACAAATTTATTTTTCTACGCATTTTTAGGTTGGACAGTCCAAATAAGTAAGGTCAAAATTACATGCCTAATAATTTTTTTCCTCTTTGTCAACCCCCTACTTATATATAAAACTCCTTTTTTTTTTCTAAAAACAGCTCCTTTACAATTCCCTTAGAAGTTCAGAACCATCAAGATAGAAGAAAGCCGTGAGCTTTGCTGAAATTGGAAGCCGGAAAGGTAGCTTAAAACACTTTCTTTTTGACAATGGACGGTTTCATTGACTTGTAGACCGTTATGAAAACCTCGAAGCCTTGTGAAGAACAAATGCGTACTGTTTAAGAATTCAAGTAGTTTAACTCGTTAACATAAATTATAAAAATACCTTTCTTCCTTGATATTGTTCCAGAACATAAGTAAAAAATATACAAAACGAAAGAACCATTTTTTATTCAGGTTACTCAGAATATACAGAAATATTTATAAAGCGCCAATTTGGATCAAATTCCTGGCATCACTTTTCCTTGGCAGTTTTTTCTCGAAATATTAAAATTTTCTTAATCAGACAGTGAATTGGATTGTCTTTTTATTTGATTTCTTCCAGGGAAAATCGATTATCGTGAAATTGTTTCAGTTGGGTCGTAGTTTTAACAATCTGTTTCTAATTGGTCGTGGACATTTGTCGTAGTCAAAAAGTTGACATATCGCAAAAAAATTAGAATTCAGCAATTTTCTTGTTACACCGTTGTATGAATGTTCCGTGATCATCAAAAATTTAACTGAAACTTCAAAATTAACCTTCTGTCCCTCAGATCCGGCCGCATGCTTGCAACCGCTAGCAGGTTCCAAAGTTAATAACCATCCATACATGTCCAAATGAGGGCCAATGGATCATCATCATCATCCATTTGGATATACAGACTTGAACAGTACGGGACTGTTAAGCGAATCCATCTCTTCGATCTAAAATCCTCAGAACAATAGTGAACGCTACTTTCTAAGTATCCAATCACACCATCCATACCGACCTAAATGTCCCTCTTGTTACCGAGCTACAAAACGTTCCATTCCAAACTACCCTTTCGACAAAAACCTGTCATCCACCACATTAAAAGAAGACTGAAGCATCGGTGACCCCGCGACAACCTTAATACTTGACATCGGTCTCCTAGGATGGAGTCCATATAGCTCATAGTAGTGATGTACTGGATGATGGCTGTTCAAGCTTTCATGCTACTGTTATTATTGGTTATCCATTTACGATTTGGCGGCCAATTGACCAAGTTACTTCTTTCAATTAATTATTCTTTCTATGTAAGGTCTTGGTTGAGGTAAAAACGTCAGTGTCATGAGTGGGATTCGAACCCACGGCCTTCGGCTAAATAAGCCGTTACTCTACCATTTGAGCTATCGTGACTTCGACCCTCTCGGACACCAACTCTCCAACTTAACATTATTATTTATATGTAAATATTATATGTTTTACTTGTTGCATCGAAAAATGCAGTTGTATTAAACTAACAAACAAAAAACATACGTACATACTACAGACAGGTGACATTATTTGCAGAGAATCTATGTATTTTAAGTATTATTTCACTTTTTTAAATCCTTAGTATAGGGTATCGATAATTTTCGATGTTATTCTTTTCATACTAGAAAGAGGAATTATTCTGATCATCACAGGTCAGTTTCCAAAAGAAAAAGAGATTGTGCCGGAAAATTCATGTAGTTTCCTTCCACCTGCGAGATATTCCGCTTTTTTACAATCGTCTTTCCTCAATAAAGGGTTTCGATATCGAAGCTATTTTCGATTTTTTTTTTCGCCATCTGCCCTTTGTCGACCTTGCTAGCACCCTGGCTCATAAAATTGCTGCTCAAAACCACCATTTCTTTTACATATTATCTAATCCTCTAATCCTACATATCTTCCTCACTGATCGGTTTCCGTGTTAGCCAGGGACTACCCTTTCCTGAGCCAGCGGGATTTCCTAGTGTTCTAGCCATCATCCTTCACCACATGCAGCTGGTGGTGGGATGGATGCCAGCATCCCCTCACATCCTGACACTTTCCTGTCATACAGATTCCTTTCAATTCCTCCCGAAACATGCAGCAAAATCTTCGCTTAATCGAAGATGGTGATCACACTAATCACACAATGACGTATACCCTTTGAATATAACACGACCCTGACCAAATACCGTACATTTCACCCTCCCATCCACTCATCCAGAAGAATCCTGTTAAGCTCTAACCGAAGGGTAAAAAGTCAAGGGCTAAGAGATCTCCTGCATAGCGAAAACTAGAACAAACTAATACCAGTGGGTGGCATTTTCACTCTTATTCCTATAGTTTTTATTTTATTTATCTCAGTTCACTGTGGGTATTTGTATAAAAGAAAAGAAAAGAACCCTTGAAATAAGGTCAAAAGTCCGACATTGCTTCCTATTGTAGTATAGAAAATTAATTTAAACTCAAGGCATCTGAAGCATTCATGCTATTCTAATCTATCTAATTGGTTGTATTGTGCTATCTCGTCTATTATTGTCCCTGTTTCCATTCTCGCCCTCAGCTACCTGGAAACGTGAAGAGATGCCGTTTGAAACATCCCTAAAAATACGGGCCTCCGTGGTGGCTCCTCCAACCACGAAACTGGCAATAAATCTACCTTCAAAAGGGTCTTAATTTAATATACAGTATTAATTTAATATATTACTCTATATTTTTAGAAGGTTATTATAATTAATGCCGGCTTAGGCTAATTCCTCTTATAACGATAATTATGGTTTAACAGGAAATATAGTTCGGTTCCAACGGAATGGGAACATAACAGCTTACAACTCTCATCATGAATAGGGTTTTAGTTTAAATATCATTCTCGTTCACCCGATAATATTTAAATAATTATTTAAGCTATTTATGTTTAGTAGTCTAATTGACCAAATTACTTATTTCAATTAATTATTCTTTTTATGTAAGGTCTTCGTTGAGATGAAACAGTCAGTGATGGCGCTGCTTTGCCGTATAACCAAAGGTCGTGGGTTCGAACCTCGCTCGAGACACTAACTTTGCATCTCAACCAAGACCTTAAATGAATAATTAATTGAAATTATTTAAACTGTTGAAAGAATTAAGATTATTTAACATGTTTTGTTTTTGTTTCAGGTAAGGGAATATTTCATTCGACTTTATTGGCGTAAGTTGATATAAAAAGTTTTTTTCCCTATCCGTTTTCTTTCCCAACTCCCATAAGACTTTCACGGATCGATTTCAGCCTTTTTAAATTGAAGTTGAGGGAAAAAAAGCATTCCGAAACCGCTTGTAACTGCGATGAATGTTGAGGGACTTGATGTACATGCTTTGCCCGACCCAAGGGCCAGTCGGCTCCCCATCAAACCTTGGTTATGAGTATGCTAAGACACGTTTTATGCTAATCACGGCATTAGCATGTACAGCTGGATTTTTTTTTATTAATCCGACGACCGGCCTGCTGGTCGAGAACCGAAGTACCCTGAGGCTTTGATTCCCTGGGATGTGCAGAAGTAAACACCCTCTTCATCAATCAATAATTTACTCGACAAAAAAATATAACGTGTACTTCACTCCGATTCGGTTTATTTTTTTAAATTCTTTATTTTAGATTACTATTCGAGACACTTAGTTCATGCTTCTCCCATGTAATTTATAACTTATTTGTGTTTCTTTATTTGTTGTTTTCTTGGCGAGTGAGAACCGTCATTTTTCTGATACCCCACGTTTCAGGTAATACGTCTTATTTATTCTCTCTGTTTTCTTCAAGGTCTAGCATGCCAGATCGATACAAATAAAATTTTTCAGTTAGAATATTTATAGGTTTACTCATAGTTTTCACTAGAATAACACTCCCATTGAAAATATGTGATATTCATTGATATTTCTTAGTTAATGGGTGTGTTGTGTGTTGATTTCATCTATAAATATTCGTACTAAATAAACGATACTTACCATTTACTGTGTAGTGTTTTTGAGCACTGATAGCATATTTCAAACTTCATGTATACCATAAATTAAACACTTTACGTTGCATCATTTATAGTTCGTGGTCCGATTGACCGAATAACTTTATTCAAATAATTAATCTTTATGTAACGTATTGGTTGAAATGAAAAAGCTAGTGTTACCAGTGGGATGCGAACCCACCGAAGGTCGTGGGTTCGAATCCCGCTCGTGACATTAGCTTTTTCATTTCAACCAATACCTTACATAAACTTTACGTTCGTTTTTGTTTGCAAAATATATTTTTCCCCGAAATAACGATAGCTCAAGTAGTTGGAGCAGCGGCGAATTGAGCCAAAGGTCGTGAGTTCGAATCCCGTTCGTGACACTAGCTTTTTCATTTCAACCAATACCTTACATAAACTTTATGTTCGTTTTTGTTTGCAAAATATATTTTTCCCCGAAATAACGATAGCTCAAGTAGTTGGAGCAGCGGCGAATTTAGCCAAAGGTCGTGAGTTCGAATCCCGTTCGTGACACTAGCTTTTTCATTTCAACCAATACCTTACATAAACTTTACGTTAGCTTTTGGTTTGGAAAATATACTTTTCCCAATATAACAATAGCTCAAGTGGTTGGAGTAGCGGCGAATTGAACCGAAGGTCGTGGGTTCGAATTCCGCTCGTGACACTAGCTTTTTCAATTCAGCCAATACCTTAGAAGAAAAGAATAATTAATTGAAATAATTAATATGGTCAATTAAGACCGCTAAACATGTATGGATTAATTTAATAATTCAACTTTTTATGCAAGGGCTTGGTTGAGATGAAAGGTTAGTGTCACGAGCTGGATTCGAACCCACGACCTTCGGCTCAATTCGCCGCTGCTCCAACTACTTGAGGCCATACATAAACTTTCCCTGATATAAGGTCTTAGTAAGTATTTCATAGTTTGATCGGGGAAATGTTTGTGTAAACGAGTACGCCGACGTTTGTTTATCGTAATCCAACGTGGCACGGATTTTCGTGTAAAGGGCCAACTTGTACTTGAAGCATCAGAGAAGTGAGTGCGGTCTACTAAGCTGAATACTGTTGGGAAGTTCCAAGACCGTTTGAAGACCCCTACCCCCTTAGGATAACAACTTTTCTCCTTATTTGTTACCAACGCCGTCAAGGAAACCCGTTCTTTGCCCATCGCTCGTAGAATTATTTCGCTCGAAACGACCTGATATCCCACACAAGATTGTTAGCTTTACCACCGAGTATATATTGAACAGAAAATGTGCAATGCACATATCTTCAACTTAGATCTAACTTTGAAAGTTACCCATTTAGTCAAGACCGACTAAATCTATCAAATTATAATGTCAATAATCTAGTGTTTTAAAACGTAAATTTTGACTAAACTAAGTTTTATGTCATAATTTTGATGATATATTGTCTGCTTAATTTAATAATATCATTTTAATATCATCAAAAATACAGTGCCAATATTGACTAAACTTAGTTATAAATCAATATTTTAGATATATAATGTTCGTTATATGATTAGTTGGCTTAGTTATTAAATAATATCATTTTGATCCATTTAACCGTCTAAAAAAATGAACTTGGATATAAAAATGGTGTATCAGTATTGACTAAACAGAGTTGTCAATGAAGTTTATTATATAAAATCGGCCGTTGTGGAAAAAATCTCGCTCTTCATACTTGCATATTTCCTCCTTTCATTGAAAAACATTGAATCATGGATATGCAGTCCTAACTCTAACCTAACCCATCCATAACACTAACCGCTAGCCTTACTCTAATCCAACTATTCCTAACCAAACCTAACCTAATCCAGCTCCCTCCTAAACCCTACTTGTATCTAACCTAACAACTCCTTCCTAACCTTAACATTCGTAACTACTGTAATTTTCATTTTGACCAACTTAATGTCTGAAATGTAAACAAATCATTACAGTACATTTTAATGCACTTATACAGTCTCTTATTGACCTAGTTAAACGACATTTTCTATCGGGAGCATCTGAAATATAAAAACGATAGGTGGCCAATGTCATTATTGACTATGTATTATGTGATTCATTACGATAATGCCAATCAAGCATTGATATTTTTCAAAACCTTATTTAATAATATAGATAAAATCAATTTTTGAAGAGATACCAGCCTATCCAGTTGAGCAAATATCGGTGGGTTTGCTTCGTTCGCCCCCGACTGAACATGAGTCATTTGGTTTTATATTTTAATTTTATCCATTATATTTCGTGGTCCAATTGACCAAATAACGTCTTTCAATTAATTAATCTTTATTTAAGGAATTTGTTAAAATGTCACGAGCGGGATTCGGCTAAATACGCCGCTGCTATGACGAATCCTGATGTCACGACATTTGAAAAATGGCAAAAGCAGCGGCGTATTTAGTCGAAGGTCGTGGGTTCGAATCCCGCTCATGACACTATCTTTTTGATTTCAACTAATACCTTAAATAAAGGTTAACTAATTTTCATTTTAGCTTTATTAAATTTCTCCTTAGGGTCGAACTTTTTATACCAAAAATGATTATATAAATCTTTTTGTTTCGTTATACAACGCCGCTGGAATTGTTTGGAAACGCGAAAATTGTTTAGTCAAACAGAGTTACATTTATTCCCCTTAAATGTTTTATAAACAATTGGATTATCAATTCGTTTACGATCCGGAAAACATGGAATCGTATAGAACACAGGTCAATTAAATTTGAAGATTCAATTCTATCTTTTCGATTAGATTCGTAATATTTTTGAGGCTTAGCTTTAAAACGTGTTGCTTTTTAGTTTAGTATCAGTCTTTGTAAAATCGTACTAATAGCTTACAGAGAGTTTCTTCTATTTTTTCTTTCATTAGTTGATATAAATTAATGCTAATTATTCAAATACCAAATGGTATTCCCAGAAGTTATATAATTGTTTATGGTGTTCTTTTAGGGATAGTTTGTTGTTATTATTCCGACCACTCATACTTTCCTAGAAAATTTTGCAATTTCGAACGTAGCTATTTCATTTGTAAAGTGTCACAAATTTCAAAGATTGACATTCAACTATTTTTGTTGAGGAAAGTTAGGAGTAATATTGTGAAAAATGAACGTGCTGTTTTTTATTTTGATAGATGATGGATTTCTATTTACATTTAATGACGATTCAGTCCGAAACAGTCGATTAGCGCGATAGTATTTAATGACCACTGCAATTATTTTATATTTTAGACGGTAGTGAAAAAAAGGAAGGGTGGCGGTGTGCAATCCGGGCAGGATGTTACTTTCGACCGTTTTATTTTTCGGGGGCCCGCATGAAACGGAAGCTTCCCCGCAACCGGGGTTTACGCAATCCTTTGTTTCATCTACAAGGCAATAAAAACAAAATGTGAGAAAGAGCGTGTGAGAGAGGGAGGGAGATAGAGAATCCTACTGAAAATGGGCCAGCTAAGCCTTGTGACCTCACTGGAATGCAGGTGAAATAGGCATTTTACCGGCAATGACTGTGTTGTCGGGTTTTTTTCTGAATTGCTTTGTCCTCTCGTGTAACTAATTTCGAGTTCTGTGCGATAAATGGCAGTCTGACATCTCAAACAAACGTTAAAATCTAACAGAACCGAACGTGCCGAAATTTATAAGACTGCAGTACAATATAAAATTAGACGCCTGTTCTCGCACGAGAACCTTACTTAAAAGACAAATCGAGGAATCAAAGAACATTTGCCAACCTCGCGTTTGTGGTCAATAAAACTAGCGAGACTAGACCGGCCGGACCATCCTGGTGGATCACAGTGAACAACTCACGTCGAATCGAGGCTTTGACAATTTTTAAAACTTTTATCTGTTAATTTTTTGTTCCGAATGCTCCGTCATAATGAAGAGAAAAGTAAATCTTAATTTACATCCCAAGTTTCATAAGAGATAATTAAAGGACTTATTTCTCGGCGACTTTGAACTTCACAATGTCGCCAGAAGTACTTGTCCATTATTAATTAGCGTTTGTAAGGTAATGAATGAAGAAAAATTGTACTTTTCTTATTAATACGCTTCTGAAGTAAAACATTTCCGTCAGAAAAGTGCCTGCCCGTCCCTCTATTTTCGAAAAAACCCAAAAACTGAAGCCTTTCGAAAATGGTGGCTCTCTTAAATTAATAAAGTAAATAAAATAAACAGACCATTAATAGGTTAGATAAAATTAATGAAGAATTAATTAATGGTAAGAAGTGGAACCTATCATACTACACTAAATTAAATTACAATATTAATTTTAGCTCTATGCCAGTCATTGATGTGAATTATTACACCAACAATATAAACAATTCAACCCAAAATTCACCGTAAACACTTTGCAGTCTTAATGGAATAGAAAAGGCATTACTTTTTCGTTTAGCAATATGTGCAATTTGAAAGCAGTATGGTAAACAAAGAACGGACTTTTCAGTTGCAAAGACTGGAATGTTACAACTAAAACTATTGTGCATATACTTTATTAAGAAAATGACCAAAAAAAGAGAACATTAACAGATTCCTCTATTTATGAACCTGGTACTTTCTTTATTATCAGAAATTATCGAGAAAAGAATAAACCTCTTCGTTCTTCCTTCACCTATGTATATACTAAGACATACAAAATACCATAAGCCTTTGATAAAAGTAAGTAGGACCATAAATATAAACAGCTAAGATCGCACTGTCCGTCCATGTGATAAGTGGAATTGTTTCAAAGTTGTTTCGGATTAGGCAAACGTGAGGGCACTTTGGTCTTGGCACGTGAATGAAAGCATTTCAAGCAATGCTGAACATATCGTCCTACCCTCATGCTTCAACTGCATTTGTTCGGCTCGGCACGCGATGGAAAAATAAAAGTTTCAAAAGATAGCCTGCCATCGTCGATCTGACGCCCTCCCTAAAACGAGCACGTGCGAGTTTTCTCAAGTGCAACAATGAACTGGAACTGAGGGCATGCATTAAAAACAATGATGCTATATGATTTGTACGTGTTTTTCTAATTTTGAGGACGCTTATTTATTGCCATTATGTTAAAGAAATTAACACACACTATGCTATTATATTTATGCTTATTGTTCAGAAGTTTTTTTGTGTTATTATTACGAATTTGAGCACAATGAATGGTTTTAGAAATGATAAATGGTGGAGTGAGTAAGTTGTTCACTTTTTATAAACAGATAGTTCCTACTCACAGTTTCACAGTTAGTTGTTTTCAACGATACAAATTTCAAACTTATATCGCATCATCAGGTTGAAGGAATTTACAACCACGTCTCTCGGCATGAATCGACCAATATTTAGGTTTTGAGAGGATGTTTCTAAGTGAGCACGTACCTCTAAAAGGACAAAGCGGTACAGAAATTAAAACGAGAGTTAAAGAACACTTAGCTAGTCAAACAAATTTTCGTAACTTAAGGACCGTCTAAATGAAACAACAAAATTTAAATTTAAATGTAGGAGTGCTACAGTTTCAACAAAGGGAGGGAACTAGATTGGTTTAACAAATTTGAAATTAAAAAACGTAAAATCGAACATGTAGATAAACACATTAATAATATAATAAATTTTGGTTTATGTCCTATTTTAAATATGTACCTAAATTAGTAGTTCATTAATTAATTAAATTTTTTATTACTTGATGTATTTTACTAATCTATTATTAATGTATTATTTTTAGTTGAATTAATTAATAAATACAAAACATGCAAATTAATCACTATTTTATAATTATTTTCTTACAGTTTTTATTAATATAATATTTAGTTGTGTTACAATTTCCGCTTTTCGCACGTTCACTTTTACAATTCATATCGAGAGACGCGGTTGTAAATTATTCAATCTGATGATGTGCTTCAAGGTGAAATCCGCGTCGGAGAAAACAACTAACTGTGAATAGGAACTATCTTTTTATAAGAACTGAATTTGTTTTTGTTAATGGTACATGTTCGTTGTCGTTATCTTATTTATCTTCCTATGTGTTAAACATTTTTGTATGTAATGGTATTTCTTCATTAGCGTTTATTTGTGTAGCTGTTTTTTGTGGATGGTATAATAGCTTTTGCTCGCTGTTTTGTTAATGATATATTTTCATTAACGGTTTCTTGTTTAGCTGTTTGTGTACGTTCTAATTCTGGATTTGTGGACACGTTTTTGTTAATGTTATATCGTCATTAGAATTTTCCTGTGTAGCTGTTTTGGTATGACGTTATAACAGCTTTTGATCACTTTTTGTTAATGGTATGTCTTTATAAAGTTTACATTTTGTTAATGATATACTTTCATTAACGTTTTCTTGTTTACCTGCTAATGTATGTTCTTATTCTGGATATGTGTACACTTTTTTTGTTAATGTTATATCTTCATTAACATATAGATGTTTAGTGTTTTTTTTAATGTTATAACAGCTTTTGCTCACTGTTTTGCTAATGGTATATCTTTATAAACGTTTACTTGTTTAGAGGGGTTTTTTTATGAGTTTTTATAGCAGCTTTTCCGTGCTGTTTTGTTAATGATATATTTTCATTACCGTTTACTTGTTTAGCTGCTAGTGTATGTTCTTATTCTGGATATGTGTACACTTTTTTTATTAATGTTATATCTTCATTAACATATAGTTTTTTAGCTGTTTTTTTAATGTTATAACAGCTTTTGCTCACTGCTTTGCTAATGGTATATCTTTATAAACGTTTACTTGTTTAGAGGTTTTTTTGTTTGTGAGTTGTTATAACAGCTTTTCCTTGCTGTTTTGTTAATGATATATTTTCATTACCGTTTTCTTGTTTAGCTGCTAGTGTATGTTCTTATTCTGGATATGTGTACACTTTTTTTGTTAATGTTATATCTTCATTAACATATAGTTATTTAGTGTTTTTTTAAATGTTATAACAGCTTTTGCTCACTGTTTTGCTAATGGTATATCTTTATAAACGTTTACTTGTTTAGAGGGTTTTTTTTATAATTTTTTATAACAGCTTTTCCTTGCTGTTTTGCTAATGATATATTTTCATTACCGTTTTCTTGTTTAGCTGCTAATGTATGTTCTTATTCTGGATATGTGTACACTTTTTTTATTAATGTTATATCTTCATTAACATATAGTTTTTTAGCTGTTTTTTTTAATGTTATAACAGCTTTTGCTCACTGCTTTGCTAATGGTATATCTTTATAAACGTTTACTTGTTTACCTCATTTTTGTCTGATGTTATAAGTTTTGCTTGTTGTTTTTTTTAATGATATGTTTTCATTACCGTTTTCTTGTTTAGCTCATTTTTGTCTGATGTTATAACTGCTTTTGTTAATGAAATGTTTTCGTTAATGTTTGTTAATGGTATATCTTCATTAGGGTTACTTGAGTACCTATTTTTGTTTGATGTTATAACAGCTTTTGCTTGATGTTTTGTTAATGATATACTTTCATTACTGTTTTCTTGTTTAGCTCGTTTTTGTCTGATGTTATAACAGCTTTTGCTAACTTTTTGTTAATTGTTTTCGTTAATGTTTGTTAATGGTATATCTTCATTAAGGTTACTTGAGTACCTATCATTGTTTGATGTTATAACAACTTTTGCTAACTTTTTGTCAATGATATGTTTTAATTAACGTTTTTTAATGGTCTATCTTCATTAAGGTTACTTGAGTACGTATTTTTGTTTGTTGTTATAACAGCTTTTGCTTGATGTTTTGTTATTGATATATTTTCATTACTGTTTTCTTGTTTAGCTCGTTTTTTGTCTGATGTTATAACAGCTTTTGCTAATTTTTGTTAATTGTTTTCGTTAATGTTTGTTAATGGTATGTCTTCATTAGGGTTACTTGAATACCTATTATTGTTTGATGTTATAACAGCTTTTGCTTGCTGTTTTGTTAATGGTATATTTCCATTACTGTTTTCTTGTTTAGCTCGTGTTGTCTAATGTTATAACAGCTGTTGCTAACTTTTTGTCAATGATTTGTTTTCATTAATGTTTGTTAATGGTATATCTTAATTAGGGTTACTTGTGTAGCTGTTTTTTGTACGATGTTATAAGTTTTGCTTTTCATAATGATAAACTTTATTAACGTTTACTTGTTTAGCTAATTCTTTTTTAGGATTACTACAGGATTTTGTGTTAATGATTCTCCATTAACTTTGCTTATTTAGCTGTGTGTGTTCGTTGTTATAACAGATTGTTGCACAATTGTTTTGTTAATTGAATTTATGTATTAATGGATGATTTAAAATGATTTTATAGTGTCGAATACATTGCTTTCCTTCTCCCCTCGAGTTTTTCCATTCCAAAAAAGGAGTCTATTTTTTAAATACCGTTTATTAAAATTTGTTACTGAATTACTCCATAAAACGTTGGTATTACTTTAAAACAGGCCTAGCCGAGATGACAATGGGCAATTTGTCTGATGATTCTCTCGACAATTTGACGAAATTTTTGATGATGGATTTAACCTTGGTGATGAAGAAAAAACGAGTTGAGGGCGATTTCCTGCACCCGATTTATTTATTGACCAAATGTGGTTAGAATGCGTCAGAAAAACGTGATTTTCTTGTACAAAAAATAGACATTATTCGGCTTCCAAGTTTAATATGGTTTATTACACATTTTAATTAAAATTAATGAAACCATTTCTCCAACATGGTCATTGGTGAAATGCAGCGAAGGCGGCCTTAGTGATAAACTTCGGGGAAAATCCTTATCACCTTGCACTCTCATGTATACATCATTCTATGAGTCTTGGTGTTAGAATAACATTTATCTGACAGATTCTAAGACAAAAGCTCATTTTAAAAAGCTAAGTGAATTTGGGGCAAGATGAATAAACTTTTATTGAAACCGCATGGATGGAACGCTCTTCGAGAAAACCCCTTTGATATCCTTACGCAACAACAGACTATCCGCGGTTTCTTTAATTATTTAAAGACTTTATTAAACCCTTTATGTAACTATTGTTATCGTGGTTATACAAAAAGAAGATATTAAGATATCTGATCCACTGGTCTGTACATATTCGCTTTTATATTCCAAATCCTTGTGTTCGAGCATACCGATTATTTAACACTGCCAATTGCAAATTGCCTTAAATTGTATTTTCTTGTTACACATGGTTCCAAACCTCTTAAAAACATAAGAAACATCCACTGATTCTATTTTTTAAAATAATTTTTACTTAATTGTGCGGTAAAAATATTTTATGTCTAGAAAGTATTCTATTTAGCTATATTCCAGAAAGTACACTATTTAGCTAAATTGAGAGCTCTGAAGAGGGACCAGGGACGTGGCCCAAAATGCATTGGCAATTAAAAATTATATGGCATAAAAATAAATGGTGTGTTTAGTTCAAAAAAATAACCAACTTTCCAGATTCGCTGATGCTCTCTTGTGCGTTCTGTAAATAATTGAAGATTCTATTAAACCATTTATGTTTTAGTGGTCAATTGACCAAGTTACTACTTTCAATTAATTATTCTTTTTATGTAAAGTCTTGGTCGAAAATGGCAAAAAGAGGGAAAATTCGAACGGTTGTAGATTGAGATGGAGAGTTAGTGTCCCAGAGGATGGAAGTCAAGATAGCTCAAGTGGTAGAGCAGCGGCGTATTTAGCCGAAGTTCGTGGGTTCGAATCCCGCTCGTGACACTTGATGATGACTTTTTACCTCAGACTTTACATAAAAGAATAATTTTATTAAACGTTATTTAACGAACGAGGCTGTTTTGTGCTGCGCTGGTGACGAACTTGGCCCACCGTTATCCATTTTTTGACACGTACACACAAAAAATTTTCTTGTTTGCTTCCTTGCAAGTGAAAACCTGACCTCTAGTTAAATTGTGTTTTCGCATATTCTTATTCACTTGAGGGTAACAGATTTTCGTTGATTCTGTCGCAAGACAATAATAAACCTTAATTTAACATCTATGATCAAAGTGTTTATAAGAAGAAGAAACTATAATAAATTTTGAGTTGGGCAAATTAGCTTTTATATTCTAACCCCTTCTTGGAGGTGCAGGCATTGCTTATTTACACCTTGCTCATTTCAAAATAATTAAATTGTTGTAAACGGTTCTAATGCTCTCCCCTGCAACATTCAGCGGTCTCTGTACACACGTTAAGATTTTATTGAACCGTGGTGGTTTAAGGGAAGACGTGGGACAAGGGAAACGAGTTCAACCGTGTGGTTTCTGGAAAATTCCATCAATAGGGCGACCACTTTACAAAATCACTTCTGTTGTAGGAAAAGAAAAGAAAGGGATTTTTTTCATTATCAGGGCCTTTAGAGCGGCAGATGCTATATTTTATCTGGGCTTTGGAGTGTTAACTTAACGATTTGACGGATTGGTCATTTTAAAATTTCTACGGAGGATTTGTTTTATTCATATCAACTGGGTAAAGGCGAGAAAAATACCCCAAATTCTCCAAAACCTGGAAATATTTTTTTGTGGACTAATTAAATACAAAGATTTACGATGACGTAAGTGTTATCATGTATTCCGTTAAGTGCAAATAACTCACGATTAACCTTGTGGATGGTTTTCCATTAGAGAATTTCACAAAATAATCGAGATATTGAAAACTTATTCTTACAATTAATTAAGATATTTTAGTTGAGATAAAAAGGTCAGTGTCACAAGCGGGATTCGAACCCACGACCGAAAAGGTGTGGTTGAGGTGGGAAGTTAAGTGTCCGAGTGGATCGAAGTCCACGATAGCTAAAGTGGTAGAGCAGCGGCGTATCTAGCCGAAGGTCGTGGGTTCGAATCCCGCACTTTCCCCCCCGCCGAACTTTTTTATCTCAACTAAAAATCCTTAATTAATTGAAAGATATTAATTGGTCAAGCGGACCACGAAAATTAGTGAACTTATTCTTACTTTGAAAAATAGCCTGAATTTTTTTTTTATTTTAGTTTTTTTTTATGAACATTCAATGTAGTATTGCTATCTATATAACGAGACGAAGCAATCATGAAGTTTTTCTTTTTCCCGGAATTGCTATGTTTGAACAGTTATTTTTACACCAGTTCGACTAAACAGCACCGCTCTCTTTCCTAATTGTTAATTTTCAACAGTAATAAGTTTTTGATTAATACCTTCGTTCCCATGTCAAATTGATCCTTGAAAATGGAAAGTTTAAAGATATTTCTTTTTTTAGCTTATTTTTTAGAAATTAATTAAGTTCATTCTTTGTACTTATATTTGTTGTTAATAACAATTCACTTGAAATAAAAGTTAGTGGATATTGATACAAAAATTTACACAATTTTAATTCAGTTTTATGTGTAACTGTAAAAATTATTTATTGAAAAATTATTTCAGGTGCAAAATTTATTTCAAAACTCCACAATTATAAGAGTTTATGGTAAAATTTTTCAAATTTCTCTCTGCGAATAAGCTTAAATAATAGTAAAACTTTATAAGCTTCAAACAAGGATCGCCGATCCACAGATTTTCTTCAGTTTAAACGAGTTTTGGCTTTACAATCATTTCAATTAATTATTCTTTGTATATAATGTATATGTTTTGTCCATCATTGATCCTGACTGTCTTTATGTAGCCCAATGTAGTCCAAACCAGTTTAATTAGGTACTAAATCGATTAGGTTTCGTGGTCCGATTGACCAATTAGATTCTTTTCAATTAATTACTCTTTAAGTATGGTATTGATTGAGGTAAAAAAGTCAGTATCACGAGCGAGATTCGAACCCACGACTTTTGGCTAAATACGCCGCTGCTCAACCAGTTGAGCTTTCGTGACTTCAAGTGAAATATTGAGCCGAAGTCGCGTATTCAAATCCCGCTCTTGACACTAACTTTTTCATTTCAACCGACCTTGCATAAAAAGTATAATTAAATGAAAGAAGTTATTTGGTCAATTGGACCACGAAATATAACGGATAAAATTAAAATATAATAGTATCCTCTCGGACACCAACTCTCCATTTCAACCTACAACCGGCAAAAAGAGGGAAAATTCTAACTGTTGTTCTAAAGGTAGTGGGTTCGAATCCCGCTCGTGGCACTGACTTTTTATCTCAATCAATACCATACTTAAAGATTAATTAATTGAAAAGAATTTAATTGGTTTGGATTTAGTACCTAATTAAATTGGTTTGGACTACATTGGGCTTCATAAAGACAGTTAGGATCAATGATGGACAAAACATATACATTATATACAAAGAATAATTAATTGAAAGAAGTAACTTGGTCAATTGACCACTAAAACGTAAATGGATTACAATCATTGTTGAATGTCCGCATGATTTCTCTCACCATAGCTTCTTCCTTCAATAAGGAAACAAACATCGAATGAATATACGACCGAAGGACAATTTACCCAATGACAAATAATTTCGAAACTCACAAAATTTAAAGAAGAATCAAATATTCCGTAATCCCAGTGTTCAGATATTTCTGGGGATAAGCCTGATTGATAGTACAACTTCATCATCTTCAAACGATGATCGCTGATCCACAGGTTTTTGCCAATTAAAGCGAGTTTTCCCTTTACAATCGTTAATGGAAATGTTCTCCCACGCTAGTCTCTTTCGGTGGGACAACACACATTGAATCAATATTATTATTATATGCATAATCAATACCGAAGGACGATCAAACCGGTTGCATAATCAGGCAATCATGCAACTGTTGTGTTCAGTAATGTTATTGTCCATGATTATTTGGAGATCGTGATATGCGGACTGGTATGACGTAGGTTTTAGAAAAACATTTTCTTTATCGTGCCAACGTTTCGATCTTTTCGAGATCATCTTCAAGGCTCAAATTGTTTGTTTTCAGTGTAGATGTGTCATTGTTGTATGTCGGGTTAACAGTGCGGGGGGGAATCATTGGCACTCTCAACACATCTACACGAAAAACAAGCACTTTGAGCCCTGAAGATGATCTCAATAAAGATCGAAACGTGGCACGACAAAAAAAATGTTTTCTAAAACCTACGTCACACCAGACCGAATCTCACGACCTCCAAATAATCATTAAGTAACGACGGTCACTAAACACCACACGTTATTGTCAATGATGACAGTAAGGACGAACGTGAACAACCTTTAGAGATTCTGATCGTGTGGAAAGTTCTTACAGGTTTTATGTTAATTTTTTTGAGTTATTGTTCGTAATTAAATCAGGCGTAATTAAATTGACTGCTCCTCACGAAACCAATAAACAATTATTACAGTTTAATTCACTGAGTACTAACTAACAAATCGCAAACTTTTGTTTTTCACCGGTGATCTCAAGGACTTTTTGAAATACTTTTTACGTTAAAGTTAAGTGCAATGGTAAAGTTGCTGGATTGCTAGATTAATGCCTTGAATAGTTTGATGTAATGAATGTTATCTTGATTTTACTTTGTTTTTGGTCCTCCCTTTCTCAATCTAAGATGTTACTTCTTACGTTCTGATTCTTTTGTAACGCTTTCATTCTTAGCAACTAACTCCGAAGTAAATCAAAGCCTAGGTGCTTAAATGATTTTACGAAATCGCACATTTTAACGCTGTTTAACAACCACCCGACGATGTGTCAAGTCACGAAGTAGTACAGTGTCGTTTCCCATGAGACAAAAAATGAGTAATATCTTTTTAAAAATAGGTTTTTAGATTGTTATTAAATTCCGTTTCGGTTTCGATGAATCCATCATCACCGACCGAATTCTTATCGATACGAGCTTTTATGGTAGCAGTTTGCCATTTACCTTTTGTTTTTTTACGTTATTTTCAATGCAGCTCATGTTCATGTCTAGCTTTGACGTTATCAAATCGGTATGCCACACGCCACCAGGATTCGTTGAAAGATGATTGCCGTCGCTGATCACTTGAGGAGATGGAAAATCGGTTCACTTTCATGCACTTCAGTAGATACATTTCTAATATTTACCCCACATTTTAAACATAATTTAGATCTATCCACTATAGGGATATCCTCATCGCGAGTTGGTCTGGAACTCCTTTGGATAATACTTCATGCTCTTCTCTCAATTCGTACGTATCACAAAACAAGCAATAAAAAAAAGATCCGTGTTTGATGTAAGGAAAGTTAGCGCAATGGTATTTGCTATGTCGTTTGGTCACACGATCAGTCAATTGTGGAGGTTTCGGCTTCTTTCAGGATTCAGGAAAACAGACGGAAACAGAGCCGACACATCGACCCGTCCCTTAAACGGAATAATTTTTTTTCACGCCTGGGAAATCACAGATCGTCCTGGCCGAAGGCGAATTCCCATGATTCCGGATGTCAGGGGAACGTATGAAAGGAACAAGAAAAGTGAGTCATTCCCATGGCCATCGGCGAAGCCAAGGACGACGTGTGCTTTTAAAAATCGTACCCGGTCCGGTAATCGAAAAAGTCCCATTGTATAACACGTTTTCAGCTCTTATACCCGACACGATTTAAAGGAAAATGAAAACGATAGCAGGTGCGTCGGCCAGAAAGCCATTGTTTCCTCCACGGTTGGCGGATCATCCAAAACCATTTACGGTCGGGTAACAGTCAACTTTTTACACATTTGTCTCTCTACAATTAGTCTAAGGTGGAAACAGTTATAAATTTGCAGCCAAATGACAAAGAACAACAATTTTATCATATCCCAAATTTCCCCTGAAATTTACTGAGATTACGACTGCTTATTAACTTAAATAATCATTCTCCCCTTGCTATCCTGTTAAATAAATATACAGTCCTCTGAAAAAATATAAACTAACTTCTTTAATTTTATTCCATTTCAAAATGAATATAATTTTGAAGCCAAAACTGTTTGTAGCATTGAATAATAGTCCGTAAAGTGATAATTTCCTTTTCCAGCCTCAAACTTTTTAGATTCGTCATCAGACTCAAATTTTACAAATAAACCCTTGTTTAGTTGATTATCTTTTCAGTTTACCTTTTCTTATCATAGAGACAGTGCTCCTTTTGTTAATTTTGTTAAATAACTGAGTGAAATCGAGCATGAGCGAATAGTCTATTGAAAAGAGCAGGGATGATAGCTCGCGAGTTAAACCGCTATCAGGTGTTAAAAATTTATAAATTCAGGTCCGGAAAATTAAGAAAAAAATAAAAGAACTTGAACAGCTCCCACATTTTCCGGCCATTTAGAACATGCTGTTTTGAGAAAGGTTAGGGTTTCAACTTGCAATGTCATGCCAGCCTAGTAAGGCAGCTGAAACCAGTCGGTATTTGTAATATCAAAATATTGAAAATTGAGTGGTGTTTAGTGACGGTTACTCAGTGATTATTCGGAGATCGTGAGATGCGGTCTGGTATGACGTAGATTTTAGAAAAACATTTTCTTTATCGTGCAGACGTTTCGATCTTTATTGAGATCAGGACTCAAAGTGGGCACTCTCAACACGACAGACAAGAATGACACATCTACACGGAAAACAAACACTTTGAGCCCTGAAGATGATCTCAATAAAGATCGAAACGTTGGCACGATAAAGAAAATGTTTTTCTAAAACCTACGTCATACTAGACCGCATCTCACGATCTCCGAATAATCATTGAAAATTGAGAGAAAACCAAACCTAAAAAGCATCACATTAAACGGTCGCAGTTTGCTGAAAAAAATGTCCAGAAAAGTTAAACTTGGCCAAGGGTTATTTTTAGTGAAGAAAACAAGTTCAATCTTGTCGGTCCGATGATTTCAATTATTTTTTTGGCATGACCTAAGAAAGGAAAAAAATTCTCCCGAAGGTCATAGATGGCGGTGTAATGGTATGGGCTGTTTTCAGTGAAAAGGGCAAGTCTCAAATCGCGTTAATTACTGGCAAAATAATTGCTGTAAAATACCAGCAAGTATTAGAAGAATATATTTTGCCATTTATTACCTTGTTGGAAGAAGAAGGGACAAATTTTCAACAACACAGCGCACCGAAACACATACACAACCCGGACCACCCTATTCCACGGTCACTGGCGAGGAGCTAAAACACCCATAAACCCGTAAGAATTAGTGGTCACTGGCGAGGTGGTAAAATACCTGTAAAACATAAATATTATTGAAATTCGTGTGGTGTTTCGTGACCGTTAATCAATGACGATTCGGAGATCGTGAGATGCGGTCAGGTGTGACGTAGGTTTTAGAGATCACTTCAGGGCTGAAAGTGTTTGCTGAGTGACTTCTCAACACGACACACAAGAATGACACAATTATCGAGAAAACAAACACTTTGAACCCTGAAGATGACCTCAATAAAGATCGAAACGTTGGCACGACAAAGAAAATGTTTTTCTAAAACCCACGTCACACCAGACCGCATCTCACGATCTCTGAATAATCATTATTAAAATTTATTTCAAATAAAGCTCGTTGATTTATCTCCACTTTGAATTTGAATTTCTACCAAAGGTTTGAAGTTGAAAATCGTTATCCTGACAAGTTGCTTTTTTGGGCTTATTTAGTTTTGTCCCGAGCTGCAGAATTATTCCGATTATGTTTTTGAAATTCACGTATATGGCAAATTAGAGTGTTTTTTAGTTCATATAATTCACTAGTTTTTGTGGTCCGCTTGACCAATTAATATCTTTCAATTAATTAATTTGAAAAATGGGAAAAAGGAGGGAAAATTCAAAAGGTGGTGTTGAGATGGGAAGTTAGTGTCTGAGTGGTTCGAAGTCACGAAAAATTAAGTGGTAGAGTAGCGGCGTATCTAGCCGAAGGTCGTGGGTTCGAATCCCACTCGTGACACTGACTTTTTTATATCAACTAAAAACCTTAATTAATTGAAAGTACATATAATATTACATATTTTAAGTTTTATTACTGCATAATATACGACAAATTTGAGGATTTTTATCGCATATAAATCCGAGCTCTAGTTACGATGTTCAAAGGAATGAAACAGAATGCGCAGCGCCGTGTTCGTAGTGAACCTTAGGTCACTGCACGCAATTTGTATCTATGGAGTGTTCTTATGTATAAAAAGCACGTTTGGAAAGTGAACCTGTTTATATTAATGTGTGGTGTTTAGTGACCGTTAGTTAATGATTATTTGGAGATCGTGAGGTGCGGTCTGGTGTGACGTAGGTTTTAGAAAAACATTTTCTTTATCGTGCCAACGTTTCGATCTTAATTGAGATCATCTTCAGGGCCTGGGTGTTATAAACAAACCTTTTTTCACATCCTACAGGTATTTGTGTAATTTAAACATTGTTTATAAATCTCAGGACCTGAAGATGATCTCAATAAAGATCGAAACGTTGGCACGATAATGAAAATGTTTTTCTAAAACCTACATCACACCAGACCGCATCTCACGATCTCCAAATAATCTTTTTATATTATTTTTTATTGTACAATTGTGAATTATTTGTACTTACTATTATATTACATATGGTACTGTATTGTTATATATAAAATATATTATAATGGTATACGGTCGTTTCCGACTAATTTGCTATGCCTCTCTGCGTTGTTTCGGTCTGTCAATCCTAATCAGTGCTGGATCATTCGAAACGCTTTTATTATTATGTGTATAAGTATGTTTCAACTAAGTAATATTACAGTAGTAGTGTCATGTGGCCCATAGACGTAGAATATAACGCACAACAACCAATACAACAAATACCACCAGACGGTATTTACCATCGTGTATAATGTTAATTTACTTTGTTTTGTATAAATTTCTTTTTGTTGTTAAATAAACATTATTATTATTATATACAACGCACAACAATCGAGTTAGAGCAATTAAATTGAATCATGTGGATATAATATTGACGAATTGAGCAATATATGGTGCAAAGCGGGCATGTACAATATTATTGCGAAAGAAAATCAGTTGCTGGGTATTTTTAGTCCGTAAAGAATTGTTTTTTCAAATAACTTCTTGCTTGTCTGCATTTAAGAATTTTTCGCGATATTCCTCGATTAGCACGTCGTACTGTTCAATTTTTTTACGATTGCTATAATCTTTGCTCTTAACATCCCACAGATTCAGTAGTGAATGGTTTACCCCAATAAAGTCCATAATGAACCTTATCTCTTTGTTTTGCTTCGCACGACGATAGCTCTCAACAATTACTTGATAGGAACTGACGCGATATTACGGAAGGTAATGTTGTGTAGACACTGTACAATAGTTTCCATATTGTACAATCAATATTAAAAAAAAACTAATTTGACACAATATATTGCTCAATGCTTTAATATCATCTATACACAATCAACTTTATTGTGCAATAATATTGCACGTCTATGGGCCGCTTTATAAAATGATACCAGAACGGACTTTCTATCTAATATAGGTTTAAAAGGCCGATCCTTCATTTTGTGATATACGACTGACGATATTTTCTCAATTTGCATTCCAGGCATGGGAATGAATTCGTCTCTTTTGAAAAACAAAACAAAAAACACTGAAAAATGAATATTGCTTTAAAAAATAGCGAGCAAATAACCGTTGGAACAATTTCCCCTGAAATTCCTGAATTTTCGTTTGAATAGAAATAGCGCGGTCACTTTCTTGTGGCAATCCGTATCCCCTCACCCTATAGACAATAAAGACAGTATCAAGTTGAATTATTGAATTTATTCTAGGACGTCAGGGCTGATCTCGGGCTCAGCAGTAAACGACAAGGTCGCCTCCCCCGGCTTATAAATTGTTCATATCGCAGCACCGAAATTCACCTCACCCGGCTCTAAATCCACTTATGATTATTTTATGATTACTCACATCTCTGGGATAAAGTGGTACCGCTTTACGGCGTATGTCGACAGTCATGTTTTGGCATTTTAGTCTCCTTTTTACGTCTTTCTGCATTTACGATTTGACAAACTGAATCTTTCGTTGAAATACGTTTGAAAAACTATTTGACTCGATGTACATGTTATTCGCGAACCGTTTGCGCCCTGTGTGGCTTGATTGTCCAGATCTAAACTGATTTTTGAAGTTGTTTGTTCGCAGATTGATCTTCCATGATCAATCCATTCTCCTTCTTTTCGCCATGACAGACAAAATGGAGAGATTACGAGAGGCAACAACAGGACAGTCACCAAAGATGGGAGTTTGATCTATCTTCCTACTGTTCAGAATTACCTATGTATATTGTACAACTATGACTTGTCATAAATTAATTCTCAAAACCAGTTAATGTAAATTAAACTCTGGTTTAATTTTTTTTTCAAGACTACATTTTTAAAGGTATCCTTCCTTTCCGACAGTGCTTCCTTTCTCCCTGAAAATATTAGCATATACGCCGTTTAAGCGGTTGATGAAGATTGTCAGGAGTTTCAAAACTATCCATCCCTACTGTACCAATAATCGCTGTTTCTCAAGTCGAGACTGCTGTTTTAAAAAAATCGCCCCAAAATCACATATGGCTACAAATTCTAAAAATTCAACTGCTACCATTTTTATATTTGGATGGATAAATTGTTAAAAGAGCGTTAAAAGAAATAGTTCCCAGGGATAATAAATGGGTATTTGTCGTTGTTGGTCTCCGGCCGAGCTTCCTTTAATTTCGCAATTACGCCAGTTGGCCTGCGGTTTGATTAAGATTGTCAGGTCAATCCTGGTTAAAACTGATTTTTGTTATCGTCCAACGATTTGGTTTTTTTATTATTAAAGATTGACTTTACCGGCACGCCGAGGGTTCATATAACCTCGTTGAAATAACTTCTTCTTCTTCTTCAGAAAAAAAAATTCAACTTCAGAACTTATAAACAATCACAATCATAATTTGATCAATAATTAGTTTATAAGAAGTTGAATATTTTTCTATAAAAAATATACTGTTTTATATAGATTTAGGTAGTTTCTGGCAGTGCTTACCATACTCCCTAAAAAATTCTCCCAGGTTAACGATTATCTAAAAAAAATTGACTGTAAAATATATAAACAATCACGATCATAATTGGATCAACGATTAGTTTGTAAGAAGTTGAATATTTTTCTATAAAAAATATACTGTTTATATTGATTTAGGTAGTTTCTGGCAGTGCCTACCGTATTCCCTAAAAGATTTTCCCAGGTTAACGAATACAAAAACAAAAGATTGACTCACGATCATAATTGTTCAATAATTAGTTTATAAGAATATTTTTCTATAAAAAATATACTGTTTTGTATAGATTTAGGTAGTTTCTGGTAGTGATTACCATACTCCCTAAAAAATTCTCCCAGGTTAACGATTATCTAAAAAAAAAAGATTGACTCACGATCATAATTGGATAAATGATTAGTTTATAAGAAGTTGAATATTTTTCTATAAAAAATGTACTGTTTTATATAGATTTAGGTAGTTTCTGGCAGTGCTTACCATCCCTAAAAAATTCTCCCATGTTAACGAATATCGTCAGATCTCTGTTGGTGTGCATGTCCTCCTTGTACAGTGCTGGACATATTGTGTTGTGACCGAACAAAAATAACGATACGAGTCAAACATTAATTAAAATCAGGGATTTTGATAATTTACTAGACTTAAGCTCTTTAAAATTGGCCCCAGATTAATGAATATCGTAGGTTTCATCTGTTCGCTGGTGTCTCATATCCTCCGGTCTGGACTCAGTGCTGGCCGCAGTGTGTCCTGTGAACGAGCAAAAATAACCATATTGTAAACATTTATAATCTGTATAAAAAATCAGGTAGTTGAGGACAAAACTTACTTACCCCTTCATTATTTGCCCCAGGTTGATGAATTTGCGTATGCAAAAAGTGGTCCAGCGGTATTATACCAATCTTCTTTCATTAGGGTATGTAAAGGGTAAATTTTCTTCAAACAGGTCTTGTTTTATAAAATTAAAGTTATCATCCTAAAAGTATACTTCTTCAAAATACCAGGTTGGTAATTAATCGCTAAGAAATCCTATGGTTTAAAACCGTGCGAATATTTTTCTGGTTCCACATTTGTTAAGACCTTCTTCCTTTCTGGCAGGGCTTCCTTTTTTATTAGCTTTTGTCGGTCGCCGTTCCCATTTCGTCCTCTCTTTATCAAAAATAAAGGGCATAAAAAGGACAAATCTCCATGTATTTTTTCCCTACACCGAGGCATCCCGTCCATTTATTTTCGAGCGGATTAACTTCCCCTTGCTAAAGAGACCAGACAGTACTTATTTCCCACTGGTTCGGCTAACGAAGGCGGATTTCTTGTCGTACCGTTAGCTTTTAGGAATTAGTTTGGATCCGGCGAACTGTTAAACGGCTTAATTACGTTTTGTTTTTAATTACAAACCGTGGGTTATTAAGAATAGGTGTAGATTTTAGCCTGTGCGAAAATTCGCAGGAGCGGTTAGACATCATTAGTCCCCAATGTAGGGTGCCGGCGCCGAGCTATTTATGTAATTGAAGTCTCCTGTTTACTCCGCTCAATCAATAACACACAATTTACAATCTGTAAAATTCAAACGCAAGAATTGAAATCGATGGCCCATTCGCTTTCTGCATGACCACACAACTTTAGTCCTGTTTTCACTGGAATGTGAACTCTGTTGGAAGATGGCGTGTGGAACTAGCAAGACACGGCCTCCTCAGCCTTGATCGCTTATTGTTAACAACCGTCATAATGGTTAGAAATAACCGTCCGAATGTGGTCAGAGTGGTTGGCCGGTGGCATTTGGAGCAAATAGGGATTACCAAAACGAACTGGTCAGAATGCTCTACCCTGTTATGAATACCACTAAGACCCAGGAAGAAAAAGCCGGTTATTCTATCCTCAAAGTACACGCGAAAATTTAGAATTCTTCAACGTAATCAACCGTATAGGAAAAAAAGCACAGCAGGTTTTGTTCCTAAATTAATTCTAAAAAGAAGCAAGCATTGGTTAAAGGTTAGTTTATTTCTAAACCGAAAAGAACTTTCACCTGAACAAAGCAAGTTTTCTAAGAGATTTTTTTAATAAGATTTCTTAAAACAATGTGCGACATTTCACGTTACATTTTTGATCTTGCTTGTTTATAATGCTAGCTTTGTGTTAATCTTTCTTATCTTGTATACTAAACAAATATTAAATAATGGACATTCATTTGCATTCTTTCGTGATGATTTCAAAGAAGTTGACTAATAAAAATAACTCAAAATAACGAGGCCATTGTTTGATCATATCGATAAAAACTTGAACTTTGATACGTAAATAACGTCGGGTCTTGTTGAGTGTGAATTAAAAATTATGTGTATTATGCAATTATATTTACTTTTTTCCTTATGTATTTCCATCCTGCTAAAACAATATTTATAAATAATTGTATAATTTTTTGTGAACCCTACTATAGCACAAAATCCTTGTTATTTTAATAAGAAATTAGTTCGTTATTATAAAAACTGTAATGGTTTTAGAGAGAGAGAGAGAGAGAGAGAGAGAGAGAGAGAGAGACAGACAGACAGACAGACAGACAGAGAGACCTATTCAGACAGACAGACAGAGGAGAGAGAAACAAAAAAGAAGACCAAGGGAGAGAAAAGAGAATGAAAACTAAGAATATGAGGGTGTAAGTGAAGAAGAGCATGTAACAAAAATGAAAGAGGGAGAGATAGACAGACAGACAGAGGAGCGAGAAACAAAAAAGAAGACCAAGGGAGAGAGAGGAGAATGAAAATAAGAATGTGAGGGTGTAATTGAGGAAGAGCGTATAACAAAAATGAAAGAGAGAGAGTGAGAGCATTTAGAAAATAGAAAGAAAAAAATTTTAGGAAACGGATTGATGCAGGGGAGAGAGACTGCTAGAAATAGAAGTTCATTCGTAGTGATAAAAATAAATAGATAGATTTAGTGAACGAGAAATGGAGAGAGAGAGAGATAATGAGAGAGAAGGGGTATAAAATAAAACAAGAGAATGTGAGGGTACAAGAGAGGAGGAACGTATAACGAAACAGGGAAAAAGAGAGATAAAAGTGAGTTAGAACGAGAATATGGATAATGAAAGTGAAGAATAGGGAAAAGGTACATTTAAAAAAAAAGGAAAAAGTTTTAGAAAAGCTACAGCGGGAATGAGAATTTAGAAACAGTTTTATTCTTAACATGAAACACTTACATCCACGCCTTTTCACATAATAATTAAAGTTTCATTATAAGAGAAAAGATGTCAAGAAAAGGCCAAAATCACATATCTCTACATCAAGGACATAGAGACTTGGGGTAACAGGCTTTTTTCGTTTTTGCTACATGGTCTCCATTTATCTGGAACTAAATAAAGATCCATTTTGATCAAATTGACGTATGTCGCTTCTAAACTTTATACCCATCAGGAAAAGACTGTACATCAACCAAATAAGCGGGCTGGTGAGATAACACCTCCCGTTTTTGCTATATGGTATCTACCTAAGTCAAACTAAATAAGGTTCTATTTTGATTAATCGAGGAATTTCGCATCTAAATTTAATAAAGAGAAGAAGAACAGTGATATATGAACGCAACATTTTCCCTCCGGAGAAGCTACGGAGGTGGTATTGTTTGGGCAGGCATTTCTACAGAAGGACGTAGAAACTTGATCTTCGTCGAGGGTTCCCTAACAGCTGCACTCTACAGTGAAGATGCGTTATCCGAAGTTGTTCCTTATATGCAACTAATTGGTGACCGTTTTATTTTTATCCTTGACAATTCAAGGCCCCACACAGCTAGGATCGTTGATGACTACTTGGAACGGGCTTCAATTCAATGTTCGGAATGGCCAGCATGTAGTCCATACTTAAACCCTATCGAACACCTTTAGTACGAGTTGTCAAAGAGGGTGAAAAGTCGACCATGGCAACACCAGAGAATTTGCAGGAATTAGGATTGGCGCTGTTCCAGGCGTATGATTATATTTACATTACATTAAAAAACTCATAAAATCGAACATCAACGAATTGAGCATTTTCTTCATTGTTTCCATAGCAACAGCTTTGATAAAGTTGTTTTATTCAGTTTAATATTTTATTTATGCTTATTTATCTATATGTTATATTTTTCTTTAAAAAATCCAGTAAACAACAAGAAATAAAAATTATGTTTGCAAGTATTTACTTTAAAAAAATTGCCTCTCATTGCAGAAGCAGAGGACATATTGGACCGATGCGAATATGTTGTTTTTTCACAGTGAACTGAAGAAAGGAAATATGTAAAAAAATTTACCCACTCGTTTTCGCGTTTTCTGTTTCCACAGAACTGTGGAAATCAAAGAAATTATGCGTTTTTTAATGAAAAATTCACTCGCGTACGCAACATGTTTGATTAAGAGGCATTGTTTCGGAGACAAAAGGTAGCCCTTTCATGATTAATATAGCTTTCACCATATGGTTTTATATATGCATTTTTTTTCTTCTTTCCAATGTTTGAAATATTCTCGGCTGTTAAATCACCATTTCCGTCAATTTTGGCCCAAATCGAGCGCAGTAAATAAGACGTCCATGCTGCTATGTGTTTAATTGAAATGTGGGAAGAGGCCGAGCCTCTAGCCTTTTTTTTATTGAGTTCAACTAACCATAATTTTCAATTAAGGATTTTTTCACCCATTTTGAATCGTGTCAGACTGAATTTGTAGAGAATGCTGTAATAATAAAACATTAAATGTTGATTTAAAGGAGGGCCTTTTTTTCAACAAGTGGCATATATTTACTTATAAACGGGTTCGTAAAGTTCATTTTATGGGCTTTTAGGTGCATCATTGTCTAGATTTTTTGGCAGTATCTCAGAAGGGTAAATCTTCAAGGAGGAAAGTGTTCATTGATTTTCCTATTTCGATCCCCATTCCTTTTTTTCAAAAGATTTCAATTTACACATATCAGACCTCGATTAACATCTGTTCTTTAACGTGCTACAAAATGGACAAAATGAAATGTTACATGAAACAGATCCAATTTTCTCTCCAGGTCTCGTTGAACTGTTATCAATACGTCCATTCCGCCGTAGTGAAACTGGCCGTAATCGGTTTATCGACTTCTTCCTGACCGGCTAATCACGATCCGAAGTTTCTGAGAGTGCTTAGATTGCAACTTAATCACGAGCATCCGTTTCTATCGAAGGAAAACGGAAAACCCATTGGTATGGAGCAATTAGTTTTCCCTGGGCATGTTAATCCTATAAAGTACTGCTCAATTGAAATAATTTGTTGAAGTCCTTTAAGTTTTTTTAAAATATATATATAATTATTTATGATTGTTGCGTAAAGCATCGCTATTACGTTAAACTCAAGGGGCTACGTAATAGTATTAAAAGAAGTGCAATAATGTCCTTAATATTTTACTTGCATAAGACAATTTGTAAAGAAATGAAAAATACATATTTACATTTGTCCGATTGTGTAATTGCAGAGAGTTTCATTTCATTTTTTTTCTTTTTTTTCCAGGTGAGACTTTTTGTTCTGATGTAATAAGTACACAAACATTATCTTTACGGCGGTAGTCCAATTATAATCAGGTAAAATTCCAACGAAGATGAAGTCTTTAAATGAGAATATTTCATATTAAAAATAATACTGTAGTTTTACATAACGATGTACTTAAATAAACAAAAATTGGTATACGATAATATAAACAAAATTCTGCATCCATATTCATAATTATTGATTGTTAGCAATTTGTTTAAAATAGTATTAGCTATTACTGCCATTTTATTTTCCTTCTCTCCATTCAATACGTTAAAGAAGATTCTTTTCAATATAAAAGGAAATCGGTATTAACTTTCTTAAGCATTAATCCTGCGCTAGTCAGCTTTGACCGATAGATAGGCTTAAATTAAATGTATGAAGGTCTTATAATTTAAAAAAAAGGTCTTTGATAACGAGTGGAGGAACTCCGGGATAAGCTTGCAATACTGTTACAGTCCCTGGCAATGTTGGGACTCTGTCTTCAAGGAAATTTGAGATCGCCTGTAAAAACTTAAATATATAAATTTGAAGACATATTTAAGGTTTTTTTACCCTGATGATGACCTTAAAATTGGTCGAAAACATGGCAGTAGCAACTGAATTTTCTTTCTTCTTAATGACCATACCTTGATCCATAATCGATCGATAGAGCTAATTCCCTATAAAATATATTTTTTAAGTACCGAAAGCTCAGTTCCACTTTTTTTTATCGACCCCATCTTGTTTTTCGAATTTGGCCGTTTTAGCGATTTCGTTTGCCCATTATATTCAAATAGAATACTCATTATTAAGCTCTATTTCTGGATGCTGGGTTGTCGGAGGAGTAAATAAGCAAATGTCCTAAAAACGTTATCAAGGGCACTCTCAACACGACACGCAAGAATGGCACAATCACACAGAAGACAAACACTTTGAGCCCTGAAGATGATCGCAATAAAGATCGAAACGTTGGCATGACAAAGAAAATGTTTTTATGAAACCTACATCATACCAGACCACATCTCACTATTTCGGAATAATTGTTTTCAAGGATTTAGCTTATACTGTCAACCAAGGATCGAAAGATGTGATCCTTTTATCCAGTGGATCACTTTTGGACCTACTTTATACCGGGGTATTTTCCTTTAATATTAAACTTCTTTAAAGAATTAGATAGAGAGAAGGAAAATAAAATGGCTCTAGGCAACAACCTTGTGATAGACCCTTCGATAATAAGCTGATATTCAAGTGGATATACAGAAATATTGAATTGAAAGTACCAAATTATAAAATGGCCAGAATTTGGCTTTTTCGCCCATAAGAGACAAATGTTTGATTGCCTTCAAGTTCGAGGTGTCAGAATTTGATCTTTTCAAATCCAATGGATCAAGGTTTTTCCTTTTTTGCCAAGTTAATTTCCATATGTTTTATATAGAGTCAAAGAAACTTCTAGTCGTATGATAGAAAAAAATCTCAAATCCTTTGTAATATGATGTAATGAACATGACCAAAGTACTAGGCATCAACCCTGTGATACACCCGCCCTAATATCCAAATGGATTTTTACCATTCTAATCAAAATTGCGGGTTGAAAGTGCCAAATGGTAAAATTGTATGGGAATTCTTCCTTGATCATCCATTGTAAACAACAAGAGTCAAATTTTAATATCAAACTCGAGAGTGTCGGGATCGCGATTCTAAAATCTAATGGATCAAATGTTTAGCTTTTTAGCCATTTTATTTTCCTTCTTTTAGAAAGAATTTTTTTAAAATTCTAGATAGATGATGGGAAAAAATCATACTGCTAAGTAATGTCTAGAAAAAAGAAAATAACAGTGATACTGGGCAGCAACCTTGTGTTACGCTAACATCCAAGTGGCTCTTCACTTTTCTGAGAAATATTTTGAGTAAAATGTACCAAATTATAAAATTAAATAAAGAACGTTAATAAAGAATTAAATATAAAGAATACGCTGAGAAAAGGTATAGCTTTAAGTAATGGCTAGAGGGAGAAAAATAACAATGGTATTAGGAACCACCCTTGTAGTAGACACGTAATACGCTGAAACACGAGTGGTTTTTCACAATTCTGAGCAAAACTATGTTGTAAAACGTGTATGGGTTGGGCTTTTTTAGAACATCACTTTGACTAACAGGCAAATGTTCCATTTCATCTAATAAATAGAATGCATCTGTTTTGTTAATAATCCTCAGGACAACCTCAGGCACTTGTTTATGCGTTTAATCGTGTCAAGTAGGTGCTTGGTTTCTGTTAAACATCAGCTTCACTACGTTCTAAACCAATGAATGTTTGACGAATATATTTGTTTAATTTTAAGCACAATTTTCTGGTTGGTACACATGAAAAATGTGAGGAATTAAATAATTCAACCGGCTAGGTGATATTCTTTGAGAATTTTATAAGCTCACAGGCAGATAGAAAGCCGACAGGCCTGTGTTGCACCCAACCCCAATAATATTGATGGCTGTCATTACATTTGTGTTTCCAAAGTGAAATTGTGTAGTATTAGGTAAAGAAAATATCAAAGATAGCACATTTTGGAAGTAAGTTTTTGTTTATTTTGGCCTATATGAGATTTTCATCCAGACTTGCTCTCGACCTTCCCGGGGGTTGGGTTTTTTCGCCAGGTAGAACACCGTTCAGCGTATGTAATTGTTCTTTAAGGAGAAGATGCTTAAATTTCATTTTCGTGAAAATGAGGGGCGACAAGTGTAGGACATATCGTGTATTAAAAGCTTCGGGAAGTCCTCATCTGCGTTTATTACGATACGATACACCTAGCTTGTATGCCGGCTGGAAACTCAGAAGGGCTACAAGTTATTTCTATTTTCAATTTATACGAGAGAACAAAATGTGTTTACAGAAAAATAACAAAATTTGAATTTCAACGATCGTCTTTTTAGTCCTTGCCTTGGGAGTCCTTTGAACCATTCGTAAGTCATTTTTTCAAGCAATGTCCTCACATTATCGCTTTGTCGTACCTATTGCGGATTTGATGGAGGGCTTCGCCATCCTATGGAATTCAGAATCACGCCGTCACGCCGTGTGCGTACGAAACGACATAATGGTATCACGTATTCGTTTTGGTACGTGCCCAACACGTGTATAAACAATGTTGTCCCTTGATATATGACGATACTCTCGCCGGCGAAGATTAAACGAATGTTTCATGTCATAACTGCCCACAAATGTTTTGTACTTTTTTCTCGTAAAGATTTTTTTTTTTTTTGTGTGTGTTTCTTCTTTAACAGGGTTAAACGACGTGAGAAAAATGCACTTAGTTCTTGTGTTATGGTGTTTTTCCAGGGTCAAAACGTACGTCTCGACACTTTTAATACCAAAGGGCTATAAAGGTTCTCACACGAACTATCATTTTTGCCTCAACTGCTACATTTTCATTCTTGCAAGGTCTCAGAAGACAGGACGTCAAAAAGGCACGGTTTTACCTAACGCATTTTTTATGTTGAACATTCTTCTTAGGCCATTTATGTTTTAGTGGTCAATTGACCAAGTTACTTCTTTCAATTAATTATTCTTTTTATGTACGGTCTTGGTTGATATAAAAAAGTCAGTGCCACGAGCGGGATTCGAACCCACGACCTTCGGCTAATACACCGCTGTTCTACCACTTGAACTTTTTTTTTTTGCCATTTTCAAATTTCGTGTAATCAGGTTTCGATTCTCAGCGACTTATGAAATGGCCACGGGGAGCTGTTAATGAAGTGATACTCTTTTACTTATTAAATATTAATTCATTTATGTTTTAGTTGACAATTGACCAAGTTACTTCTTTCAATTAATTATTCTTTTTATGTATAGTCTTGGTTGAGATAAAAAAAGTCTGTGTCACGAGCGGGATTCGAACCCACGACCTTCGGCTAAATTCGCCGCTGCTCTACCACTTGAGCGGCGTATTTAGCCGAAGAAGGTCGTGGGTTCGAATCCCGCTCGTGACACAGACTTTTTTTATCTCTACCAAGATTTTACATAAAAAGAACTCTTCTTACGTTTGAAAATAAGTTAGGCGATATCTTCAAACATTTATTTTACAGTGATAATTTATTCTTATATCTACTCGTACTACATCTACTTGTTTGTAACAAAGGTCTTTGCGTTTTGACATTTTTAAGTTATCCTCTTGTCCTGTAGGTTGGTCGTTATCGATCATTTTGGTCTGATGTCTGTCCAAACCAACCAAACTACCTCTGTTTAGTTTTTAATGCGAATTCAGATCAGTTTTTTTTTTTTTAATTTGTACACGCACGCCATGTTCTGCTTTAAAGAATTTTTATGTTAAACTTCACTGAAAATTTGTGAGCACCTTCGGCCTATGACTAGAACGGTGCAGCAAGTGATTTAAAGTTACAGGAGTCGTCATGCGTCCATCTAAATCGTGTTAAATTTGTGAAAACCCAGAGATTACCGTTTCGTCAAAAGAGCCAACAGTGGTGAAAAGCGTCTTTCAAACAGCCGTTACACCGTAAATCAAATGGGTCGTCTCGGCAACCGAGTCTTCCTGCCAAAGGAAGAAAGGTTTGCCAAAACGGCCGTGTTGAGAGCTTGGTGGATTTTCAAAAGAGCGGTACAACCGAGTCGGTCCTCGATTGTCAGCAGAAACAGCCAGAACTTTATACAATTTCTGAAAGCATTTGTACATCTGGCCAAAAAATACAGGGTAAATCGTTAATTTTGACTCCTATACCACACAACCTTCTCGTGTACAAAACATTCATCCCGACCTAGCATCTTCAGATTACCTCTTATTGACCATGGCACACTTTTTGCAATTTCGCTTCCAAAGGTCAATTACTTTACTTGTATGTAATCATAAATGATTCATCTTAAAATAAAATCAATAGGTGAACAAAAAAACAGATATTTTTATTTCACCATAGTAGAAGATTTAATTTCTCAATTTGATTGAATATTATTTGTCATTTCAGTTCTACGTTTGTGTTTTTGTTTGAAGATTTGAAGAAATTGTGACAATCGCATCGACGAATACATCAAAATCCGCTTATCTTCGTTGTTCCTTGTATGATTTGATCGTATGTTTCAACCGCTCCTCTTATATTTGACTGTGAAAAAGTAATACTGAAAATTGTTTAATTATTTTGAGGCATTTTATTTATTCTATCAAAATAGTCTAGATAAAATGTCACGGCCCTTATCGGGTTGAACGGCATTTTCGGTTTGCCCTTTGAAAACGCAAACTTTTCATTTCTTTCGTACAATCATTAGGCCAATTAGCGGAATGAACATCAAATGTAGTAATTACGCCATTAATTAAATACAGCCTCAGAATTTAGAATTGTTAATAGAGTCCGTGTAATTTTACCTGGGTGGTAATGAATTTTTTTTTTTTTTTTTTGTAAATAATTCAATAGTGCTGGTCCTTCTCGTCTTTTTGATAAACATTTACTGTTATAAGTATTTTTTCATCTCAAATTAAAACAATTGCCATGTGATTGTTTTATCCTCGTCAAAAATTTCATCTGTTATTATTCTCTCGGTTTGTAGAGTTGAATCTTCATTTGGTTAAAATTAACAAATTTATTCCTTTCAATGTTGCCATTGCATTACGCATTTATTTTAGCAGTGCTGATTGTAAAACAAACAGAATAAAAATCGATTTATAAAAGCAACGTATAATATCATAAAACGTAAGTGTTATCGGCTCTATAAAAGTTGATTCGCACAGCTGATAACCCGCATCGAAACAAACTGACACCTAAAAAAAGCGATCTCTCTCCCTCTCTCTCTCTTCCTCTTCTTTTCTTTCTGTTTTTCTTTGTCTCTTTCATTCTCAGTTTTCCAGCCTCTCTTAGACTTACAATTGCTAATGATTTTATTACACTATGATCCTTTCTAGAACAAATTCTCCTCTTAATTAAATTTCTATTATTATATCAATTATGGTAAAAAATCAATATATATGACAGACATGTGAAAACATCAATTTCTTTTACTTCTCTCTCTAACTCTCTCCCCCTTTCTCTTGTTCTTTCTTTTTCTCTTTCTCCCCTCTCTCTCTTTCTCTCGTTTCATTCCTCTCCCTTTGTTCAATCTCTTTGATAGAAAATTTTGTATACTACAATTAATTAAGGTTTTTAGTTGAGATGAAAAAGTTAATGGCACGAGCGGGATTCGAACCCACGATCTTCGGCTAGATACGCCGCTGCTCTACCACTTGAGCCATCGTGACCTCGATCCACTCGGACACCAACTTCCTATCTCAACCCCCACCTTTTGAGTTTTCCCTCCTTTTTTAAATGAATTTAAATATTATNTACCACTTGAGCTATCGTGACCTCGATCCACTCGGACATCAACTTCCCATCTCAACCCCACCTTATGAGTTTTCCCTCCTTTTTGCCATTTTTCAAACTTTTTCATCTCAACTAAAAACCTTAATTAATTGTAATGTATTAATTGGTCAAGCGGACCACGAAATTAGTGAATTTTGTATACTTTTTCAAAGCCTTAACTTTAAAGATTAACTATTGTTTTTCCTTACAAATAAGTTACAATCAGTGACTTTCAGTCCTTTTTTAAATCTTTTAAAATATATCACAATATAAAATGTTGGGTATTATTGAATTCTAATAAAACAAACTTTTTTAAGGAAAATAAATATTTCACGTATGAATTTTATATTTTTATTGAATTAACCATTTTCAACATACCGGTTAGAAAACGACAGTCGGATCATAAGTAATATTTTTTCCGATGATTGAAGTTGGTCCGTTTAGTTCTGGGGGGATTTTGACACCAGCGCTTTGTCCATTCCGGAAAAGCGGATTTCGTTTTTATACGTGTGAAAGGATTGGTTGGAATATAATATTCCTCTACCAACTTCGTTTACAACGCTACCAACCAAAACGAAAAACCTACCGCCGTTTACATTTTTCAAAGTGCAGGCCATAAAATATGCCCGATTTGCCAATCACTCCCCCCCCCCGAGTTGCGACAAATTTATATAAATTGTGATAACACAGGTGAGCGAAAGGCTTTTACGATTATCTTGATAATTAAGAAGGGAAATTGCGCCATTTGAAGGCCTAAATCTCCTTGAAATTTTTTTGCAAGAATATGATCCTCTTGTGACACGAAAGTGCGAAAAGTTAGCTGAAAGGGGTACAAAAAAATTTGTGTCCCAATTGCAATATCAAAAACAATATAAAAGAGTAGAAATAAACTTTTGAACGCGCAACAAACTCATAAAACCTTTTTTTCATTCATTCACTGTCTACAAAAACTTAAAACAACCGCATGGTATGGTATTGGTATGGTAAAGAAAGATACTAGGAAGCGGGGTTTGCACACCCCAGGCATTGCAGCCTTCTGGCTTATTGTACCTTCCTAGTTCCTTAGTTTAGTGCAATAGACTCAATCCTTCTCCTTAGAAGTATCACGTCATGACTGTCGCTGCTGCAATTTCATTCCCTAAGTTTTTTCTCCATTGAGCTGTTGCTTCGCATTCGACGATGAAATGAGTGGCTGTTTCCTCATCCTCATTACATAATCTACAAATGGAATCATGTTGTGTATGTTTTCTCAGATGCCAGTGACCGGTTAGTAGTCCAACCACTCCTCTGAGTTTGGCCCTCTCCAATTGCAGCAGTGCTTTTGCCAGTCTTGGTGAGGTTTGTTTCATCATAGGTTTATTGGGTCTAATACCGCTAGAGTTGATCCACTTCTCCTCTTGTTTTGTTTGGATCCATTCTGCGATGGAGAAATCTACATTTGTTTTTGTTGTACCAAGTATAGGTTCGGGGATTATTTATGGTCTTGCGGATCCTCCTCTGGCCAGTCTGTCTGCTTTCTCGTTACCCAAAATTTCCTCTATGCCCTGGCCAGATATCATCAGGTTGTTGTGTTTCCCCAGGTTTTGGAGATTTTGGATGCATTCACAGACTAATTTTCATGTTATTCTTTTACATGCTAGTGCTTTAATGGCTTTCGGCTATCAGCTCTTATGAGGATTTTTTTGCCAGTGTAACCTCTTTTAAGATTTTCCAGGGCACAAGCATTGATGGCATGTATTTCTGCTTGAAAGACTGAAGTGTACTTCCCTAATGAGTTTGATTGCTCATGTTTGGGCTTGTACAGAAAATGATCCGGTTCCTTTGTTTTGGAGCCATCTGTGTATCATATCAATGTTTCTGATGCTTTCCTGTGTTCTTCCTCTCCTTTATAGTTTGTTGAGACTTTATAGGAAGTTGTGAAGATTGTTTCCGGGATCATATAATCAGTCCCCATTTCTAATAATGGGTGAAAACAAGCACATAAAAATTAAATTATTTTCTGCATATACAATTAAAAACTGTTCAATTTTTTTCGTTTTGCAACTAAAGTTATCACAATTTTTACTAACAACCTTGTTAATTATTTTAATCTATAAACCTGACAAAATATACATAAAAAAACTTCAAATCTCACTTTCATTTCGGAATATTTGTTTTTTCACAAACTGAATACCAAGTTTTTTTTTCCATTGGATTTTCATCCATAGCCATGTCTCAAATATGGTATTAATTATCAGCCAATAGTTTTTTACTTTTTAAGTATGACCTAGTGTTAAAACATAAAAATTAAATTAAATACAAAAATTTTTAAAAATATTTATTTATTATTTGTTATTTATACGGTGAGATTACATGATTTTAGAAATGAGACGACCTCGCTATATATATAGTAGTTCCTTGACTCTAAAATAGTGTGGTAACTAAAGGGATTATCTATATATCCAGACAATGCTTTAAATAATTTTTTCCTTTCGTTCTCATATCTAGAATAAATCATGATTAAATGTTCCATTGAACTCAGGTCCAGAGCTCGCAAACGTCTGGAGCAGATCTGTTTATTTCATGCATATTTTGGCCACATATGGCATGGATTGATCTGAGCCTGGCTATAATTTTGCACATCTCTTTATTTACATGATGTTTATTGAACCAGGAAAATATTAGGTTGAATGTTTTTGTAAAATAGCCCTTTGTTTAAATGTTTGTACCTTAGTTGCCACTCGTTTGCTAGAGTCCTTTCTAATTGATTTTTGATTTCGGTATAATGAATTTGTAACAGGGATTCTTTTCCGTTGTGAGCAGCTTCCTTTGCCAGCCTGTCCACTCTCTCATTACATCCAATGCCAGCGTGGGCCTTAACCCATGCAAACTTGACATCTTTACCGCTCTGCCTGAGAAAACTAATTTTGGCTAGCACTTCAAAAATTATGGGATTGTCAGTAGCATGTAATTTTTTATTTTGTAATTTAAAAAGTGAACTTAAACTGTCAGTTATTATTAAATATTTGTCATTCATTTTGTAGGTGCTAACATAACTGAGAGCATTTGAAATTGCATATAATTCGGCTGAGTATATGCTACATTTTTTGGGTAATTTTATCTGGCATTCGTACTTGTTAATGTTATCGAACACTGCATATCCAGTCCCTGCAACCATTTTTGATCAATCTGAAAAGACTTAATGGTAACCAGGCCATCTTTCATTAACTTCAATCTTAAAGTACGTATTTTATATACCCATATCTACATTCTGTAAGTCAGGAAATCTAAATATTTCCACTTCTTCGAACAATGCAATATATTTCGTTTGGTACATCGGTAACACGTCCGAACGTTTTACATTCTGAGAAAAGTTCTTCGAACAATGCAATATATTTCGTTTGGTACATCGGTAACACGTCCGAATGTTTTACATTCTGAGAAAAGCGGTTTATTTTTAAAAAGCTTTTAACCATTCGCGGATCAGATTTTTTTGCCCAATATTTGTTTTTCTCACCAACGTTCTCGTACAGAGTAAGGATAATTTTTTGTATATTTCTGAATCATTTGCGATAATGTTCAGAACAAATCTGTCCGAGATTAGCTGTCTCCTTAAATCTACCAAAAGTTACACATTGCAATACCAATGTCTCAACCCAACCAATGTTTCGACTCTTCTGCCTCAGAGATAATCGGATAAATCAGTGTTACAATCTAAAGGACGGAACCTGAGCTATTTGTTCTGACGATGCCAACACGGACAATTAGTGGAAGGACCGTTTGTAATTGATGGCGATCACCCTTGGGTTTGCAATTTAGTTTTCACCAGAGAGCAAATCGGGGTTATACATGACCGGAAGGGCGCATCAGCGTTGCGGGTTAGTATTCATGAGGACAATACATCCCAAAACAAATTACAACCCGGCCTGGTACGGGGGGGTATGGATGCAAACAGTAAGTCTTATAAGTTTAAAGTTGGGCCGATTCATCAAATTTAAATCACAACTATAATCATAGGAGAATTATATCTGAACTTAAGATGGTGGGTATTATCCATTAGTGGACTTAGTAACTATTAAATCTCCATTTCTCTTTCTCTTTAACTTAAATTCAAAATAGTTAAAAGTTAAAAATGTATAGTACATATTTTTCTCTTTTTTTTCTCTCTCTCTCCCTCTCTCACTCCCTCTCTCTCTATATATCTATCTTTCCCTCTCTTTTTTCTCTCTCTTTCCCTCTCTTTTTTTCTCTCTCTTTCCATCTCTCCTTGTCTCTCTCTGCCCGCTCCTCCCTCCCTCTCTCTCTCTCTCTCTCTCTCTCTCTCTCTCTCTCTCTCTCTCTCTCTTTTTCTCCCTTTCCATCTCCTTTTCTCTCTCTCTCTCTCTCTCTCTCTCTCTTTCTCTTTCTCTTTCTCTTTCTCTTTCTCTCTCTGTCTCCCCATGTCCCAATTCAAAATTTTCGGATATTGAACGCTCTGTCGGTAAAATGTAAAATATGCAACTCCGTAGCACAATGGTACATTAAATAAATCTTCCTTATGAAAAGGTGACGTCTTTGTTATGCAAATAACTCTCTCTCTCTCTCTCTCTCTCTCTCTCTCTCTCTCTTGCTTTCTTTCTTTCTTTCTTTCAATCACTCACTACCTCTCTCTTTCTTTCTTTTTCTCTGCCTCTATCTATCCATCTATATCTATGTATCTATCTCCCCTCCCAAGCTTTCGAATATTCCTAATTCCTCGTTATTATGTTTAAAAAATGAGGGGTAGGTAAGTGGAAGATTGGACACCTGTTACACCCAGCGAATTACACTTCTAATGGCATATTACCGTTTTGTCCGCCCAACCGACGTAAACGGTCTGATTCCAGACCAATTTTGGAACAATAAAACTGAAATATTGTTAGATGGAGTTTAATGTACTTTTGCTTCCAATTGTATAGACCTCTCCCCCTCTGGACTATGGTTTATGCTTTTACCAACTTTGCAACAGATATCTCCCAACTTCACTTCATCCAAGCATTGATTCCAGTTGATAAACAGTGCCGTTCTATGAATATTAATTCGCAACTGGAAGAAATTGAAAGGGGGATGGGGCGTCGGTGCCGCGTGTGGAAGACTTCGACTAAGTTGGCCAAAGGGGAAATTCTCGGCGGGGGGGCTCACTTTTTTTCGCCTACTTTTATCAATGTTGATCCCAAGTTTTTCAATCAGACTTTAATGAGAACGAGAGAACGAAGTCTACTTCCATTTTAACAGAATTTCTCCACCCCTTGAAATTATGAACTGTGTAAACTGTACTTTCTAGATTTATTGATCGTTAAATTTTTTTTTAAGGTAATTAATTGTTTATTTATTTTTAATTCCGGATCAGAAAATGTCGCTTTCTTTTAAAGAAAGTAAGCAAGTCCGTTGAAAGAAGGCGGCGCGTCGGGATTATAAGCAGGGAAAAGGCGAGTTGCTGTCGCATCTAGTTTCGCGACCAACAGCTGTACTGCCCCATAGTTTCTTTCCGGTCATAACACAGACATATTGCCTTACAAACTCAACATATTCCAGTGAATTGCTGAATATAAAACTCAGAATTTGAGTGGTTTTGCTTATATGCTGCTCCCATCAGAAATGTCATGCAATTTTGAAGAATGTAAACAAGTCAATATACAGAAGGCACAGGGAAATGCAAGTTTCTTGCGCATTGCTCACTGGAACTGAAATCTACCATTGTTTTATTATTGTTGGACAAAACCCACACATATTGCCTTTCAAACACAATATATTCCGGTAAATTACCGAACATATAAGCCAAGAGTCGATAAGCAGCTCGATGACTAAATCAACATTTTCAGACATCCTTCACACAGAATTTGGTTGTAGTTTTATTTATGCGCTGCTATCAAAAAATGTCATACAATTTTGAAAAATGTAAACAGGTCCATTGTCCAACACCTTTACCGTATAAGCAGGGAAAGGCCAGTTTTTCTTATTGTCTGCCAGACGCGAACTTTGTGTGAACGAAAAAATCACACAATAGAAGTGCGCATTTGTAAAATTCTTAACTTTATTCCTTTGAAATATGTACCCAAATCTTAAACAGATAGCACGAAATTAGGATGAGCCATGACTAGGACTCTTCCATTTGAAGCTCTTTATCCACATTGTCCCAAATTGAGTTATTACGGTTATTACATGTAGCTGTTGAATATATTTGGCCTAGCCATCTGAAATAAGCTCTAAGTTCCAAGCATTTGTTTATTCCACTGGTCATCTGTTTTATTTGTCCGCTTTTCCATTTAAATCGTTCTTTTTTAAAAATTTGACCATCTTATAGGTCGGAAAACACATTCATACAAATACAATTTACTTTTTATAAGAGATGATTCTTCCACCATAGAATTGTGTTCCTGTTTTACCTTGTAAATCGCGATTTGAAGTTGCTTTTAAACTGAAACCCTTTGGTGGCCGTGTAATACCGAAATTGTTGGAAAATTCACCGTTTCGAAATCCGTCCCAAGGATTGAACAGCCTAATTGAAACATCTTTCAAAGGCGATTTTGTTCTCTTGATCGTGCAGAAGACGCGATTCGCCACCGTGTCGTTTTCGTCTCGGTTCAGTGGAACGTCTGTTCCTCCCTTTGGATTTCTGTGCCAAGGTAAACACCCGAGGTGGCACCGACCATCTGATAACAAGAAATAATAGTCGGCCCATTGTTCGCCTATTGCTCAATTAGTCGCGAAATAAAAACATTCACTTAATTAATTATGTCAATTGTATTGTTCTTGACCGATTTGATTTTTATTAAATAAAAAATAATCTTTAGATTATGTAAACTATACAATATCCGCTTTTCAATTTTTCCCCCTCTCTCTTTCTTCTTCACTTCATCATCCTCTCCATCAATTCTACTTTCTCTCACTCACACAACTGACTAGATTCAATAGGTTCATCGTAATAACATGCATAGCTAAAGTTTGTCACGATCTCCCAGTATAACTCTGTTTTTTTTTTTTTTTTTTTTTTTTTTTTTTTTTTTTTTTTTTTTTTTTTTTTTTTTTTTTTACTGTTAACTGATTCATCTCAGTCGGTTTTACTCCTTCCTAGCTATCCTTCACTTACCGTTCATAAATTTCTGACCTATTAGTTTGAGAGAGAAAAAGGAAGAGAGAAATAGTAAAAAGTTTGTAAGAAGGTAATTGAAGAAAAAAAAAGAAAGTAAAGAAAAACAGTTAGCCGGAGTGAGAAGAGGATAATAGGTGAAGAAATATTGAGAGAGTGAATGAAAGTTTTACTTATTGATCACGCGAAATTTGGTTTCATGGAAGGACCACTCTTACATCTAACGTGAATGAGATGGGAATGGAAACTGAGAGATAAAAAGTAGAAATATTGACGGATGGAGAGGGGTTGAGGAATGTTAAGAAGAAATATGGTATAAAAAATAATAACGATTCCAAATTACACAAAAAGTGAAAAAAAATGGTATATGGCAGTTTGACGGTAAGAGATAGAAAGAAGCTAGTGATGGCAATGGTAAACGAAATTTAGAAGGATAAAGTGTTTTTAAGGAGTGGGGAATGGTAAGCAAGGTTTATAAACAAGAAAGAGAGAAATTGGTTTGAAAAGGGGAATGGAAAAGTGAGAGGTAGAAAGAATAAACATTGAGAGAGGTAGAAGGAGTTTGAGGAATGGTATGAGAAAGAGAAAGAAGGAGATATAGATAGTGTTAAATATAAAAGCGCAAATTCTTACAAGAATAGTAAATGAGAGGTAAAAGGAGGTACAGTAAGTACAGAAAGAAGCCAGAGGTGGTAATGGAAAACGGAAATATAGAAAGAAGATAGAAATATAATGAGAGTTTGTGATGAAGAGGGGAATGGTAAAGTGAGATATATAAGCAAAAAAAAAAGAAAATCGGTTTGAGATGGAAGTGGTAAATAAGAGATATAAAGAATAAAGTTTGAAAGAGATGGAGAAGGGTTGAGGAATGGTAAGGGAAAGAGAAAGAAGACATTGGCTATGAGACAGAAAAAAGTGCTAAATTAGTAATGGAAAGTAGACAGATTGATAAAGGAATGATGAGTAAGAAATAAAAAAAGCTAGGGAAAAAGATAATGAGAGCGTTTATGAGGGAGAGGGGAATGGTGAGAGAGATATATAAAGAAGAAAAAGAGAAAAGAGAGATTAAGAGAAATTAGAGAGAGAGAGAGAGAGAGAGAGAGAGAAAGAAAGATTGATCGTTACTCATTAATCATTTCATATATGACCTACGATGTAGAAGTAGATGTAATATTCGGGGTATAATGTATTGCCCTCTTTAAGAGCTATGTTATCCCCCGTTCTCTTCTTAAAACACATCGGTGAGTCCTATTTTATTAAGAAATTTGTTAATAGGCCCGGTATCAGTGGTTGAAGCTCTTCTATGGTCACATTATACATCCCAAAACACTTCCTCCGGCTGGGACAAGTGTAGCTCCGCAGTTTGCTAGTAGATGTGTTGGTCCCCTCTGCCTCTCTACCGAATCCGCATGTGCCATCTTGGATTGTTCCAATTTTCTTTAAGTGTTCATTTAACTGCAGTGTCCTGTTAGGAATCTATTAGGATTCGCAGTCTATTCCTGCTTCCTTTGACACATTCTGTGATTTCGTTCCTACCAAAATTGGTTAGAAGATTCTTGGATTGTCTTATGTCCAATGAGTGAATTCCATTGTTCCGTCATTTTCTTTTTGTCCTTCTGTCTGAATTGTCACTATTGTCATTAATAGTGTGATGCCACAGAAGGGTACGGGTCCAATCAGCGGTGTGGCAGCCTCTTTCCTTGCAAGGGTGCCCGCTTTCTCGTTGCCTTCCACTCCCATGTGTCCTGGGACCCAGCAGAAGCTGACTTTGTTCTGCGTACTTATTTGGTTTTGCAGTTCAGCACCATCCTTGAACTAATGATATTTGAGCTTAGTGCTTTGATGGCTGCTTGGCTATCTGACATGATAGCTATTTTCTTGTTTTTGTACCCTTTACTCAGGTTGAGTTGAGTACATCTCTCGATTGCGTGAATCTCAGCTTGGAAGATAATTGGATATTGGATAGAAAATAAGTGCTAAATGAGAAATGGAAAGTAGACAGATTGATAAAGGAATGATGAGTAAGAAATAAAAAAAGCTAGGGAAAAGAAAGGAAGATAATAAGAGCGTTTATAAGGGAGAGGGGAACGGTGAATGAGATAAACAAGAAAAAGAGAAAAGTGAGAGTTAGATCAATTAAAGAGAGAGATTGACCATTACTCATTAGTCATTTCATATACGACTTACGATACATTCATAAATATATACATAAACTAATTTACTTCTTAGTATGACATGTTTTTAGCCGGTTCACGTCCAGGTGGAACAGAAAGTGACGCAATTGATTGTTCCTTTCTCATTAAACGATTCATAAATGGGCTTTCCCCATTCGTCATGATTAAAACCTCGTGTTCAGTATTATTTGACGATTTTATAATTATAAAAATAAACAATAAAATAATCAAAAATGTACCGTTTAGTAGTTTCATTATCATTTACTTTATTCTTTTTTTACCAGTCTGTAAACGGGAATATTCGATGATATTGACAGTTTCACATCTCTGGTTCAGTATGATTTTCATTATTGTAGTGGTTTAGATTAAATTCATTGTAAATTGTCATTAACTGTCAACACAGGGCGATTTGTTTCTTTAAATTTAGAGTATACACATGTATAAACTTGTAAATTAGTTTGTTAATATTCTATGGAATGTTTGTATGTTTAATTAGACGATTTTGAAACAGTCTTTGATGGAATGACAGTTTGAGTTCTCAGGTTGGCGGTTCTTATAATAGGATTCTCCCATTCATTATTATTTTAAGGCGTCTTATTCGAGTCCAATTAATTCTCAACACGTTTATTTATCTTTGTGAGATATATATGTTTAAATTACGTATATTTAGTTGGGTTAATTGAATATAGTCTATTATTCATGATGTATTCCCCGTTGCGTCTATATGATGAAATAGATTTTTTTCCAACCTTCAGCCTGAAGAGTTTAGGTGTTTTGAGCATACCGCCATGCTACAAACTAAGGAAGCAGTGGGAAACGTAACATTCCTGTGCAGTTGGCTGTTTTTGTGCTCCCGGGTTCTTTTGGGGCTATTTGTCTGCGTCGATTTATTGTCCGTTCAGAACTATATTTCAGTTAGTTTTCGAAGTGGAAGAAGTTCGTCCTCATCACTGTTCATCGCTGATTGTATAAGAAATCGATATAGCAAGCAGCCACGCAACCCTGAACACATTCGCTTGGCACAATATCGCAATTCGCACATAATCGGAGCTGATGAAAGTGGCGGAAAAGCTTCGATCGGACAATAGAAGAAGCAGAAAAAAGACACATACTATTTCCAATGATTGAATAATTTGAAACGAGATCGCAAACGCAGCACACGTTAAACGTTAGCTCAAAATGGCACTTTGACACGAAATTTCGTGTCAAGACTATCTTAAAGAAATGCCCTCTTTATTAAACACCGGTCTCATTTGAATGTCGAGTTTTAAATTGTAATTATACTTTTTGCATACTTAAATTGAAATTTGGAAATGTCCATGGACCCGTTAATTTTGCGCTTATACTGCAGAAGATTCTTTATTGTATTCAATGTGTGGTGCTTAGTGACCAATTGGTCAATGTTTGTAAATCCCAGGCCCTGAAGATGATCTCAACAAAGATCGAAACGTAGGCACGACAAAGAAAATGTTTTTCTAAAACCTACGTCACACCAGACGCCATCTCACGATCTCCGAATAACCATCGACTAACGGTCACTAATCATGACACGTTTCGATCTTTATTGGGAACTTCTTCAGGGCTCAAAGTGTTTGTTTTCCGTGTAGATGTGTCATTATTGTGTGTCGTGTTGACTGAGGGCACTCTCAACACGACAGACATGAATGACACATCTACAGAAAACAAACACTTTGAGCCCTGAAGATGATCTCAATAAAGATCGAAACGTAGGAATGATAAAGAAACTGTTTTTCTAAAACTACGTCACACCTCACGAACTCCGGCCATAATTTCCACTCTTTAGAGCAGGAAATTAAGGTTTAAAAAATTAGGTCAACTCGCGTGTAGGTTTGATAATATACAAGGCACGAAGAACATACGCTTTTTTATTATACAAAAGTTTTGGAGGTTTTATACCTTTTATACCTCATATCGTAAGGTAGAATGTCTCGGACGGACGGTGCGTTAATTTTTGTACTGCGATCCACCCCGACACGATCGTTAAAGGAGTAAAATAATTGTACACCTTGGAGTATTAGACCCTGAGAAATACAACAGCAGGTCTAATTTATAAATACATTGTTAAATGAGAAAACGTTCCTGCATGGTGAGTGGTTTCACCTGGCGTGGATGGGTGTTGGTGCAGGAATGCGAGCTCGGCTAAATTGAGTTTATCGGTCGTTTGTACTACTAACAACCGGTCCAATCGATGTAAAGTTTGTAAGGTGCCGTTGTAACGGGGATGATACGACCAGACCTTCGAAACATGGAAATTTGCGTGGGAGTTGTTAAAATTGTACATGACCAATTTTATGCTTGAACATTTTCCTCTAGTTTGTTAGTCAGACATAACCCCGCCGTTATCTCGCCCTTTAGGGAAAACTTATAAAATTGCGAGTTCAACAACGTGTTCGTATATAAAAGTCTGCATTTTCATTGGACCAGGCTGAAAATTGAGAAAAAATTCGAGCAGCTCTAAGGAAATACAAAACGTTAACAACTTTGGTATTTTCATGAACACCTAAAAAAACTGTAGCGCTGCTAATTAAGAATATAAAGTTTCATGAACGTTATGACAGGAATCGTTTGAATTCGACCGTACAGGAAAGGAAAATGTATAAAATTTTCAAAATTTTCTTACAAGCCATAACCCGTGCTATCTCTCTCTCTCTCTGCCTCTCTCTCTCTCTCTCTCTCTCTCTCTCTCTCTCTCTCTCTCTCTCTCNCTCCTCCTCCTCCTCCTCTCCGGCACTTCCTCTTCTTTCTATCTATCCCAATATTTAACTAGGTATCTCTACAGATTTATGTAGATATTTTCTCTCTCTCTCTCTCTCTCTCTCTCTCTATCTATCTATCTATCTTTATTTCTTTCCTTCCCTTTTTCTTTCTTTTTTCCATAATTCACAACACAGTTCAGTTTTGCTACTTTGATAATGATTATTTTTATTGTTGTTACTGTTGGAACATCGATCTAGTTTGCTACATCGCCGACGGTTTGTTTCACTACTATGACCGTTAAGCTCACATTCACACATAGACTCATTTTAATTGGGTTTTTCAATTTATATAATAATACATTCATTAATAAAGTTCAATTTCGGTTATTAATTTCCTATAAACTGGGAATTGGAATACTACGATAAGGAAATGTCTATAGTCTCCTGTAAAAGTATTTATCAATTCTCTGAGAAATTTAGAGGTAAAATATTTTTATTAATAGGTTTTTTTTTGTAATTAATCCGATCAAAATAAATCTATAGTACGACGAACCGTTTGCTAGTTAACTTAAGTGGAGAAACAAAAGTGAATTTTGAATAACTTAAAATTGAAATTAAAGCCGTGGGGGGACAAACCGGTAATGCTCAGACGTCTTAAGACCATGGACGTCTATGTTGGATCCCATTTTTGCTTTATCGGCTCGGCCGATCCCGTACGATATTGAAAATCAAGGAAGATTAAATAAAAAAAAGAATGAGTTGAGAAAAAAGAGAAAAAGATCAAACTAGGTTCGGTTTACCCTAGTTGCGGCAACACTGACAACATGATTAAAGGAAAGCGCGGTTTACGCCAAGATCAAACAAACCAGGAGTTCGACAACACTCAGATAGCAGAGTCTAACTGGGTTAGTGGGTTCCACTTTGACCTCCGAGGCGGGGGAGTTTCAGATCTTTGAAACTCTTTGGCAGGGGAATAACGATTTTTGCCGGCTAAATGCAAACAATTTTCTTATTGAAGGAGAATACGTCCCGAAAAATAATTACATTAAAAGCGTTGAATTGTTCGTTTAAAACGGACTTCGTCGAGGTTATTTTGAGCGTAAACTTTATAGACTGGGTTTCGAATTTCGAATAATGAGAAGTTTAATATTGGAAACTCTACGTCTTATGTTTCGCCCACTGAACTAGGAGTTAACTAAAAGCGGCCTTATCATAATAATAATATGGTATTTGGTATCTTGTTAAAGCAAAACTTAACAAGTGGAAACATCTTACTAAAGGCAGATGAATAAAAATGAAAAGTACAGTGTGTGTCTTTGGCCCGGCTAAATTTCTCTTGACCCAATGACGCTATAAAAAGTACGTGTCTAATATTCGTTAGTCTAGTTTCAAATTTTTACCTTTTTTTGGAATAAAATTATACAGGGTACCTAAGTCCCCTGTATAATTGACCCATCATCTTAAAGGATTTTTTATGCTGAAAACGATGGTCCAATCTGATTGTAAATTGGTCAAAAAACGACGAAGTTATGGCAAAAAGTTTGGGGGTAAAAAGTCATTTGGCTTGCTATTTATTAATCACATTTCAGCTATAAGACCCGGAATAACCTATGGATCGTTAATCTGGTGGAACAAAGCTCAACAAAAAGTAGTTACCCAAACATTACGCAGCATACAAACACTAGCAAACTTATGTATGGCAATGAGAACAGCCCCTACAAATGCATTAGAAACTCTGCTAAATCTACCTCCACTGGAATTACAAGTCGAGGCTAGGAAAAGCTCATTTAGGCTCCAGGAACAATCAAATTATATAGGAACTAAACAATTCGGGTATACAACCATAATTAACAAAATCAGACACCCATTGTTAGAAATGGGAACTGACTATATGATCCCGAAAACATTCATCACAATTTCCTATAAAGTCTGTCAACGGACTATAAAGGAGAGGAAGAACACAGGACACCAACAGATACAATGATATGGTATACAGATGGCTCCAAAACAAAGGAACCGGATCGGCCATTTTCTGTACAAGCCCAAAACATGATCAATCAAATTCATTAGGGAAGTACACTTCGGTCTTTCAAGCAGAAATACAGCCACCAATGCTTGTGCCCTGGAAAATCTTAAAAGAGGTTACACTGGCAAAAATCCTCATAAGATTTGACAGCCAAGCAGCTATTATAGCATTAGTAAATGAATCACATAAAAATTAAATACATCAAAATCTCCTAAACCTGGGGAAACACAACAACCTGATGATATATGGCCAGGGCATAGAGGAATTTTGGGTAACGAGAAAACAGGCATACATAGGCCTCGAACCTATACTTGGGATAACAAAAACAAATATAGAATCCTTCATCGCAGAATGGATTAAACAAAACAAAAAGAGAAGTGGATAAACTCTAGCGGCGCTAGACACAATAAATTTATGATGAAACAACCCTCAGAGGACCCCCATCCCTAACCGGTCACTGGCATCTGATAAAACATCTACACAACATGGTCATATACAAGGACGATCCCATCTGCAGATTATGTATGAGGAGTTAGGCAAACACCCATATCATCGTCGAATGCGAAGCAACATCTCAATGTAGATTTAACCTAGCATACGAAAAAAAAATTAGGGAAATTGCAGCAGCGACAGTCATGACGTGATACTTCTAAGGAGAAGGATTGAGTCTATTGCACTGAACTAAGGAACTAGGAAGGTACAAGAAGCAAAGATGGCTGCAATACCTGGGGAGCACAAACCCGCTTCCTAGTATCCTTTTTACCCTACTAATCACATTTCTTGTCTGAACTGCCTACCTGGCTTAAAGATCCAAAGATTAGGTCTTTTTAAACAATCTTCATCGGTTCTCAGAGCGGTAGAATCAGGGGAGATGGATTGGCAAGGATTTTCCCGCACTTCTTCAACTGAGGTTGCTGGGTTATGATGGCGTAAACACTGTTTTTTAAATGGTCCCACAGGAAATAGTCATGCGGAGTTATATGGGTGACTGAAGAGGCCAACAGATCGAGCCATCAGGTCCTACCCACATATCCCGAAAGTGAAGATTCGTCTCACCTGCAAAGAATTGTGTGCGGGCTATCCATCAAACTGGAGAATCATTTTTTGTCGTTGTTGCAGAGGAACATCATATAATATTGTTGGTAAAACCTCCCTCCGAAAATTGAGGAACTGAGCGCCATTTAAATTATTTTCGTATAAATAAGGCCCAATTAATTTATTTCTGACAAGTCCATTCCAAACGTAAACCACTTGATGGTGACGAAATTCTCAAATTTTCCTCTGCCCACGTTCGAAAATTCCAACGGTTTAGAACACCATTAGAGGTGGACATGGATTCATAATTCCAAAGGATGTACGGAAGAACGTTTCCTTCAGTTGCCAAATCGACATTTGCGCGAGGAACGTTAGAAGCTTGTCATAATCGGAGTCCCGAAGTCCCTGGACAAGATGAGAGCGATACGGCTTAACATTTTAAGTTCAGAGATACATCTCTAATTTTAGTTTTTGCAAAACCTAAAATCCTTCCGACATTTCGGAGATAGGAATTCGGATTTTCGAGAACGTACAATAAAATTTCAGCTCTTCTTCGAAATTACGCTGCCGGTTTCTTGGTGATGGAACAGCACCTGATCCGTATCTCCTCATATTGCGGTCAATACGAATAAACGTTTTGTGGTTTGCTCTTGGGCGATCAGGAAATTTCTGGTCGTACAACCCGACTGCACGCGCATACCACCACTAACAATAAAGCTGTCGTTCATATCAACTGGATGTTTATCGGAAAAATGTGCTCTTCGGTTCATTTTAAATGGATATTGAATGTAACCAATAAATATTATTATAACATTTATTTATTTCCAGAAATTAAGATTTGCTCCCTGATGCGAGTTCGACAAATAATGACAGAATGTAAACAATAAAGGTACTTAAATTTGTAAGTATGTCGGGTTGGAATGCAGGGACGCTGGATTCGAACCCGGGACCTTTACCTTACAGTGATGAGCGCCGTGTCAACGCCTAAACCGTCGCGGCCACCGACGCACCTTTCATCTGCTGTTGCGAACCCTCGTTAAAATTTAAAAAAAAAATCGAAACAAAAGAAATGCTTTTCTTCAAATTTTTTACCCTAAATTCGTCATTTTTGAGCAATTTAAAATCCGATTGGATTATAGAGGATATATTATATTATTTTAGCGGAAAAAATCCCTTAAGATGTGTATAGGGACGTATTTGAAATTTTGAAGTTGAACTTGGCCTGAGGTACCCTGTATAATTTTTCTCCAAGGGGGTAAAAATTTGAAACTAGGCTAAAAAATATGAACAACTTTTTTTATATAGCGTCATTGGTTCAAGACAAATTTAGCTGGGCCATCTAAAAAGGAAACCCTGTATACCTGAATCAAAGTAAGATTAAAATTCATCATAAAATAATGCATTGAATAAATTTATGTCGGTATCTGAACGTCTGCAACGTTTTTTACCAAGGGTGGTTCAGAATTTAACACGCGTTTTCTTCCAGAAATATTTCTATAATTATATAGGGGCCTTGAGGAAACCATAATGGTAACATCTCTAGGCCAGTTAATTTATGAAGAAAGGAATCAAGGTTTATTTAGATTGAAGTTTATGCTTTAATCGAGTGTACTTATGTTTCAATTTAGAACGAGTAACTGGGGTGAAGTAGTAGTGAGTATGGAGTTTCTGCACATAACCAAATTGCTAACGAAACTAGCGTGGAAACAGAATTAAATACAGAAATTCAGCGTTAGGACAATTATTATTCTAAGTAAGACCGGTCCAAATTTTATTAAAGCCAGGTTGAGATGTGGCTTCATTTGCATTTGTTACCTTCTAGATTTGCCGGTGTTCTATCAGATTCCACTGTTTACAACAGTCCTCATAAATTTTTATGCCCTTTTGTATTCTAGAAAAATCACAAGTGAACCTTCACATTTTCAAGAACAGGAAAGATTGGGGGAGGGAGGAAAAGAACGGGTTTAAAACTCAAGTACAGAAAGGGCGTCGGTGGCCGCAACGGTTTAGGCGTGGACATGGTAGGTAAAGGTCCCGGGTTCGAATCCAGCGGCCCTGCATTCGAACCCTTCATACTACAAAACACCGGCACCCTGAGGATTTATATGACCTGCGAACCCTCGTATAAAAAAAAATTAAACACAGAAGTGAAAAAAAAGCTGAAGCTCCATATTTATCCCATTTGTTAGTAGTCTTTAAACTAAATCTTGTCCAGCACGAGTAAATAAACTTCTAAGGATGTTAATTGCTTGTGACGACACGGCCAAGTTGAACAACTTGTAAATCAGACCATTCCTGTCAACATAGCCAACCGCGGCCTTAAAATCGATAACAACAGAGTCAATAGTGTATGACGACTACTTATAAAAAATATTAAATTATTACTGATCCATATGGTCAAAAATACTAAAAAAAGGCCTGCTTAGTATTCACGTAATACGTTTTTATCGGTTATAAATATTTCTGGACGCTAGAAAATACGAACTGTTCGGTTTTTACATACCATCTAGACATAAACGTCTCTATAATTAAAAACTTTGTTGATTTTGATGAACGCAGGGATAATCAGTGGAATAATAAAGTAAGATATTTTAACACATGCTGGAACAACATCAACCATGTCGGAAATAAAAAACCATGTACAGTTGGAATATTATGGAAAATTTAGTTGTTTTACGTCATAGGTATCAAAGTCGGTTTTTGAAAAGAAAAACCTAATTTGATTTGAAAAGTCCATTGTCACTGGATTGGGTGGTTTCAGGTGAAAATTCAATGCAAACGGTTTTGGATATTGAAAGCTCGTTCCATATTTTACGAAAGAACTGTTCTTTTTCTTCTTATTTCCATCCGCTGGGTACTTGCGATAACCTCGACCCAATAATCAACCCTTTCATATTGGCTTTCGTGATCCCATTGCTTTGAAAACAAATTTTACATAAAAATACGATTTCACCTATTTCACAGAATTTAAACCGTCCCAGAAGATCTGATTTGTTTAAAAAAAACTCACTTATGGAAATATAAGTACCTTTTGTCAAGATGGTCGTCCTCGTGATATTTGCCCTACAAATTCAGTCTGTTCAAAAACTAATCCTTTACTATAAAATCGTAAAAGTCAATTTATAATTTAATTTCGTTCGAATTATCCAACGTCGTATAATTTTTCACTTGGTCCTGAACTGGAAATCTTGCAGAAAAATTCTGAGCTGACAAAACACGAGACTTATTTTTACTATTTACCCTTAATATTACGTAATCCAAAAATTAGAAATCTGGTTTTTAAACAACAGGTCGTACCTTTGCTGGTAATTAAATGGTCTTCTAAGATCCTTTACTTTTCTTCTGGTGTGAGAATAGTTTATTCGCAAATAGCATTTTGACATATAAACAAGCTTATGACTGACTTAGAAATAATTTCTGAATCTCTTATCTAAAATTAAAATTTGCCCGTTTTGGATCAAAAAGAATTAATTTTGCAAACTTTGGTGGGGGGAAAATAAGAGCACGAGTTTGAAGTATAAAATAAACTTCCGACCGTTAAATATTCATCAAGCCGGCGTTAAATTGAGCTTTTTTCGACCCGGATACACACACTTGTCCAGGTTAAATTAAATCACAAGTAATACGGCACAATTTTAAAGGACAGGGGAAAAGTTTCATGTAAAAATAGAACTAAGAAAATTGTTTAATCGATTATTTAAAAAAAGACCCTTTTAATATCAATTTTGACGCAATTCTCTAACGCTTGTGCTTTTTCTGTATGAAAATGCCCTTCAGTTTATTTATGTTCTGCTTACATTACAAAAAATTGTAAAAGCCCTTAAGGAAAAAGTTTGAATAAAGTATTGCTTTGGACACACATATACACAACTGAGCCATGTCAGGCCAGTCATTAAAAGAAATATTTCAGTCGACATTGAACCAATATTTGATCAGAGTCAAACGATACATTAATTTACCCTCTTACCCCTAAATGAATTTTTCCAACGTTCAGAAGTTTTAATAACAAGTAAAGTCATATTTTTTCTATTTTTTTTATTCTCTTATGGTGATTTTTTTTTTTAATTTGTAGTACATTACAACTACCTTCAAGTAGGTAACCAGTAAAAGTAAGCAAGGTAATATATACAAAATTATAAACAAGAGAAAATACCCATTGGTTTTACTCCAATGTTACTGTAATATTGTCTGTTTAATTGATACGTGTGTCATTATCACTTCCTAGGAGATCTCGCGGCCATTGTCTCTTCATCGGCGGGGAGGGTTTGAGTTGATTCGTCGGGATGCGAGGTTTCTGATGTGCTGGTTTACGTTACTTGGGAGGTTTTTACGAAATTTACGATAAAGGGAACGTATTTCATCTTGTACGAAAGGGATATGTAAATCTCTATGTGTAGTTAGGTTCGATACATAAAATGGAGCATCTAATATTTTTCGTAGTATTAAGGACTGGGCAGTTTGAATGCGGTGGATGTTGGATGTTTGGCTGAAGCTCACACTTCCAGTCCGAAAGTCTATATCGGCTTAACTATGGTGTTGTAAAGCAGCCTTTTATTTTTAAGAGGTAAATTAGAACGTTTGTCAAGAAGTCGTGCAAGAACTCTACATCGTTTCAGTCGTGTGTGAGGATTCCGCGTCAGGCGTTTGTCGATGTACAATCCGAGGTACCGCACCTCCGCAGTTGGGAAGGGAATATTATTTAAGAAAACAGGGGGGGATCTATTTACGGGGAGTGAAGGTAATGTGGGTGGATTTGTCTGTAGATGATAGGGTTTGGTCTGCGAGTTGGTGAACTCAGTTGTGATTTGTCTGTGTTAAATTTTACCCTTTTCTTTTTATACCAAGACTCTGGTAGTATGAGGTGTTGTTGGAGGTTTCGAGTAGAAATGACAAGGTCGGAGTTGCTAGAGAGAATTGTTGTATCGTCTGCAAATGTGAATGTGACGGTTTCGGGATGAGATGGCATGTCAGATGTGAACACCTGGTATAGCGTAGGGGCCAGAACGCTACCCTGAGGAACACCAGCATGGATAAGAAAATATGCAGAGAGGGAATGGCTTTCGATGACTTGGAAGAATCGGTTAGTGAGGAAACTGTGCAGTATGAGATGGTAGGTGGATGGAGGATGCCCTTGAGCATGAACCGCAGGCCCGGGTGCAAAACTCGATCAAAAGCTTGACTTACTTCAATAAAGGCCCCAGAACAGTACTGTCCCAAGGGAGGAGGAAATAATGTCTACCACGCGGTGACACTGCTGGACAGTTGAGTGCAGATTGCGAAAACCAAATTGATAGTCTGTGATTATGGTTTGAGAATTTAGAATCGGAAGAATTTTTTTCAATAGGAGTTTTTCTACAATTTTACTCAAAATGGGTAGTAGACTTATTGGTGATACGGTATAGGTGGTGAAATATATTTTCTTATGATGATGTTAATACTCCTATTTTTCCTTCCCACTAAGAATCCACATACCCCTAACAGATTACAAAATTGAAGTCCCTCACGTCCAAAAATCGCATACATCCCCATCCCCCGTGGACCCTCCCCACTCCTTCCATTTGCTACTCACTCTCATCTTACAATAAGGATCGTACCCCACTGTATATATTTAAGAATGAATTTCTAATGTTCAAATCTACACATTCAGAAGCAGTTTTTGTTTTCACTGACGGATCCAGGTCTGAGGATGGAACTGGATCTGCTGTTGTCTGTGAGTCACAAGTATATCGTTTCCGCCTACTAATCACCATTAATCACCATTGCTCTAGTTTTACTGCTGAACTCCTAGCTATACTCAAAGCAATTAACATCATTAATATGTCCCGTACCACCCTAATTATGTGTTCTGACTCTCTTTCAGCACTCACCAAACTAAAAAACACATTCTCCCTAAACCCAGACATCTACAATATTCTTGCAAAGTTAAAGCATTATCAAGACGTAGGTGTAGAAGTATTATTCAAATGGATCCCAGGCCACGCTGGAATAACTGAAAATGAGAAGGCGCACCGTATGGCGAGAGAGGCAGTCTTGAATGGTATTCCTCACGGAGGGGTCCCCTTCAGTGACCTCTGCTGTCACTTTAGGCGGCTCATCTGGGGGGCATGGAAGTGTGAATGGGGTGCCTGCACAGGAAACAAGCTCCTCGCAATAAAGAAAGATGTAAAGAAATGGGAATCCTCTTCCAGACCCTCCCGAAAAGAAGAAACCCTCCTAACCCGGCTTCGAATTGGCCACTCCCGACTCACCCATAGATTCCTACTTGAAAGAACTCCTAAACCTATATGTCCGCTCTGTAAAACTACCATCACAATATCCCACATCCTAATAGATTGTCCTTTATACACTTCTAAAAGATCCCTCCATCAGATTCCCAAAGACCTCCAATCCATACTAAGCAACAACTCAACATCAATAAACAAAATTTTTAACTTCTTAACAGACATCCAACTAACTGATGAAATCTGATATCTCGTCCCCTCAACTCTTGTTTCCTTTGCTGGTTCCCCATGTTTGCGGTGTGGTGCGGCTGACTTCTGGCGATGCCCGTGCGGGGAGCCTCGGGTGCTGGTCTGTCTTGGGCTGGATTGAGGGGTGCCTCCCCGGACTCTGAGGTCAAGGAATCTCCAGCGAGCTTAGAGGAGGTGTCGATGGTGACTAGACACCGACCCCTCCTCGATAAAGTCCTGCGCGCAATATTAAGACTAAAAGCATCAGTTGCGAGAGATCCATGGGGTTCCGTTCTTTCTAGGCCTGGGGCTGCCACTGCGCCGCGGTCTGCGGGGGCCTCGCTCTGAGGGGGCCGGGCTGCGCCGTTGACTTGCACAGACTCAAGGCTTAATGACCAATAAGGTTTCAGCCTTTAAATTATTTTAAAAAAAATACTCCTATTCTTGTTAAAATACTTATTTTAAAGTAAATTAAATTCAAACAATCGCTGGTTTGAAATTATTGTTTAACTGGCTAAAAAGTACTAGTGGGAGTTGTTAGAAGTTCCAAAAGCCAGAGAGAATTTTTCTTCGAAACTGTAAATATGCCAGCTTATTAAAACAATAGAAATTGGTCCAGTTTCTGCAATTTCAACATTGGAGGTTTAAAGTTGTATTTGGTAACTCTGATGTTCCTGCACATAGAGAAATTTGAAGAGATCTCAATTCAATATGTTCCATTATTTTAGAATATAAAAAAATCTGTGAATCCAAAAATTTATATTATCCAAAATTGAGATTAGACTTGAAACTGGAATCTAAAACGTATTATAAATCTTGATGCCAGGTTTGCCTTTAACAGGTGCGATGTCCCCTCTCGTTTCAGCACATTTCTCACATTCAACCTTGCTAATCATGTTAAATTTACTTTCTACAGCACAATTAAGTATAAAACTCGCCCTTTCATAGCCTGGGTATGATCATTTTTAAATGTGTTCAAAAAACTCTTGAATTTTCAAAATGCCACACTGTCAGGATTATGAAAAGGAAGTGGCAACAATTGACTTCAAGTTCCGCCTATTTTGCCTGTCAAACAGTGGCATTTTTGCTTTGTTTTCTTCCGTTTGATTTCACGGAGGAATATTTTGATAAGTTAATTTGTATAAAAGTGAAATCTCGTGCAGTGCAAATTAAAAATGTCATCTTTCTCTCAAAATTTTGTTTTAGTGAGGATACTGCCTAAAAATCTCTCGCATTAAAAATTTAAGAGCCGTTCCGTTGTCAAAACATGTTCATTTGAAAAAAGAACTCAAGTCCATACTCAGATGGCGAGACTTCAGGATTATAAACAGGATGAGGCAGGACTTGTTACATTTCTTGCTCATTTAACTGCCTTCCACTCAGAATTTTGTTTTAGTACTTCGTTTGTGCGGATACTACCAAAAAACTCCTCGTATTAAAAAATTAAGATGCATTCCATTTTAAAAAAAAAATCCCTTGAAGGAAGAATAGAAGTCCATCAGGGTTATAAGCAGGAAGAGGGAAGTCTCCTTCCAGTTCTTCCGAACGAGCATTGTCTCTGTCATAAACTGCCTCATTGTTCTATTCCAATTGATCTAAGCGGGGTTTTTGGTTCATATATTCTATAAAACTGCCAAATAAAAACTTATGGTTATAATTATCCAATCAATCATTAAGCAAATCAAGATTTTTAACTATCTTTCACTCAGACTTACTAATCTTTACTTAAATTTGCGACAACCTCGTTTTCGAGACCAAAATTTCCTTGCTCAAAAAACAAGTACAATCCCATTAAAAATATTTGTTTGTAAAAAGGTAGGCAGATTGAACGACATCAAGGATATAAGTAGGCCCTGAAGATGATCTCAATAAAGATCGAATCGTTGGCACGATAATGAAAAGTTTTTCTAAACTTAGATATCACCAGACCGCATCTCACAATCTCAAAATAATCAGATATAAGTAGGGTACTTTCGATTCTTGTAGGCGCTGTCAAGAAATGTACAGTATTCGCACATGCCAAGCAGCGTCAGGGTTATAAGCAGGGAGAAGCAAAACGCTAATTTCTTCCATTTCTGGGGACTACCCTAAGGTGTTATTTTTATAACTGTCCCGATCAATGTTCAATTATTATATAGAAAAATGGAGCAAATGTTTTTAAAGATTTTCTAATAAAAATCTGAAAAGACATTGTTATAGAAATAATTAAATAACGGTCTTATAGACATAACTCTGATTTTATTACACTCAGTTTGACTTCTTGGAAGTTTTCCCTTTCGATTTTCCACCGCAGGAAATCTAAACTGTCCTATAAATTATTTGCAGGGCAATAAACGCGAGCTTATTGTCACACGAGCGGTAAACCCCTTTTTACTCACCGCCTCCTTTTTTAGAAGGGGATGAAAAGACTCGTGATCCTGTGAACGGGGGTGTGACGGGGAAAGCGGAAGGTCAGCAAAACGTAACTAGCAGGGCGGGAAATGGCCACAGTCCAAGAAACACAACTTAGCAATCTTATTTCCAGATTATTAGCCTCGTTGGTGTCGCGAGTAACTGATATCGATGAAACGGAAATTAAATACCTGTGTTTTCCAATCGGTTTCGATGGACATGGACGTTCAGACTTTTGTCAGTTGCAGAAATTGATAAAGCAAAGTGAAAATTCAAGAATAGACAATGATGGACTAATCAAACATACTAATTTTCACGTTTCAAAAATCCGTCGTTTAATTTGTAATAATGGATAATTAGATACGAAATCTGGAGGCATATCTGACTGTGATGTGCTCCCCTTCGTTGCTACAGTTCTCAGAACTTGGGATATGAACTTGAGGCAAATATGCTTTTCTGTCAGAAGTTGCCTTGAAGTTCTAGGCTGTGTGCGGACACTGTGGTGCTGACGGGAAGTTGGAAGGTTTGTTCCGTTTGAACTTTACTAAATGAGTCAACAAATTCCATCTCTCATAATACTTTTTCCTTTTTTGGATAGAAACTGGCAAGTTTCGCTCTTTTTGTTTTATTAATCGATATGTCGTCGGTGTAGAAGAAACGTGTTATTTAATAAATAGAAATATCTTTAAAAAATATGGAGTTTTAATTTTATTCACATTTATTTAAGGCATGGTGTGAAAAAATTGTCATAACAAGTTTGGACTTAGAATGCATCCTTGCGGCAGTGGTATCGATATTTTGAAAATGTACAATCAAGACTATAAACCTAGTCCTAGACCCCCTACATTTCTTTTTATATCATACCGATAGTATGTGCCTAGATATTTGAAAAACTATGAATAGATATAGAATCATTATCGTTAGGTATCGATAGTGCTATCGATTGTTCTCGATTTAGTTTAGTTTGATTTTTTTCAAAGGCGAAATTATGTTAAAAGCATGATTTATACATACAAAATGTTAATGAACTTGTACGCAGAACTTACTGTATCTGACGTGGGATACCGGTAGGTATTGTATAGAAATAGTAAAATTGGGGTGAGTATGTAGATTCACTTTTTGTAAATGATGGTTCTACTCACATAATTAATTATAATTCTGTGAATAGGATATCATTTACAACAAGTACTGGCATTATATTCCTTGATAAAAGGATGTTGCAAAACAAGCATAATTGATGCTGTATAGTTCCACATACTTTTTGTATACTGATTGTAATTATGGTATTCCGTTCCTTGCGAAATGTATGCTGAATGTTGATGCTTTTCCCAAACCATCCTTTAAAAAAAACTCAACCATCCCTCTTCGACGTTCCTGTTAACCCTTGCTCCATTTGACAATAGTCAGCGAGCATCCCTTCCTTGCAAAATGGATGATGATCGAATATTTATGTATTTTTTCTTATCTTCTAAGGCTTGCTTCTTCTGGCAACGCCGTTTGAACTTCGTGCAAGAAAGTTTAAAAGTCTTTTCTTTTTTTTTCCAGCGAACCGACTGAACGAGTACATCTCGCACTACGAGGAGGCGGCCTACTCGAGGGAGGAGACCCTCTCGGCCCACCATCGAGCCAAAAGATCAGCCGTCTCCAACCGGGAGGCCGCCGTCCAGCTGTCCTTCCGTGCCCATGGACGTTCCTTCCGACTCAGGCTGAAAAGAGATACGGACACATTCAGCCAACACATCGAGGTAGTCGATTCCGCGGGACGGCACCTCCCTCACGACACGTCGCACCTCTACCAGGGTCATCTGATTGGTAAGTTTTTTTTTATTGGTGACAACTTAATTAGCAAATTTGGATGAGGTCGCTTGTACACTCCATGATATATTGTAAAAGACAATCTCTGTGTGAGAAGACGAAGAACAGCTAAGGAAGCAAAGCATTATAGTAATGTAAAATTGTAAGATATTTAGGGAAAGATGAAAAGATCAAGACAATTTTGAATGTAGAGTGATTGTCAAAAAGTCTGTACGATACATTTGATTAGTTATAGACAGACAAATAGTCATAATGTCATTATGGTAAAGAGAAGCCAACCAGAAAATAGTAAGACAAAATATTAAAGTGCCTTTTTGGGCAGGGTACACAGATTTCTTGCCATGACCATTTTCTCGGTTAGGTTACGTAGGATTAGAGATGCGTTAGGTTAGGGAGAGGGGCAAGTAGGAGAGTAATAAATAATATACAAAGGAGAGAGAAAAAACAGAAACAAGCACATACCTTGTTTGAACCACCGGCTGACCGGTGAGAAAGTGTGTATGGGCGGAAAAGGATGGGGACAGAATCTTAGGTATAGAGAATTAAAATGAAAAAAAGAGAAAAGATTTTTATATATAAAGAGGCAAACATAAAAGAAGAGAGATGAAAGGGGGAGAATGAGGGAAGGAGACTGATAGATAAATAGTATGGGCCCAGAAGTAAAGTTAAGCATAGAATAGATAAAAAAGAAAATTATGAAAGAAAATAAAACGTCAGAGCGGTAAAGAAATAAAAGTGAAAGATAAAAAGAGAGAATATCGGACGATCTACATAAAGACGAAGAAAGTCAAAGCAAAGAGACAAAGGAAATGTACACTATGGAGAAAATGAGTTTTTAAAACAAATTAATTGACGTTAGACTGTTAGGTATATTTATTACTGCGAAACAATAAAAAATTAAATTACGCAAAAGAGTCGAGAATACAATTTTATATATATTAGAATTTCCGTAAATTTCTGTCTTTTCTGAATGGAAAACATTTTTTCTTCTTTAAAAAATCCAGTAGTAACTTTAAAAATATGCAAAAATATACAATAAAAATAAATATAGTAATAACGGACACACATTTAGCCTAGTTAGCTTTAAGCTTCCGAAACTAATTATAAAATTGTCAGATAATCCTAAAATAAGAGGCTTTAAGATGAGACCATTGATTGATGCCGTGTAATCTTGTAAAGCTTAACCAATTTCAACTTGAGATTGTATGTTGTCAAATTAATCTTAGCACAACACCCTCCTGCCATCGTAGAATCTTTTGTGAATAAAATTATACCCCGAGTCGATTACCATACTGCATCTATCGCTTGCATAAATATAAATAAATTTCATACTCGAATATAAATCATCTAAGGTGTCAGATCAATCTTCAAGCTTTATCTTTTCCAATGTCACAATGATAATATCGTAAATTATACTAAATTTGCCTCTCTTTGAAGAAAAAATGTTGCATGCATAAAACATACGGTGAAAAACTAGTACGTATGTTAAAACCGTATACGGCTCGTGTCGACAGGCGGAAAATTATAGCCGAGTTTGATTGAAAGCCAAATATTTTATCCAAAAATAGTTTTGTCGTTGAAAACTGTTATGAATGAACAACACTGGTCTGCACTTTTATAGCTTTAGTAATTGCTAATTGCATATTGATTTTTCACGTTTTATTATATTATTCTTTATTCTAGAAGTTTATTGAATTCAGCATTATACGGCAGCTTAAAGAAAAATTTGGCCTGTAAGGAGAAGAAGGTAGAATTAAGAAAGAAGTCTTTAACTTAAATGCATATCAAATAGGACCTATTAAACAAAACCTTGGAAGAAATCCTGAATAAAGTTGTGAAAGAGGTCAAAAATTGTTTATTCATTCGTAAATCATGAAAATTCTATGATTTTTTTATTGTCCGAATCTTGAACAGAATTAGATTACCGATGTCTCCCTTTTGGGGTTTCGCTGGTTAGAAAATCAAACAAAAGAAGAAACCTTTGCCCGACAACGTGCCTCTAAATTGGATCGATCCGGTTTTTATAAGCCGTCGTTGTGCGTCAGTCAGATTTTAATATAAATCCTTTACGATAAGAATTAAAAATAATTTTGTTATCAGTTAAGATTCAAAACCATCAATCAAGATCTCTTTGACCCGCCCGCTTAATTTCACTTATGAAGTCGTGTTACTCTCTTCTTGGCTGAAACGGTGGCTCAAACAGCAACTTAATCGTAGTTAATGTGTGATATAGAAAATAAGACTGGTCCGAAAACAGACGCCTGAGGAACACGTGCAGAAAGATTATTCACGAGATTCAGAATTATAAATTTATTCGAGACGACATTCATTATTGGTCATATAGTTGGGATGTTACGACGTTTTCCACATTTGTATCTATAAAAATAAGACTGGTTCAAAAAGAGAGCCTTGAGGAAGGGCAGTCTTCTAGTAATACTTTTCTGTCAATTTTGATGGTTTTCTTTATTGGACTAACCTCTATTAAGAAATATGACTGACTTTATTTTGGTGAAATGTATAAAAACTAAAACCGGTCCAAAAACAGAACACTGAGGAACTCTGGTAGGAAATTTGATTCTTTGAATATGTTGAATGAAGACTATAATTGAAAAACACTGGTTTGTTTTCTCTTTCTGGCGGTCTTAAGTAGAACTAGCCTCCATGAAGTACGACTGTTTGAGTTTAGTTAAGTGATATGTACGAAAACTAAAATTCATCAAAGAAAACAGGACCTTGAGGAATTGCAACAGGAAACATTACGTACTTGGAGTAAAGATATGTTAGAATAACACGGAATAAATGAGGCTGGTGAATAAAAATGGGTTTTGCCTGTTCTATTCTGCATTATGAAAATGATAAGATATCTCGGCCTTCTGCGTCCCAATTAAAGAACTACGTCGGAGGTTAAAATGAAGAAAGAAAATAACTGAGATGAAATGGGGATGGAGAATTGTACTAATAGGCTGTAACTGGAGGACAGAAGATGACTGTATGGAAAGCGGGTTTACGTGAGTTGCACGGAAATGAAACTATAAATTTGATGATGCACGGAGGAAGACGTTTACAAAGCGCGTAGGACGAGGGAAGGAGTCTCGGTCAGAATTTGTAGATAGACTGGGAAGAAGGGTTATAACAAAGCGATTAATATTTTTTAAAAAAAGCTTAACGCAGCACTAGAAACCAAAATATGAGAATTTGATAGTTTAGTTGTGATTAAACAAAGACTAATTAAAAATCATTTTTTGTTTACTTGGCCAGCCTCCAAGGAGAAGTACGACGTATTTAACAACCATAATATCTCTAGGTGTAATGTAAAATGAGAATGGTTCAAAAGCATAGCTCTGAGAAACTCCGGCAGAAACATTTGATATAATCTTTAACTTGGTATTTACCGATCATCCTGATCTGCCTATGTGTTGGTCTGTCAGATGCGTTTCGGCATTTATCCACCTTTAGTTCTGGGTTTATGTGATTTCATTCCGGAGTTTCTCAGGGGTATGTTTTTGGGCTGGCATTATTTTCACGTGTATTCAAGTTTTGTCTACTGTAAAATTTAGAATGAATAAAGAGACAGGTGTAAGAAGCATTAATATTCAACTGTCTTCGTTTTCGAACAGAAAGGAAAGTCGTTTTTCTACAGCCAATGAAGCACTCAATAAACTTGTCATCCTGGTCTGTCAGGTTTCAGCATTTCGCCATCTTCAGTTCTGAGCCTGTGATTTCTATGAAGTCAAGTCTCTTTTATTGATTTTATGGTACCCAATTACAGATTCATTATCCACAGACCACATATATAAATCTGACAATTTGGACAAAGCTCAGCCTGCAACTTAGCATTTGCTTCATCTAACTATAAACAAACGACGTTTTATTCTGCGTTGATTCTGTTGATGCTGTACTTGATCCATTTTCAACTGTCATACGATCCCTTGCGAATGTTGTTGATTTACCTGTTCCAACTTTTTCACACTCACTGCATCCGTCTGTAGGTATTGATGTACTTATTCAACGTGCTTCTTGACAAATGCTTCATCTGGCTGTAGACAAATGGCATTCCTTTTGAAAAGGAAGACAGTTGAATATTAACGCTTGTTACACCTGGCTCTTTACTGTAGCCCAAACCGCATTTAAGGGAATATACGTGGAAATAAAACTGGTCCAAAAGATTACCCCTGAGGAACTCCGGCAGAAACGTTTCTTCTCAAGTTGTGCCGAAGGAAGTTCAACATGAAGCTCTTTTGTTATAATTTTTTTCATTTAAAGGTAAGATCGTGGATAATGCTGAAATCGCCGTTTTGCAGGTTGTCAAAGCGACCTAAATATGAAGGGGGGATTATAAGCTGTCATCGTCTATAAGTGACTTTAATAAAATTCTTTGATGGCTGGAATTGAAAAAGCATTGAGTTATTGATTAAAGTAAAAGGCTCAGCAGGATAAAATAAAAAAGTTTTTTTTCATAAAAGACTATCTACAATTCCTTATATTTGAATATGCTGAATATTTTCGTATGGCCTAGTGTTCACAAAGCGTCGGCACGCAAGGAAAAACAATTACTATTATTGTAAATATTATACCAAATGTCAAGAAACGCCATCAATAACATTGTCGTATGCTAAATAAATACGTAGGGGGTTGTAACCGTCGATTACAATAATTAATTATCCCTCTTCAATCACTTATTGTCCTTGCTTATTGAAATCTGTAACCATGGGCTACACAGTTTTATGTTTTGTGATATGTTCATTTGCTTGCCTCCAGGGAAATTGTGCCATACTTCATTAAATTTCCGTTCTTAAATGAGTGTTTTTTTATTATTTATAAAAACGTGAAGCATATTTATACGTAAGTTTATCTCAGCTGTTTAAAGTTGTATAAGATGATGCTTTTTCAAATCGGACAGCTTGATTAATAACGACAAAGCGTCCGTCGTCAATCTGTTATTTTCTTCAAGTTTTTAAATGTTATTTTCTTCCTTGCTTGTTGAAATCTGTGAACATGGCTACACAGTTTTATGTTTTGTGTTATGTTCAACTGCTTGCCTCCAGGGAAATTTTGTCAGACTTATTCAATTTCCGTTCTTATATAATTGTTTTTGTTATGATTTATAAAAACGTGAAGCATATTTATACGAAAGTTTATCTCAGTTGTTTAAAGTTGTAACAACAATTGTAAGGTGATGCTTTTTGAAATCTTACAGCTTTATTAATAACTACAAAGCCTCCGTCGTCAATTTGTTATTTTCTTCAAGTTCTCAAAACCTATTTGAGTTCAGTTTTGTGCTGAAAGGTCTTTTCGAGCGCGTTAAATGAGCGCCTCGGGCTTAGTAATTCCTTAAGGCAAAAGCCCAAACTAAAAGGGCCGCCGTGGTGCGTTGTAATTAAAGTTTACTTCGTAGCTAAAATGATGATGGCAACTCGGAATTAAAATCACCAATGAAAGGGCCGTGGGAGTTATTGACAGACCCGATGGATAATACTCCGGATAAAAATTAAGGCGATTATAGCGAGGGCTTTTTAGAAGGAAAAAACGATCCTTTGTGCCAGGGAAAATTCAAAAGGCAGCTACGTTTTGATTCAAGGCCTTTTTGAATTTCCAGGTCATCTGAATTTTAAAATCAGGGAAGCAAAGGATCCTTGATCTTTGAAGATGAGACCGAGGAGGAATAAATGATTCTGAGGCTAGTGATTATTAGCTATTAAAGGTTGCTGGGTAATTTCAAAAAAAGGAAAACACTTTTTAAACTTTTTCATTTTTTTTTTTTTTTTTTTTTTTAAATCAGTGGTAGCACTCAACAGTATTACAGTATTTGTTTATTCTACGTTTTTAAGCATCCATTTTTGTCTTTTATGTAGGTGTACGTCATGGAATAGTTTTAAGCTGGTCTGTCAAGTTGAGGGTTCATGTTAGCTTTTTGTTTAGTTGCCTAGTTTGATTTTCCATCATTGATCCTGTCTTTATGTAGTCCAAACCAATTTAACTAGGTACTAAATCGATTAGGTTTCGTGGGCCGATTGACCAATTAATTCTTTTTAATTAATTAATCTTTGAGGTAATAGTTGAGATAAAAAAGTCAGTGCCACGAGCGGGATTCGAACCCACGACCTTCGGCTAAATACGGCTGCTCTATCACTTGAGCTATCGTGACTTCCATCCTCTGGGACACTAACTTCCATATCTCACCTTTTTTGAAAAATGGCAAAAAGGAGGGAAATTTCAAGGTAGATACGTTCATTATACCTGTCTTTTTTCCAGTAATATCTGTAACTTCTCTCGCTTCTTGCCTTTAGAAGAGCTTCTTTTTTTTCAATGTATGTAAATGTAGCACATTTTAAGGACTGTTTTTGTGGTATTTTGTTATTCTTTCTTGTTTGTATTTCTCATTGGTTAGTGGTAGGTGCTATGTTAAATTGACAATAGTTAAATCAAGTCACTTTCACGTTATGTTTTTATGTAGAAAGTTTAAATTTGTTATTGAATTTTATTATTTATGGCGGAAATAGCAATTATTACATGAACTGAAAATAAACTCCCGTTCGGCATATGCAAAGAATCAAAGGAAAAAATACTCAATTCCAATAAATGATAAGAAATAAAAACACGAACTAAAAAAGCTGAAAAACATAACCCACAATAACGGCTACAACATGGACTCAAACAATAAATAGAAGGCATACAGAAAACTCAAAAAACAAACATCAAATGGACCACACTCACGAAAGAGACGTACTAATCAATAATACCAATATATTTAATGAAGTAGGCATAAAAACGCAGAAAAAAAACCCTATTGGAAAACTACTGACACAATACCTTAGACTGAAGGTGGCGAATTGCCGGACTGCGTCTGTCAGACCAAAACAGCGAGGATTCACGGACCAGGATGATCGGATTCGATAATAAACGTAATATGCCTGCATTCGTTTCATAAATTAACACATCAAAGCCTTTTGAATCTAACAACTAGGCAAAATATGAAAACTGGATGTTTTCAAAGTAGCTTACCGTGGATTTTGGAGACTGCCCAGGTTCGTTCCCCTTTGGTAAACCTGCTGTATATTTAAAGTATTCACCGTTCACTGGAACCGCACATCTGAAATATTTTCTGAGTTAAAATGTCTATTATGGTGTAGAACAGTTGATCCTGTGTCAACCGAAGATTGTCGTAAGTCCCACAACCAGTAGTGTCAGCAGGCGTTGAAATTTTTGTGCGATTTGCTGGTTGATGAACCTTTAATTTGGTCGTTATTGATGGTTTTGGTCTGTCGGAGGCGTTTCGACATTTCTTTACCATCCTAACTTAAGAAACTAAACGTGTGATAAGGGAAGCATATATTTCTCTATCCTCAGTTGACTTTCATTACACTTTCAAGCTAGACACATCGTCTGGAAGGTAGATAACGACCAAATTACTGGTTGACATTTTTTTTTTTTTTATATTTGCCCTTCATTGCTTTAGAACGAATGGAAAAACGAATATAAGAACACGTCGAGAAGAAATCTCATGTTTTTCAAATTCCCTGCCGTTTAGTCTATTGATCTTGCCCAATTTTTTTTGTCTTTTTCCAGCTCGTGTTCAGGTACATATTAAAACCAAATCAATTTTCCCCGGTGTCAGGTTTTTTCCGTCCGGTAAAAACACCAATTACACCGAAGGGGGATTGAATTTAATCCGAGATTAATTGACGGATCTTTGAAAGACGAATCAAGGTTCTCATGGTATGTCATTGTTTTAGGCGGAGAATTTTTATTTATATAAAGAAACCCGTGAGAGTTACCTTTGTGACTTACCGTAATGTTATTTTTAATATAGATTTTTATTAAAACACCGATAAAGGTGGGCAAAGAGGTTTAAGTCTTCGTTTTAAGCTTAGATAGATTTATTAAGGTTGCTGATGACCCTTTTGCACTGCTATCCAGGAAGGTAGGACTAGACTCCTGTCTAAGTTCAGACTTTATCTTCCATAGAGTTGATAGTGGTTTGTGTTTACTGGTTTGAGCTATTCTGTTCTTGGGGTATCGGCAATGGATCATATTAAAATGGCAACTCCTGTTATTGAATTGTGACATTTTACAGAAGGGTTCGAGTTCTATTGCTACAGCTTAGCGTGATGATATAGATTGTAGATTTGTTTCCGAGGAGGTTAAAGAGTGTCCACCAAGTACCATCGTACCATCAAGTACCACCAGGATCCATCAAGAGGAGTACTGCGCTCATGCCTGGTTATGCTTGTGCTTATGTCACATGCTTGTGGTTATGCCTTATGTCTCACTAAGCTTAAAGCTTTTTATTAGCCTCCACAAGTGTATTGTGCTTGTATATTGGTTTGAGCTTTTATTTACCCGTGAACATATATGTACTGCGGTTCCCTTCTCTTGGCAAAGCCTACATAGACTACCTTCTGTCACACCCAATATTCCCATGTGCCTATTAGGTCGTCACTATCAAGCAGTTCTGTTGTAAGCTTAGTCGACTTTCTTCCGAAGCCTTGTGCCTGTTTTTGCCCTGGTGGTGTTTTCATTCACGCCTTTAACGTTATCCATACGGCCATGAATCATATTAACATGGTAACTCCTCCTTTTATGGAAGTTTGACATTTTACAGAAGAGTTCGAGGTTCTATTGCTACAGCTTAACGTGTTGATATAGATTGCAGATTTGTTTCCGAGGATTAAAGAGTTTCCATCAAGTACCATCTATAATCAAATACCACCAGCATCCAACAAGAGTATTGTGCTCATCATAAGGGTTATGCCTTATGTCTCACTAAGCTTAAAGCTTTTTATTAGCCTCTACAAGTGGCTTGTATTTATTGGTTTGAACTTTTATTTACCCGTGAACATATATGTACTGCGGTTCCCTTCTCTTGGCAAAGCCTACATAGACTACCTTCTGTCACACCCTATATTCCTATATGCCTATTAGGTCGCTAATATCAAGCAGTTCTGTTATAAGCTTAATCGACTTTCTTAATGTAGCCTTGTGCCTGCTTTTGTACTGGTGGTGTTTTCATCCACCTTTTCCATCCACATCTTTAACGTTATCCATTCGGTAATGAATCCTCCCCTTTTATGGAAGTTTGACATTTTACAGAAGGATTCGAGGTTCTATTCCTCTTCTTCTCGGTTAAACAACAGCATCTGCCAGGCCAAATATTTCCACAATGCCTATTGAGACAGCAATGTCTCATTTAACAAACTTGCAGTAATCTTTATTTATTTTCGGCTTAGCTGCAGCAAATTGTATGCTTGGCGGAGTATTTTCCCCCCTACTGTCCTGGGGTGATTTTCCTTCAGGCACGCGTTGAACTTGATCCAAATTGCCCCTTTTTCAAAGTAATTTTTGAATATTTGAAATTTTTACTGCAGGATTCTGGTTTAAAGTTGATCAATAATTAACCCTTAATCTGCAGTCCATTCCCTCGCTCCTAATGCACGCGTTGATGTATTTTTTTTCTCGCGTGGGATCTAAATAAATAACAAAATCTCACCTCCCGTTTTCTAAGGGAAATCATTCCTTCTTGCCCTGTTGTTGAAAATTCAGATCACGTCCTTTTGTGTAAGAAATAACGTTTGTTCTGAACTCGAACTTTAAGCGTTAAATGCGAAAACTGAGGCAGGGTTTTCTTTTAATTGATAACCGCGGCCGTCGAGTAAGGCAAAAAAGTTATGAGTTTTATTTATGTATCATTCAACGAAACTCAAAGGAAATATTTCTCTTAACTTTATCGCGTGACTCGAATGAATCCTTCTTCCTCATCAATTTCTCCGATCCAAAATTAAGCTTTTTGTAAACGGCCGTTTACCATTTCCAAAACGATCGAGAGATCGGCGTGTCCTCTGCCAATAAAAATAATTAGATAATAATTCCAACTGATGCATTTTCACACCTCTACCCCAGGACATTTTCTCGGTAATTAAGGGGAAATTTTTAATATCAAAAATTAAGGAGATATTTTTGTGCCTGAGAAGGTGAGAATAAATTATATCGGTTGCTGCAGGCTATCAACTGCTTTTGGGAGAATCTTGGCGAAAAAGCTACTGAATAAATTCAGACCATGAACTGGTTCTTTTTGCATGCTTGCCAGCGAAGTTTTTCCTTAAAGCGTCGGAGAATTGTGTTCGAAGTTGGGTTAACATGAGAGGAGTAATAACAATCAGCACGAAAGTAATAAAAACAATAAAAAATTAGGGAGAGAGAACGAGAGATAAAAATAAATAAAGGCAGACTGGCGAGGGAGAGAGGAGAGATCCACAGGCAGGCAAAGAAGAGAAGCACGGGATGGGGGCAGTATGAGAGTAATAAAGAAAATAAACAAGAGAGAAATAGTCCGGGGAGACAGACATACATAAAGGCAGACCGGTAAAAGAAAAGGCATAGAATGGTATAGAATTAAAATGAAAAAATTTACAGACAGACAGACAGACAAAAATACGATTTTACCCCGCAAAGTTAGGACATCATAAACCATTCTACCATTTAACGTGACAGAGAAAAAGAGAGAGTCAGACAGACAGACGGATAAACAGTCTGTGCGGAGAGGCAGGGTATGAAGCAAGAAAGAGAGTAATAAAGAAAATATAAAAGTGGCAGTTAAGCATAGAGAATTAAAAATAAAGTGAAAGAGAGATAGCGAGGGGCAGAGGGTGGGGTCAAAAGAGACTTAGCCATAGAGGATAAAAAATTAGTGTTGATAGATACTGGATTAGGACAAAAAAGAGAGTCAATCCTAGAGTGATGTAAAAAAAGGACAAAGGAAAAAGAGGAGAACAAGAAACGAATATACATACAGATAAACAGGAGAAAGGAAGACATAAAGAATAGATAGATATATCAAGTAAAAGATTTAAAAAAAGTAGATACACATAAAAGCATATAGATAAGCAGAGGAGAGACAGAAATTGATAAAACCGCTACTGAAGATAACTATCCACAAATAAGTTAAGCAAAAAAAATTAATAATACATACATTTACTACTGACAATCTTCTGCTTTATGCAAAATCACCTGAGAGTCGGACAATAATAAAGCAGTTACTACAGACGACATACTCTTCACAAGATCGGCTAAGAAGCCATTTTGTACATTCTGAAATGAAGATAGGTTGTTTTTTACTAACTGATTAATCGAATAGTACGCAAGAATCTAAAAATAGGCTTCAGTGTACCACTTAAAATAGTATTTAAGGTACATTTTGTAAATATTTAAAAGGAAAATCTGTTGGACCTTGTTATGTCCCAATGGATCACTATTTTCGGATATTAAAGGCTCTGTATGTAAAATGAAAAATTTGTAACTCCGTAGCTCAATGGTCCATTAAATAAGCCATTCTTATGAATATGTGCCATCTCTGTTGTGGAAAGGGGCAAGGGGCAACTCTCTCTCTCTCTCTCTCTCTCTCTCTCTCCTCTCTCTCTCTCTCTCTCNCTCTCTCTCTCTTTCTCTCTCTCTTTCTCTCTCTATCTCTATCTCTATCTCTATCTCTCTCTCTCTCTATATATATATATATATATATATATACATCTCTATCTCTATCTATATAACTATCTATCTATATCAATCTAACTCATCCGACGCTTTCGAGAACGACATTTAATTATTAAAATACACTTCCGAAAGTATTTCCTGGACGGATCGGGACGTAGACAAATAGGGGAAACTAATCGATGTTTTTTGGTTTTTGTGGGGTTTTTTTTAACCTTTTTCCTCCACCACATTGGTGCATTATTATACTGAACTTATGACGGTGATACATTGCTTGCGATTTATTTTCGCCAAATTTACCAAGAGAAGTGGTCCGACGTTAAACGACATGCCCCACAAAACTCACATACATCTCGCCCAAGAGGTGTCAAGACCACTAGTATGTAAAAAGTGATTTTCTCTCCATTCAATTCAATTCAAAAACGTTTTATTTACAATATATGAGTTTATATATATATATATATATATATATATATAATGAGTAGCATTTGTTTCATTGGCACTGGTCGTCAGGATTTTCAACTTCTTTCTCCGGTTGATTAAATCCGGTTAAACTAAACCGAAGACATTTCTCGGTAATTAAAAGGAATTTTGAATTTCAAAACAATTTTATATTTTTAATATGCAAACATTCAAGAAATTGATCGCACGACCACAGGGACTGTTAATCATCAGCTTTAAATCGGATTCGTTTTGTATCATTGTATTTCTTGCACAATAGATGATATATTTTTTCTCTTGTGATAAGCGTCTTTTTTTCGTCACACTTACTTAGAAGCCTTTTAGATAAAAATTAAATTTTATTCACTGAACTAGAACTAGTTTGGTTGAAGCTCTAAGTTTTAATTCGAAACGCTTGTTAGGCCAAGTGCTCTCGTTTTACAACCAGGATCTAAGTTCCTATCATTCCATATCTTTTGCACTCCGGCAGTCGCTCCAATTTGGTGCAAATAAAATCACACTATCTGTCTGCATTTTATTCAGTAGTTCATTATGAAGCGTTGAGATTTTGTGTGATCATTTTACAATCTTAAATATGAGTAAAAATGAAAAACAGCAAATAAAATTTAACGATGTCAATTGCCTAAGTTTTCCTTTTATTGTACTGTACAATGCCTAGGTAACACCCCATAGGACGAATCAGGAAAAGCCAGATCATTTAACGGATTCTTGTTTTTTTTCCTCTTGTTTTTTGCCGGTTCAATGACACATCCTTTTTAACGCCTTTTGACGTTCGAAACGGCATGAACAGAGGATTCGTTCAACGGGGAAACCCCCTCGGTACGGAATTATGCGAATGAGACCCCATTGCAACATCATAACGGATTTGTAAGGAAATATCGAGAAAAACGGCCGATTGTTTTATTTTCCTTTAACGCTCTTACAGGATACGATAACGTTTTAGCCCGTTATGTTCTTTCTGATAAAATTTCCCATGATTGCTGTATTTTGTTAAAATCATCCCAGGTTAATTAACCATTGGTTCTGATTAGAAACTGAGGAAATATTACTTAATTATTCTTTTCATCTAAGGTCTTAATTGAGATGAAAACGTTAGTGCCACGAGCGGGATTCGAACCCACGACCTTTGGTTGCTGCTGACTTCTCTAACCACTTGAGCTAACGTGACACTAACTTTTTCATCTCAAACAATACCTCAGATAAAAAGAATAATAAATTGAAATAAATAATATGGTCAATTATGACCGCCAAACATATATGGATTAATTAATAATTAAACTGTTTATGTTTTGTATAACAAAACAATGAGCAACTAATAAGTTCCACTGGGGTTAGTTGATGGTGAGATAAAATATTTGATGAATTGGAATTTTGACACATTGGTCTCTTATATTTTTTTGCACAGATGCATTTTCACTATCTTTATTTATTTTTTATTTACACTGTCGCCAATTGTTGCGCTGTAGTAAATATGATGTCTGTTTGTGGTTTATGCATGTTAATAAAAACATAAATAAATAAATTAAATAAAAACTAATCAATTGTTTTATTTACATACATTATTATAGAGAATAATCCTTTCAGATAGAGTGAGTTATATTATTCCTTAAAGATAAGAAGTATAAATATAAACTAGAAAGTGCTATGAAAAGATAATTAAATGCAAGTAAATATTAATATTAGCAATACAAGTCTATGGATAATGTTTATAATGAAATAATGAAAAAATTCTAATTAAATATGTGTGGTGTTTAGTGACCATTATTTAATGATTATTTGGAGATCATGAGATGTGGTCTGGTGTGACATAGGTCTTAGAAAAAAAATTTTCTTTGTCTTGCCAACATTTCGATCTTTATTGAGATCATCTAGGGCCTGGAATGTATAAACACTGTTTAAATTATACAAATACATATGTAATGTATTGTGTTTATAAATCCCAAGCCCTGAAGATGATTTCAATAAAGATCGAAACGTTGGCATGGTAAAGAAAATGTTTTTCTAAAACCTACGTCACACCAGAACCATCTCCAAATAATCTAAAGAACAGAAATAAATTTTATAATTTACAATGTTTTTTTTGCATACATTTGGCCTTCCAAATTAAATATTTTAAATGGATAAATTAAAGCTTTGGTTGGCAATAGGATAGATAGTTTGTGAGTGAATGTTTGGAGTCAGAGCTTTATAGCACTCAGAAGGGATATAGCTAACCTAACATAAAAGTTTCATTTCAACCAAACCCTTACATAAAAAGATTTAATTAATTAATTGAAAGAAATAATTTGATCAGACCATTAAATATTTAGATTTACTAAGATAGAAGGTTTAAATGTTATGGCGTGCAATGACCTTAGCCATTAAAACGTCCTTACAAATTAATAATAATAATAAAACTGTACTAATTTTTTTTTTTAATGAATGATCACAATGGCACCAAACTTGGCCTTTCATGGTATTGTAATTAAGTTACTCTTCTGTAATAAATTGTCTCAGATTTAGATTTAGGGCATAATAAATCAAAGCATCGTCAGGGAGGTACATACGTAAAACATTTTTTCCTGACAATGTCAACCAAGGTAAATTAAAAAGAAACGCCATAATGATTCTAATGCCATTGGATTACAAATTGAGCATGACATTTGAGAATCGATGTTTTTTTTTTTTTTTTTTTTTGTAGATGACTAAATTATTTATGTTGCATATTCTAATCTGGTTGATTACTCTAAACTTATCATTGCTTGTTCGCAAAAACAGTAGTGCTCGCCAAGGCCCAGATTGTTAAGTACTAGTCAATAGTAATGCATTGGCATTAATTACTCTCATGTCTGTTATGATGTTGCAAGACCAGTGGCATTTCAATTGTTAAGGAGGTTATGAGAGATATTACAGAATAATTGTTTGTGAAACTTCATGTAGCTGTTTTTGCTAATTGAAAGGCACACAAGATTTACGTTCATTATGCATAGTAAAATTTGATACATAGAAAGAAGCATTGATATCGCCCAAAGTGCGATGTTATATGGCCAAATAGGCCTCAGAATGACGATGAATTGTTTGTTCGTAAAATTAATTTTGATCATTTATCCAGCAGTTCTGTCTAAATCTGAAGAGTAGATTGAAACTTGTAAATTATCCTAGCTGCCAGTTTATATATTTCAGAAACACCAGAGTTTTTCTGTAAGTGCTTAAGTTTTTTTGAACACTCAATTTCTAGAACTCTAAGTTTAGCCTAATTTATTCATTTTTTAAGTTTCAACCATTTTGTTTGGAATTACCAGTGAAAAATATGCCACATTGTGTATAACAAAACTTATTAAGTATAAAGTCAATGAGGTTATTTTGATTCTTTATCCACACCATTTGCAACTTTAGCATCATTAATAGAAACGATCGAAAATTAGAACAGCAAAGCATTTCATCATTGGACATTGCTTATTTCAAAATTTATTTTATGTAAACAATCTGTCCGATATTCAAATCTTAAAATTTGTTGTTTTGTAGTATTTTGATCATTTTTAAGTTAGTACACTATTAAAAAGGAAATAAAATGCACAAATGTTCATTGCCTATATTGTCTTGTAAGTTGGGTCTGGCTTGTTCTGAAAAGTTTAAAAAATAGGGGAAAAAACCTGTTCTTTGTGTATACAATTGAATTCCTAAAGTTTTGCGTATTCCATTATATATTACATTCTTTCATTGCGTAACATTTGGAATTTCATTTAAACAGAAAGAGAAAAAATCCCTTTTATTATGTTGAAAGAATTTCCTTAGATATATTGTAGCATTGGTTTGACACGCATGAGAGATTGTATCCTCCATCAGAAAAAATATTGTAATGTAAACCTTACAACTTATTTTCAATTAAATAGTCAATTAAATAAATTAAACTTTGAACAATCGAGTATAGATTGGTCATTTCCGATCATTCCTGATGACAAAAGCCGAAATGTGTCTAACATTTAAATTATCGAAAATTAAAAAAGAATTCTCACAATTATGAGATACGTTTGTTTATTTTTTTGTAGAATATACATAAAAACCTAGGAATGGTTTGTAATTCATTTTATTTATTTAAAAACAACTACTAATTTGTATTATTATTATTACTGACTATGTGAAATTTCAGCCAGTGGTATATATTATAGGATGTGGATCTGCTGGTGTATGGTCTAAAAAGAAGAAGGGCAAGTGATTGCAGTTCCATTCTTCTTTTTTGATCATACACTAGATTGACATCCTGTTATTAATAGTAAATACCATGTTCAATTTTTTCTTTCAGGTGAAAGTGGGAGCACAGTCTTCGGTTCCATATTAGATGGGCATTTCGAGGGCAAGATAATCACCTCTGATGAATCCTACTATGTTGAGAAGGCGTCAAGATACTTCCCAGACAACACGAACAAGAGCTTTCATTCAGTTATTTACAAAGATTCTGACGTAGAAGACCCATACAGACACAAAAGAACCGGTATGTTTTTTTGTTTTTTTTACATTTAAAAAATTATTTTGTAAAATTTATAATAATTTTTCCAGGAGGTCATGTCGGTGGCTGTGGTATCACGGACGAGGTCAGCCAATGGATGGAGACCATACAGAATTCTGCCGCCGAGGAAGAAGAAAACAAGCGAAAGTTACCAAAAAAATACTCAGGTTTAAGTGATAGTGATAAAAAACACAAATTTGGTGCTACCAGCGCCGATTTAAGAGGAGAGACTCCTTACAACAAATATAGCAGAGAGGCAAACGTAAAACACAAAAGGGAGAAAAGGGCAGCTAGACCCAAAGAAGAGAATAGAAACACGTGTTCGCTGTTCATTCAGACAGATCCGTTAATATGGAGGCATATAGCACATCAGGTAAAATAACAATCAATTTTCCTTTATCAAAAAAACAAACGGCACATTTTAATCATTTTCTTCTCCAGTTAAATAATGATTCAGAGAAAACACGAGAAGAAATTCTCTCCTTGATTGCACATCATGTAACAGCAGTTAATTACATATACAGAGATACAAAATTTGATGGAAGAATAGAACATCGGAACATTAAGTTTGAAGTTCAAAGGATAAAAGTAAGAACTGACTATTTGTTATTTTTTATTAGATAAATTTAACGATTGTGTTTTTTTTTTTTTTCTTTAGATTGATGATGATCAGCCATGTCGTCCACACTTCAATGGAGATCACAATCCATTCTGTATGGAAAATATAGATGTCAGCAATTTCTTAAATCTTCATTCTTTAGGGAACCATGAAGATTTTTGTTTAGCGTATGTCTTTACATATCGAGATTTCACTGGTGGGACGTTAGGGTTGGCTTGGGTCGCATCTGCATCAGGTCAGTAGCTAAAAGAAAATTTCTTAATTAATTCATTCATAACAGTATAATAAAGAGGCTAATGATGTTTCAGGTGCTTCTGGAGGGATTTGCGAGAGATACAAAACTTACACTGAAACAGTGGGAGGCCTGTATCAGTCAACAAAGAGAAGCCTTAACACTGGAATTATTACTTTTGTCAACTACAACAGCCGAGTCCCACCCAAAGTTTCACAGTTGACACTGGCCCATGAGATTGGTCATAATTTCGGCTCGCCTGTGAGTTACTTTAAGTTTTTTTAATTGTGAAATACAGTTGGCACATTTTTAATCATATGTTTTTTACTTGAACAATATAAAAGACCTTCCTTAGTATTTTAAGGTGGTTGTAATACGATGTTTAAAATAAAGCAAATTTAAATTTCTTAATGGACATGTTTGCAATAAAATTGTCAAAAGCTTTAATTGTTTTAATAATTTTTCTTCAGCATGACTACCCTTCTGAGTGCCGACCAGGAGGTCAGAGTGGAAATTACATTATGTTCGCATCTGCGACAAGCGGTGATAGACCAAACAACAGCAAGTTTTCATCGTGTAGCATTGGCAACATTAGCAATGTTTTAGATGCCATTGAAGACGAGAAGAAATGGAATTGTTTTAAAGGTTTTTAATCATGTTTTATTTAATTAACTAATTTGATCTTTTGTTTATCCTCAGTTAATAATTAGTGTAGGTTTTTAATAAAAAGTGTACAATTTACACAAGTTTTGTTTGTTTAGCTTCCGCTGGAGCATTTTGTGGGAACAAGATTGTTGAGAATGGAGAGGAATGTGACTGTGGGTATGATGATTTGGAATGCAATGACAAATGCTGTTATCCAAGGATTCTTAATGAAATTGACAAAAGAAAAAACAGTTCAGCAAAAGGTTGTAGCCGTAAAGCTAACACTCAGTGCAGGTATTTGCTGTTTCAAATCAAAAACTTCTTTCTTTTTTCTTTTTTTTTACAAAAATTATTTACTTTTTTTTACTTTGAATTGCAGTCCTAGTCAGGGACCATGCTGCATGAGTGATGAATGTAGATTTGTGCCGAAATTTCAGCATATGAGGTGTAAGCCTGAATCTGAATGTTCGTGGAGTTCCGTCTGTGATGGAACTTCACCAACATGCCCTGCACCAAGTCCTAAAGCCAATAAAACTAGGTGTAATGAAGGAACTCAGGTATATTTCACTTTAAAAAAAAAAAAACCTGATACGTTTTTCGTCATAATTTTATTTTTTTATCAGTTGTGCATCAATGGTGAATGTCGAGGCTCAATATGCCTTGAATGGAACATGACCGAGTGTTTCCTCACATCACAGGGTGGAAATGTAATTGATAAGAGATCACTTTGTGAGCTAGCTTGTCAGAACGGCAGTGATACTTCGACGTGTCGTAGCACGAGTGAATTTGCGGCTAGAGTTGGCCTCCCGCCCAAAGGGATCTCCCTTCGTCCCGGTTCCCCCTGTGATAACTTTCAAGGCTACTGTGATGTGTTTTTAAAATGTAGAGCAGTTGACGCTGAAGGCCCCTTAGCAAGACTGAAAAATATGCTCTTTAACAAAGAAACGCTTCTCACTCTAACTCAATGGGTTACGGTTAGTCCGCCTACATTTAATTTTTTTAATCTTATTTTATGTATTTAATGATTAATTGTATATTTAGGAGTATTGGTGGGCATGTCTCTTGATGGGAATAGCATTTATTGTCTTTATGGGTGTATTCATCAAGTGCTGTGCTGTTCACACACCTTCTTCCAATCCAAAGAAACCACCCGCAAGAAGGTTTTCAGAAACTCTTCGACGACCTATTCACACCCTTAGGAGAATGGTATACCAACTTTTAATTTTTATTGTTGATATATTTCAACACTTCATTCATTTTTGTAGACTCCTGCTCATGGTTCTCGTCCAGGAGGAAGAAGGGGACCAGCACACGGCTACGGGGAAGGTAGGGGGCATTACTACCCGCCGAAAGGTAATTTACTAACATTAGAAATAGTTAGCTTTTATTTACTAACATCATACAACTCTTTGTTTTGGGGAAATGTAAGAAAATTTTATTCATTTTTTTATATAACTGTATGTATATACTTTATCACCTTGGTTTTTAATTTCATATTCAATTATCATAAAATGAACATTGAGTTGTATGAGGTGTTGTACAAACTAATGCTTTGGCGCTATTATATATTAAGAATGCATGCATACACCCAATAATAACACTTTTCTTTAAATCATTTTTAATTTTACAATAATGGCAAAATATACTAAATAAATACAATAAAGACAAAAAAACAAAAACAAAAAAATAACTAGGTAGCAAAGATTATTAGCTGACTTAAAACAAAAACACAACATTAATTACGAGTTGTTTACCTTTATAGAGTGTACTGATCCTTTTACACTCTTCAGATTAAAAATAAAGAAAATCAATTTAATTTCATCTTTTCCTGAGCCAAATTGTCAAATGAGTCAACTGGTTGTTTTAAGTAGTTTTCTTTAAAGAAACAATTTGAGTACAAACTTAATTTTTTTTTCTTAAAAGCATGATTTTAAGTTGAGCAGATTATTTGTCTGATGATGGACGTAGCTTCCGTTACATAGCCCAGGGCAAGCTGTTTTTTACCAGCCTTGAAGCCAGCAGTTTAGCATCACAGAAGTCTTGATTGAAGGGAAGGTAGAGACTACCGTGATGTACAGCAGCTAGAGACGATCATTTTATTGCTCTTACCACACTGTGTAACTGTCATTTAACGGTTTCCTTGATAGTCAACTCCAAACAGTCTGTAATGTAAGGGTGAGCTCTAAAACAGGCTTCATGAGATTAACCTAGTACTTAGACGTCCTGAATCAGGTTCTGAACTACTGGAACGGCATCCAATAGAAAGACGACTATTCGTGAATCAATCACGCTTGTGCAGTTGAACAATGAGGAGGCTGTTCTCTTCACAGATCAGTGCTGATTTAATTTGACAATCATATGACCGGGACCGTGTGAAGCTTTGGTGCGAGTGAGTCACAGCCTTTTCAAAGTTATGGTATCAACGTCCATGCCCATACTGAACTGTGTGTTGTCATTCAGAATGGATCTTTAGATCTTTAAGCAGTTGAATTGAAAATGTTCATCTGGAAGCTGTGGTCAACAACATTTGGCGGTTTGCAACATTTATTGAGGACAGCTTCATGTTAATGCATGATAATGACCTACCGCATGTAGCTCAAGTTGTCACGCATTACTTGGAGGATGTACTGATTACCACACTGAATTTTCCAGCACTTTCATCTGACAGGAATCCTATAGAAAAACATTAGAGACACTATTTTTATCCTAAGATAACTGAGGTTCATACTGAAGCGATAAGACATAAGCCAGATATCTAATCAACGCCAATGTCCTCATTCTTTGAATTCTCCACCCTTCGCAATATCGTGCAACACTTAAGGAAGAAACAAGCAAGCAGAGTCTTTTGATATACTTATCTTATGACAGGTGTGAACCAATTTTGTCGTCGTTCCTTCATGTTTTTATAGGTCAGAGCATTGCATATCTTACAAGATGATTATCATATATCACTTACGACCTAAAGATGTGTATCTTACCGCTCATGTGTGAACCTGGCCTTATGGGACATGACAAAGTGATGGCCTAGGCATCTTTCACTGCAACAACGAGCCAGCTTCAAACCACTCTTGTTGCAGAATGGTTTGAACAGACAACAAAATCTTGTCGCTTATTTCTTTACTCAATGCCTAGGATAGCAAAACTAGATAATAAATTGTAAGTTAAATTTTAATCCGTTGATTTGCGGGTGTTTTGGTGAAATTTTTTTCCAACCATCATAATTTTTATTAAAACTCATGATTTTTCGACCTTGTTTAATTTGGTTAAAATAAGTATATAACTAATATATATAATATATATATATAATTAACTATAATTAATATAACAAGAAAAATACATATAGTTTGAAATAAACAACAAAATACGATTGTCCAGTTGTTTGCTTTTGGGTGTATTTAAAACACTTAGGTCCTCCAAATGGGTCAGTGCAACTGTACTTCCTGTGCAAGTAGGTAGGCTACCACTCACGGTTCAACAACATTTCGATCCGCTCTCGAATTGCTTGCAGCGCAACTTGGATTCAACTCATGCGACCTGCTGTGCACTGCTGAATTCGAGCAAGTTGCACGGTTCAAGTTAGTATCCCATGGAGGCATCGAACATAAAATTTGTACAGGTGATAAATTGTACTGAATTGTACAGTACCAGAAAGGACACAACAGCAAAAGCGTGGAATGAGGTTTTTTATGAGTTGTACAAATTATTACAACCTTCTGTATATGGTTTAATGATGATGTTAGAACCTTCTGAATGAACAAAAAAGTAAATAAAGTTAATACATAATCTAAAATTTAGCCATTTAAAAACAGTAGTTCCATTGCCCTGGCAGTGATTGGTGTCACAAAATAATGGGATAAATATTCTCTTTAACTTCATTAATTTCTTGGTTCACTTGACCAATTAATATATTACAATTAATTAAGGTTTTTAGTTGAGATAAAAAAGTCAATGGCACGAGCGGGATTCGAACCCACGATCTTCGGCTTGATACGCCGCTGCTCTACCACTTGAGCTATCGTGACCTCGATCCACTCAGACATCAACTTCCCATCTCAACCCCACCTTTTGAGTTTTCCTTCCTTTTTGCCATTTTTCAAATGTCGTGTAATCGGATTGGATTCTCGGTGACAAATGAAATGGCCACGGAGAGCTTTAGTGAAGTATACTTCATTTTAAATCATTAAATTCACTAATTTCGTGGTCCGCTTGACCAATTAATATAATACAATTAATTAAGGTTTTTAGTTGAGATAAAAAAGTCAATGGCACGAGCGGGATTGAAAATTGGCAAAAAGGAGGGAAAATTCAAAAGGCGAGATTGAGATGAGAAGTTAGTGTCCGATTGGATCGAAGTCACGATAGCTCAAGTGGTAGAGCAGCGGCGTATCTAGCCGAAGATCGTGGGTTTGAATCCCGCTCGTGCCATTGACTTTTTTATCTCAACTAAAATCCATAATTAATTATCTTTAACCATTTGTGGTTGAAATAGCGTTTATTTTTGCTCAAAGTGATGGCGAAAAATCACTCGGGGCAGGTGGAAATATTTGTGGAGTCTATTGTGAGCCTTCTGTTTTTGTAGCGTAGGTATGAAGTATACAAACTGTACTAATTATGATGTTATTCCGTTATCAGTATCATATTATTGAGTATTGGAATTTTTCCACCAACATGCTAAAAGTGCATTCAATTGTTTGTTTTTCTTCCTTGGCTTAATCGGTAATTGATTGTATGGATGTACAAATGTACATTCTTTCATTCGCTTACTTTTCATTTGACCATACCGTTACATTGTCCTCCTCATCACCTGAACTACTCATTTAACAAACCGTTTATGGGCCCCTCCTGACGAGACACAAGTAGACTGAACAAAAATCAACCAGTGAACGGATACCCTCATGTTTAGATCGAGCTGAGATTGTGTTGCATTCAAGTTTTGTCGACCGCAAATCGGCAGCATGTAGGAGGGCCTTATTGCTCTTTGTTGTACTTTAAAATTTAAAATATAAGTGTTTGTACTGTAATTGTATAAAAGTGGATCCAAAATTAATTAAATTTAATTGAATAACATTTCAATTTCTTATTTATTATTATTATTAAAGTTATTTCAAGATTTGGGTTTTAATTAAAACACAAGTGTTTACCAGAAAATGAAAGGTACACAAAAGTTGAGTCATAAAAGAACAAATATTTTAGTAAAAGTTGATTAATTGTAAACAAATTAAGCTGTTATTTTTGAGAAATGCAGTATTTATTTTTCATTATCTCTCCAATGTGGAACATTGAACAAAAAAGTCTTGCAGTTTCTTTAACCAATTAACTAAAACCAAATAAATTCACACATATTTAAAGTGTGGAAAAATGTAAAAACATTTGGTCTGTTGAAAATATGCGAGTAGAGTTACAAGATAAATTTAATACATTCACTATGAGAACCTTAATTGGTTTTAGTCCGAAATCAAAATCCAAAGTCTGAACCGAAGCAATTCACATGGTTCCATTGCTATTGAAATTGCTGTAACTTTTGAACAGTTTATCTAAGTAACTGTTTGGTATCAACAACCGACAATTGGTTGTTGCTACCTGTATGTCATTGTACATTCACCAAAAGTACAACCGACAAATGGAAAATGATAGTAAACAATCCAAAGAAACTGAAGTAAAAAGATGGCAGATATTCCAAAGAAAAGCACATTACCATCACAAATGCTTTAACAGTATAGAAGGCCACTTGTTTGACATAGTCAGTGCATTAAAGATTCACAAACTTTTCAATGAAAGTGAGAAAAAAAAACATTTTTTGTGTCTAAAAGAACCTTGAGCAACAAAACTACCAACAACGTTAAGTATGGTAAAAGAATACAAGCCTTTTTTGGTGTGCTACTATATCGTTTGGGGATGGTTAGGGCTACTAGTTGGTTAGGCTACTAGATCCAAAACAAGCAAAAAAAGATGCAGCGACTAAGTTGAAATTTGGTCACTACTGATTGTTTTTGTTTGTCTGTATGAGTATATCTAAAACAAAAACGAATCACCGAAATCACCCAGAGTCAAAACTGCAAACTGCCGTAACGCATCTGATAGAACCCAGTGTAGATAGGGAGATGAAAATGATTGGTAACACAAAATTTACAGTTCATTCCCCTGCGAACAACATGGAGAAATCTACAACTGAAACTGAAAAAATTCACTAGTAGATTTACTAAAAAGAAAATTACCATCAAACCAGAGGATGATTAATTATTGAATCTGACCATCACTTGACAGTTCAAACTATACTGAAGTTTAAAAAATAAATTAATTAAAAATAAACTAGAAACTCCACTTAATATATATCATTAAATAAATTAATCACATACAAGAAGAAATTAAATAGATGCAGAACTAGGGTACAACTACCACACGCACTATACCTTTTTTTTTTTTTTTTTTAAATATTGGGTTGTAAAATAAATCCTTACCATTATTTGATGGTAAATTCAATGAAAATTGCAGGTCCTTTTAAACAGTGAATAAACCATTGTGTTCCACCACCTGTTGCCATCTTTTTACCATATTCCAGTTCTCCCAAAACGTCTCAAGTTTTTGAGCGAACTCCTCAATGTGTTTTTGGCATCCTCAATTGAAGTAAAGTTATTCCTATTAATAGTTTTGTAGAGCCCAGAATAAGTGAAAATCTGAAGGAGTAATGTCAGGCAAATACACTGGTGAGATACACAAGCACTTCCCAGCCAAGCTCCAACAAATTTCAGCCATGTCTGCAAAAATATATAGGAGCGAGTATTATCGTGGTGGAAAAAATCCTCTTGCAATTAGCCACCGCCAGACATTTTTGGTCAATTTCTGACTTTAATCATTCCAATTGTGTGCAGGGTACACTAAAATTGAAAAACTCGTAAAAAGCACCCCCTTCGAATACCACCAAATCCACAACATTACCTTCTTGGATGTAATCCTGCTTTTAGAGTCCTTTACAATGGTTTGCATCATTTTCCCCTGGATTTCCTAGGAATAGTGTTAAAGTGCATTTACACGTGAGAGCAGGTGTAAAGGCCTCTGAGAGTTCTCGTCAAAAGTAGAGGGGGAGTGTTCTGAGAGATGCAAAGTTGCATCTTCCTTGTTAGCTTAATTTAAAAAAAAAATTGAATTTGCTGAGAGTAAAACACCAAATTCAATTTTTTAAAAAATGGACCCACAAGAATGTTTGCAATCTCTTTAAGCATACAAATTGAATCCAATTCTTTTGGAACGTCCTGAGTACAGATTTTAAAAATATAGTTTAAAACAACCTTGTGATGGAGAAATTAGCGACAGACTTCAATTGTCTGGCTCCTGAGATTAATCATAAGGTGACTATAAGATGCTCATGAACAGAATTGCTTCACTCATTGCAGTGTCTTTTTGTTTTAATTATAGACTCCACTAATTCTACCAGCAGTCCAACTTCTGAACTGAAATTCTTCAAAATTTCCTAAATACTGGGTGTCTTCCAATTCCCATGGTACTGCTTTATAACAAAAGTAATAATGCTACTGCAACTTCTCTTTTCGTGTTAAAGACGTCTTGTCTAAATCACTCTCAGAACTGTCCAGTAGACTCGCAAAAATTGTGATGGAGACTTATGTGAACATCGGCTGTGTGTTCCTCTCATGTGTAAAAGCACCTTAAGAAAGGCTCCACTTTTCATTCCCAGATATCAATCTTTTTTCTTTCTTTTTTTATGCCAGGCTACCAACAATGGAGCCATAATAACGCACATTTGTAGCTATCGGCTACACACTAATTATATACAATATTTACAGAAGGGAAAGAAACCCATTTCCCTAAAAAATTGCTCAAAGTTTGTCCTTATGTCGGGTGCCTACTACTCCCTGTAAGGAGCCAAAGCGTGGCACTCCTTGGCCAAGTGTAACACTGAGTAACCTTTTTTTACAAGATAAATTATCTCATTTCATAGTTCAGTGTCGGTTATTATGATGCAGTATCTGTTATTTGTGACAAAATCTTCAATTTGGTCAACAACAGTTGAAGGACAACCTAAGGCTGCATCTTTAAATCAGAATTTCTGCTTCTTTGCTGAACAAACAAGCTAGACTTGGTTTCTCCAAAATCATCATCAAACACATCACGAAATTTCCTACCTTCTGAGCTGTGGGTTTCCGTTTTCATCCCTTTTCACAGTGTGAACCAACAATGTCTAAACATTGCTTGAAAACACAAGAGAGATAAAATCAGATTGAATGCTGTAGATTTATTTTATAACCCAATATATAGTTCAATTTGGCCTATAATGTACTGTTACAAAGATAGTAAAACGTTTTGAAAAGGCAATTTTTTTATACCTAAAAAAATAGTTTGTATCTCACCTTAGTAAAGAAAATAGAATAAATCATAGTTGACATCATAAAAAGGAATAAATAATAATATGAATTTTGTCTGAAAATGGCAGTAGTGTTTAAAATCAAAGTTAGTGGGTGTTTTTGGTAATAGTAAATAATACAATTTTAAATGTTTTGTTTGTCTTGGAAACAGTGCAGCTATTGTATATACGCTTCTTATCATAATGATGATAATGTGTACTGTTAGATGTTTATTTATTTTGTTGATACATGGCAAAACAATTGCCTATTTCTTTGAATCATTATAAAGTTGCTAGCGTGTTTGTTCCACAGTCAAAACATTCCTTAAATAAAATTGATTAAATACTGTGATGTCTCGGTTATTTGTAACTTACTTTTTGTTTCAGCTTCGGCACCACCAGCAAGCCGTTCTGATCTCTATGCGGGTGCTTATACGGATAGAAACACATTTCATATGAGACAGCACAAAGTTTGACGGAGTGAGTTTCATATGGACCCTACAGCACATATAATTAAATTGTTCATAAAGAATTTATTTGCAGGTATGACGGATACCTGGGCCAAAGAACTCTTGTCATTTATTTTCAAGATTGTGAAAGTGTTGTGTAGACGTATTGTTTCAACGCCACGTTGTGCTGTCATTTACTTCTAAGACAGACATATTTGAACTGATATAAATAGTTAAAAATATATAAATATATATATATATTTTGGAAACTTTATCTCTTATAATAATTTTAACGTGGAGTCATTTGCTCTAAGACTCTAATTTTATTATTTTTTATTATTGTATTTATACCTTCTTTTTAAGTATTTATTTAGACTTTTTTTAATTGTTTCTGTCAGAAAATTTTCAGTACCTCATGTTTATGTTCTCAAAAGCGCTAGTTGACGCTAGGTGTAAGCTTTATATTTGATGATGTACAATGGGCGAGTAGCTATAAAAGAAAAATTGCAACAAAAAATTACAATGTAAAAACAGAAAGCTTTCAAGATTTCTGAAGTATTTAACCAAATTTGCCCAGTTGTAGGTGCATCAGTAATTTTATAATTATATACATATATATAAATATATAAATATTGTATAGGTCCAAAGATTATTTTACAGTCAAGGGTGTAATTTTATTGTAAGATAAAAAGTTTGAGTATGTGGACAAGCTGCAATGCTACAACTCAAAACATATCGTGTTGTTCAGTTTAATTATCATCCAGAATTAAATGTCGATAAAAAAATTAGTTAATGACATTTAAGGCATTATGTATTAAGTTTATAATATCCAGGCAAAATATAAGGCTTCCACAATTTCATACAAAATATATAAAAAATATTTAAAAAACTTCAAAAAAATGTTGTATAAATGTAAGTAGCTTCTTGACCAATAACGAATTTAATTTTGTTTACAATGTTTTAAAGATGGATGTGACATTTGCTTTATTTTTGTAATACCAAAATGTGCCCATTAAATAATTTTACCTTTTATTTTCAAGTCAAATGTATTTTCCATTTAATAAATTGTCATAATATTAGAATGTATAAACAATCTCCTATATTTGTACAAATAACTATTGTTGACCTGCAATTTTCATTAATTAATTGATCATAATTCTGATTATTGTGTACATTCTTTGTTCATGTAGACACTAAATAAAGTTGTTATTTATTTGGGAAGTTTACATATCTGTCTATCCTATTGTAAATTATATCTTTTACATCTAATCTGTTTTTCGTGATTTGTATTATTTTTTAAGAATTTATTCCACATCTACTTTTATTTCATGCTTATTGGACTATTCAGGAATGAAAATTCACAAGGAAAAAAAATATTTTTTCAGACAGATTAATTCGGGCAAAGTATTGTAAAATGGTTTTTGTCCCCTTGAACATGTACAACAGGTAGTTGGACATTAAACCCTCATTTATGAAGGAATTACGACTAGATTAGATTAAATTGGTTTCTTTACGACCTGCACACCTCAATTAGTATTGGCCTATTGTGCATCTCCATGTCAGAGCTCCGTACAAAGCTTAAGACTTTTAGCCAGATACTAAAGCTTTTTCAAGAACTACCCTGTGTATCCTTCAGCCTGGGTTTTTCCTCTTCCAGGATTAGGAATCTTAGCCTAAATAAGCCTTCACACCAACAGAGAATATGTTCTGTTCTCTTCTTCTTCCTAGCAATATGTACATAGAATTCTGCCACTCTAAGTCTGCGTCTGGAGCCTGCAGTGTCCAGTTAGCAGTCCAATTATTCTATTCCTAACAGGTACTAGTTATGGTAATTATGCTGTTAGTTTCTGTGATAGTCCTTTAATTAATTTTTTTGCATTCCTTTGTCCTGGGCTATAATCCAATTGAACCGAGAACTTATTTTTAATCCGTAGTATGATGGATCCACATTTTTGGCAGTTTTATATGCCAAAAAAGGGTTCAGGGTCAATAGGCTTCTTAATCAAATTTTCCTTGCCCAATTTATGGGTCTCATTGTTGCCCCTTCTGCCTTGATATCCAAGCAAGGGTAATTTTGCTGTTTTCCTCTGTCTGACACAGTTTCTAATTTCAAATGACTTTGGACTTTACCACTCAACTTTCTTTAATATCAATTAATTTAAAAAAAAAAATCATAAAACTCCTTGTAACTCAATACTCAATTTCTTTTCAAATAAAATTTTGTGCTTGGATTTCATTGCAAATGCAGAATTGATATCAACTTCATCTTGTTGTCTCCTCTGCAGTATACATAAAATCCCCATTCATTGTTTTATTTTTGGCATCTGAAGGTGGCTCCAAACATACTCGCCACATACCGATTGCTGTCGAACGTTTGCTCTTCTTGAGATGCTCATTCTTGCCATTCACCAAGTAGCATGCCTGTGTACCACAAGCAGTCTGTGCGGAAACAGCAAATAAGTATTTTCCAAGTGCTGTGCGAGTCCTCAACTTACATGGGGATGGACAACAGTGAAACTGTTATTGCTGCAGCTGGGGTTACTTTTTTTTGTAGTTGCTGCAGTCACAAAGTACTGTTTCCCCATCTTATTTTAATCCGTTTCCACACATCAAAAACCTTATTCCGATTTTTGTGATTCAGAAGAGTACCAATTTATTGGTTCCATTCCTGACAAAAACAATGCTATGATGTTCTTTCATTAATACATCTATACTAGTTAGGAATCTTTTATTATTGAAAAATAAATAGTCGTGTCGATTGATGATTAAAGTTGAAATCTGTACAGTACAGTTGATTCCCGAATGTGTGGATGCTTTGAGTTGGGCTTTTCACGAATATTTGTGCACTTTGAAGCAAGCAAGCAAAACCAACAATTAGCTGAGCATGGCAAGAACCAAATATTGTTGCTCGGTGAATAACTGAGCACTTATCCCCACTAGTCGGGATTCGGTGAACCTTTGCTCGGCATTCGGCAAATGTCTGGAGCTGCCTTTAATTATTCACAGCTCTCTTCCTTTCCATTTCCTCCTCTGAAGAATTTATTAAATAATCCTTGCATCTTGTTCTCTTTTCTGGGTCTAAAGTGGACTCTCTTTACTAACCTCATTTACTCCTGACGAACCAAAAAAAAAAAAACACCTTGAATCTCCATTTGTTTTATGCATGTGCAAAGTGGGCAAAATTTTGCTTGCAGTTCTTTTTATATTCTGCATCTGCATAATTGATACAGTCTCCTTCATCTCATATTCTCCTCTGCAGCATAAACAAGCTCCCCTTTTGTCATGTTTTCTTCTCCACATCACAGTTCTTTTCCACAACAACTGTCTTCCATCTCATTTTCTCTTCTGAAGAATTTATTAAAACCACCTTACTACTCGTTTCCTTTTCCGCATTTGAAGAGTGGACTTAATTCCCTTTAATCCCGTTTTCCAATCTGCGGCATATATCAACTTCCCTTTCATCACATTTTCTTTTCTATCTCCAAACATTGGACCTCCCTTCCTTCTCATTTCCAGCATTGGCTGATTTTTCATGGTATATCCCATCCAGAATGTGATCACATTAGTAATATGTATAAGCTACAAATAAAAACAAAATAATTTCTTTTTTCTGAAAAATTTATTAAACTCTCATTTTCTCTTTAGTATAATAGACTAAACTCTTTTTGTATCTCTAAAGAAAAGAAATGTGGTGACTTTTACTGGAATTACTGCAGAAAGAGAAGTATGAAGAGAAAACTGTGCTTAATAAACAAAAACAGAAGGCAGAAAGTTGACCTCAATGATTACACCTTCTGCTTGTTAGTAATTCAACTTGCCGAATGAAGAATCTTGAGACTGAGACGGGAGACTTGAACAAGGAAGAAAGATGTGACAAATGCAATGCAAATCACGGTTATTACTATATATTAATTATGCTATAAAAATAAGGGAAACGACAAGAAGTGTGTACAATAGATTGAACGGAATAGCGAAAGTGGAATATGGACTTAGCACAAAAGCGCTCTCCACAATCTATAAAAGTGTCTTCCTCCCAATAGCAAGTTATGGTGCAGCCGGATGAGTCAAACGACTACCAAGCAAAAGCAAAGCTATAATAGAGCAAAGCCAACAAATAGCTCTTAAAAGAACCACAAAAGGGTACAGGACGATTTCAACGCCATACAAGCAATTGCCAACGCACCGCCAATAGATCTTGTCCTTAAAGAAAGGGTGGTCATACACCAAAAAAAAAAAAAAAAAAAAAANAAAAAAAAAAATGAGACAATTGATATAGGAGCAAGTCAAGGAGAAATAGACTGGTTCCGAAGCACAACTGGAAAGGAGGCGAAAGAATACTTGGAAAAAATGACAAGGGCAGCATGGCAAGAAAGTTGGACAAACAACAATAAGGGTCGGCTGACATTCAAATTTTTCCCCAGAGTTGAAAGGAGACAAAAAGCAAAATGGCTACACCCCGATTGACTACTGGACCACCCAATGCTATCAGGACATGGAAACTTCGCAAGCTATCTCCATAAATTTAAGAAAAGAGACAGCCCCGTTTGCAGCACCGAAGAAGATACCAAATTCAATGCAGAAAGAGAACGTTTGCAAAAGACCATTACCTCATCAGGATGGCCGCTTAATCCCCATAAACCAGTATGTGATACCAAATCATTTGCAGCACTAAAAACTTTGCCTCAACTATGCTTAAATGAACAAGTCCCTATTTATTCTGCTAAGTCCTAAATATTGTTGTTATTGTTAGAGTTTTATTACAGTTATTTATTTATTTATTGCATAATTAAACATAGGTTTAGGTTTAGGGTTCCAGGCTGTTTTCCTCTTCTTAGTAAGAAAATTTTAGATAATATAAATTTACAGAAAAGAAAATCAAGAAAATGTAAATGTGCAAGGGGAAACCAGCAAGGGAAGATCTTTTGTTTTAGGTTTTAAAATGAAAATATTGTTCCTTCGAAAACCGACCAGTGGTCTCACCTGAAGGGAGATCGTTGGGAGGTAATTTTATCCCATTTATTTGAAATCCCTTAGATATATAAATTCGATTAACTTAAAAGCGTTTGTCCGCCAGTATGGGGTCTTCCTAGGGTACAGTGGAGTGGTGGAAAGGGATAAAAAAAAGTTATGTTACTATCTGTGTGGAAAACCAGTTCATTATTCTTGCTTATCGTCTCAGGTACTGATTTCCCCTAAAGATTACTGTTCACTTACAGCTTCACCAGATGGCTGAAAATTAAGAATTCCAGAGCATAAAAATCTACTGCCTATTATAGACAAAAAGGGAAAGGAAAGATCAAGTAGAACATTAGATCAAAATGGGGGCAAAAGATCGGGTAGCTCTGATTTAGACTTGAACTATCATGAGTCCAAGCCAGAGGTGTTACTGAGCAATCTCTTACAACACAAAATAAGTAGTTGGACTGTGAGATAGGAGAAAGGCGTATATTTTACGATAGTCCCGCTTCAGAGTTGGATGGATTGATGAGCTGGGATTTGTTAAAAAAAAAAATTAGGCCTTGACATACATCTTAGTCGGGGCTAACTCGAAACCATTTTTTGCCGAGCTAAAATCAATCCACGAAATAAACCAATTTCCAATCACTGTCAACCTGAAAAATAGTAGAATTAGAAAAAATTTAGTCCATGGTGTTTTCCAAAGTTTAAACTTAAAAGAAGTAATTTAATAAATTGAGAAGTAACTTTTGTGAGGCAAATGGCGAAACAGCATTCATGGAGGAGAAAGAAAGATTCGATTCATCCTATCAACCAAAATCTACCCAGAAACTTGAAACAGCCGATAGAAAAGAGAGTAAGGCAGGTGGTACAAGGTAAGGGATTCAGAAGAATTTAATTCGAGAAGAAAAACAGGCTCTAAGAGAAAACACCTTCATTGTGTCGTAACGCCTGTCTTCCCCCATCCACTTCCCATAGTGAATTTATGGAAGGAGACTCAAGCCGACAGAAAGAAAACTCCTCCATTTTGCTAGTTATGGAGGTGTTCTTTTCGTCAGGTCTCAGGGAAGAATCACAATTAATGATCCAATGGATGAGACTTGTCGCTCAAAACAGAGTTCGACAGTTTTATGGCCCTATTTTCAGCAAGTTTGGGTAAATAAAAAAGTGTGTATTCATCCAGAGTATAAATTCTCTTTTTGGGTTGGAAGCCATCGCTGAAATCCGATTTCTTAACACAAGGGACAGTTAGCGATAAGAGAAAACAATATTGCACATTCATCATTATAAAAGTCCCGGGATTGAATCTAGCAGTCCTGCATTCAAACCCAACATATGTAAAATAGGCTTTTTTTCACTGGAACCCTTAGGATTCATAGAACCTCATAGTTGAAATATCCTCGTTGGCATTGATAAACTGAAAAAGCTCCTTGACCGACAAATACTAGCTGAATTCTAAGGAAACAACTTGGAATATATTGCCCATTGTATTTGTCCTTACTTGCACCAGTACAAAGTGCTCTTGGAAAACAAAATTTTTTTTATTTAATTGATTGTTATTATTACTTAATTTATATACTTTTCTACAAACATGTTACAAAAATTTGAAGAATGACAATTAACAGAATATATACTTTTTTTTAGTTAACTTTACTGGAAGTATATGACTTATGTACGATAAAGTTAACTGCAAAAAAAAAAGTAAATAAATAAACAAATAAAAATAAAATGAAAATCCATTGATCATCATAGTAACATTGTGTAAAATATTGAAAAAAAAATCTCCTTATCACCTTACACTTGGTATGAGGTCTATAATGATGAAGTATGAGAGAGCAAAAATATTGAAAGAAAATTTCTCCTAGCAATTTTTCAATACACATTGGTGATGATTTTTTTTTTAATAAAGCAAATTGATAATAGGTAGTACAAATAATAAAGCAAATTGATAATAGGTAGTACAAATAAAGAATGACAACTTTAACGAAATGGAAAAAAGTATATTTTACATCTCGCCACTTTTATTAAAAGAAAAATCCTAATATTTTCCCCCCAAGATGTTTCCGCCTTGCTTCTTCGTGGTCCATAATGCCTCCACTTGTTGTAAGTACTACATACCTGCAAAAGAAAAAAAATAATGAACTCAAATTCTAATTTCTTCTCAAAACTTTTAACTTACCCAAACTGTCTTGAGGGTAGGAGGTTATTTGTCCACTTTTCTATGTGAGTGATAGGTACATCAAATCTTGGTGAGATGACACCACATTTGTTTAACCTGCCATTAAGTTGGACAACAATTTTCCCAGATCTATGATCATCGATAATTTCAAATTCTCCTATATAACCTGGAAAACAAAATTCATGAATACAGTTGTCTTATTTTGGAGGGAATTGTCCAAGCTTTTCATTTTGTAGTCTTAAGGGTCTTTCAACCAATGACCTAATAATTTCACTTTATCAAGATTACATTTCATAAAAATGTTTATATTAATTGTTTCAACAAGACAACTGACTACCAAAAGAACAAACAAAGCAATACCATTTCAAAAAGGACAAAATTGGGAAATCGCCAGTCCTGACCTTGTCCTCCTTCAACTACTACCTCTTCCGAATAAGCAATGGAACCACATATTCGCAAGCTCTCAAATATAAAATTTATCTAAAAAGAAGCAAGAATGAACTATCATTTCGGACAGAACTTTATAATTGTATGATAAAATCATATTTCAAGGTAAAATTGTTCAGACAAAAGATCGTGGTAGTTTCCGATATTTTGGTCTGCATATCCTCACTGGTTTGATTTATCAGGCACGTTTTGGGCCATCTTCAGTGTTGGGTCTGGATAAATGAGTACTGCACAATTTAATTGATGCTAATAAGACTGTTTATTTATATCCTCTTGTCTTGATGTCCTGTCCAACAGATGTCCAATCAAACAGCCCTTGTAAAAACAGGTCCTGTATTCTAGGCAATATGGCTTTCCCCTAATGAAATTTTAATTTTTTCTTTTTTAAGTTTTACTAAATTTTCGGTGGGTCCAAATCATCACAGAAAAGTACAATTCTATACAATTGAATTCATTTTGATCGAGACTATCATAAGGCCATTGCTACTTTACACATTACAAAGTTAAGGAAAAATTAATGGATATTGGATGGGAAACGTCCTCCATTCTCTCCAGAACGGGCGCTAACAAATTATCACTTTTTCAGAGGTCTCAACAATAAATAGCCTTAGGGCCCCATAACTAATATCTATCAGTTTGCCTGATTTTGATCAGAACAACTTTTTTCCTATTATTGCACTGGTGCAAAAATTATGCAGATTTTGAAAAGGCTAAAAACTATTTTTAATTTTATTAAATAAAGAAATTATTTTCAAAATATTTTCCATCGCAATCTAAACATCTTTGCTAACGTGTAATAAGCACAAAATGTCTTGGAAAGTGTTTTCAGCTTCATCACATTCTCTATAAATTTTACCCCTCAAGAATTGACCAAAATAACTACAAAAAAGGAAGTAAAGTTCTTAAGTTTCCGCAGAGTTGGCATTGCAATATGTAGCCTGGCGTTTTTGTGAAGAATCTGCCCCTTACGGTTTACCAATGCTGAACAAAGACATCGCAGTCTCCCATACATTTGGCAATTTCTTGGTAAAATTTCTATGGTGTGATAGTTTCACCGTAATTCAGGGAATTATAGTGAACAACCCCAGCAGTTCACTACAACAGTCACCATAACCTTTTCTGGGTGCAGATCTGGTTTCGGGAAGTGTTTTGGAGCTTTATGCTTGTCCTCCTGTAATTGGACAGAATCCATTTCTCAACGCAAGTGATGATTCAGTCAAGAAATGGATCATTTTGGTAACACAACAGAAGAGATGTACAAATTTCGAAGAGACAATTTTTTTTTGGGCTTCGGTTAGTTCGATACCCACTTGTTGAGCTTCTTTACTTTACCAATTTGCACCAGATGGCGACAATGGTTCAATGGTCAACACTCTTCCGCAATTTCCTGTGTGGTCATACATGAATTTTCTTCAATCAACATTTCAATCTGGTCTTCGACCACAACAGAAGCCCTACTGCAACTTGCCCTGTCTTAGAGATTGAAAAAAAAAATTATGTAAAAAAGATGAAAAAATTAAATCTGTCAAAGACGTATTCATTATCATTTGAATAATTTGATTCTACAGATATCCTCAATGTTAGAGAAACATGCCTTAAAAAAGATGAAAAACACCCAGTTCCTTTTGAGAAGGAAATAAATTTACACTTGTACAAACATGTACTGTGTACAAAAAAACAATATTACATATAAGAAAAAATTGATAATATGTATTTATAAGAAAATTTTGATAATAGTACATAATTATAATTCTTTAGATAATAATAACCGGTGCAGTGCATTGAAAAACGTTATATTTTATCGCTAATACTCGTGCATACAACAAACCTAAAAAAACACCAAAATTCACTGACAGCCGATGAAAGAATGAAACTTTACCGGGCACATGGCAGTAAACTATCGACTAAAAAGAGATAAAAATGTTTGACAGTTGACAGGCACGACTGGCGATCCGAAAGATGACTCTCAACCTAGTTTCAATTTTTGTAAGTTGAGAATACAATCCCCACACGGACTTTGTAACAAAGTTGCTCACATTGTTATGATGACGGCAGTAGACTATTGCCTGTGCGCCCGCATGAAGGTTAAAAAGGAGTTAGAACAATCCTAAATGGGTTAATGAGAACGGATATTAATTAAATGTAAAAAACTTTCTTAATTCAATTGTGGTTCTCTAATACAAGGGGAAAAAAACAGGACCTTGTAGAATGATCTGACATGGACGGGTAAACATTCAGGTAAAAAAAATTCACATTGACAAGAGAGAATTCACTATAAACCTACTACAAGGTGCAACGAATATAAACAATAAACATAAACTAAGCCGTCTACTCACCTTTCTTCATCATAACAGTTAAAAACTTGATAATGACTTTGGAACAAGGTCGAATGAGGACTTGCCTCTTTCCTCGTTTCTCAGCGTTGTTAATAGATTTGAGAGCATCGCTCAAAACATTCATCCGCACCATCCTGAAATTAGAGAAAAGAAACTTTTAAGCTGGTCAAATTATTAAAAAACAAAACTCTAGGCTGATTGATTTTTTTTTCTCTGGTATTTTTACACTCTTTAAGAACACAACACGAGTTGGAAGGTTAGGCCGACATTCCAACTCACATGTCACCGAACGGTCAGTTTGTCTTTAACAACATCGGTTACCACTCCAAAGGTAAACCGAATTTATTTAAATAATACAACATCCTCTTTTAAATAAATATTAACAACGGATTGATTATAAATTTGAAGATTACCTGCGATATAAATGATTTTCTCCTTCAAAACAAAACAGGGAACGTAAGGGATCGGATCAAAAGGAAGTAAGCTGATCACTGCCTCTGACGACCCGATCAAAACTTTCAAATCGCCTTAAAATTGCTTGGAATGTCTTTCAAACTGTTCAACTTTGAAAACGGTCCATAAAGTTTATTTTATTAATAGAACATACAAGGGCAGTTATATTATTTTTGTTTGGCCAAGTTTAAAAGAAAAAGATCTATTTTTCAAAAGTGAGCTGTGGCGTTAATCGATTATTTCACACAGTTGAGCCTAAATTTGCAGTTTGACATAGGTCCTCAAGAGTTTTTTTTTAAGTCTTAAAATTTTTTAAAGTACAACATCACTTTTGTTTTGGAAAATTTACTTGCACATTTTAAGTGAGTGTAGATTTGGAATTTTCATTTATTATACTTTTATACTCATTATACTTACATTTATTATATTATTTTAATTTTCATTTATTATTTTGTATATAATAAAAGTAATAATGTTATTTATGTTTGACAGATATTTGGACAATTTTTTCTTCCTTTTCCATTTGGAGACATACGGATGTTGCCCCTTAGTACTAAAACTTTCTTCTATTGTGCAGATTTCTGCTAATAGATTCCCTGGAGGTTGTTTCATTTATGAAGTAGAGAATTCCTCACAGAGGTATGGTATCAACATCTACAGTTTTTTCAGTGCCAAAGCCTTTTCCTAGCTATTGCATGGCAGTTTGCTTAGGATATGTTCTGTCATCTGTGTCTTCTATACAGCACATTGGTCATCTGTTGAAACCCATTTTTAAGGTGGTGCCTTCGTGGATCATGTAAATATATGAGTTCGTAATTCATTCGTGATAAGTAGGCTTGTCCAACACTGCAAAAACAACACCATCCACTTCATATTGGGGTATGATGCAAATGCACATCATACCAGCCGGGGCAGTATCGATATCAACAAAAGGGGTGAATCTCTTCAGTTACTTATTAACAAATAATGTGGTGGGTATTAGAAGGAACAAACCAACTTTTGCAAATAGTTCTAGGAGTTAGGTCTTAAATCTCGCACTAGCGAGCACATTTATTAGTAACAAAATAAAAAGTGGGATGTTTCCTCAGAAACATCAATGTCCCATCACAGAATCATAACCTTTGTGGTGGAGACAAATAAATCAAACATTGCAGTACCTAGAGATCCTAAGAGCACTAACTGGCAGCTCTATTAAGTATAAGCCAGAGACAGAAGGGCTAAACTTTGCAGTTAAAAGTGTACAGGAACTAGATCAATTAGCTGAAAAGTTGACTAAGGCAATCAGCCTAGAGGCAGTAGTTCATTAAAAACCAAAGGTACAAACAAAGATGTTCCAAGATGGAATAATGAACTAAATGGTCTATGGTCTAAAATTAGAAAACTTTTCAATAAAGCAAAACTGACACGTAAATGGGATGAATAAAATCTCCCTAACTGAATGCAATAAAGCTATGAGAAAAGTAAAAAGGAAATTGTGGAAAAGTTTTTGTGAAGAGATGATTAAGCTTTCTATTGTGACAAGGACACAGAAAATTCTAACTAAAGGATGCTCGGCCAATCCTGTTTTATTCTAAAGACAGATGGGAGTAGATGGATTTGGGCCTATGAGAGGTTCCTTTTTTAGCAAACCTGCCATTAAGGATTTTTTACTTTTAATAATTAATTTGCAAAAAAGGGCAGGAATATATAAATTTATAATATAACCTAAATAAAAGTTAAATTAAAATACATATATTTATTAATATTACATATAAAAATTAGTGTGAAAGTACTATACTATTTGACTGAATTCTACATTATTATCACTTACTTCATTCATGCTTTACACTCCCTCAGCCACCTACAATACTTCTCAGCACTTGACGAACTTTCCTAGACTTGTCAAAGTTAAATGCCTTTACTCACTGCATTCTTGTAACTTCAAACGTGTTTATACATTAATAAGTTATAACTTAGGATCTACAGACATAGACATAGATGAAATTATATTGCACTGTTTGCTCTTATAATTACATCAATGAAAAACTTTTCTTTTAATTTTATACATTATTTTTGCTTTTAATAACAATAAAAGTCACAATGGTCCCCATTATTACTATTTAAACAATGTAAACAAATAGGACTGCAATTGTTTTATAAAATAAACTTCAACAAATTGAATGATTAACCACGAAAAATTTGTGTTTATTAATGCACATGGCAATTTAAATTATCGTTCATAATGATAATAAATTTCATCATATTTTCACAGCAGGGTATGACTGAATACTCTCTTTTTTCCCTAGAATAAAAAAAAAATTGTACATGTACTTTTATTATATGTAATATAAACATTACATGGAATTTTGCCGATTAAGTCAAATGAATATTTCTCATATGTACCCATGCAGAATATGGTATTTCCAAACATGATGAGTAATATGGTACCTTCAAAAATATTAGTCAATTCATCGAATGTTTTCTAAAACAAAAGATATAAATGTTAATAAATATGTACATATATAAGTTGACCCTTGCACTTTCATATACACACCACTGAAATAGAAGTTTTACCATACCAAAGAAGAAAACATTCTATGAACGTGTACGGAATTGAAGTTAGTGCAGCTGTAATGCCAACGTATGTAGGTGAAATATCCAGCAAAGCATTATAATATGCATTACTGATCAGCGTGCCATAAAAGTAAGTAGCCAGTATAAACATTGTTACTGAGTTTGGGCCATTTATATAAAGCGTAAAAGATATACATATACATGCTCCATAGCAACCTTAAATTTTATTAAACATTCACTCATCGATGAATAATTCTAAATTCTTAATATATAAAAGAATAAAAACTCTAAACTACCGATTGATGCAAAAATCTTTCTAAAATAACTAGAAGGCCAGTGGTAATGTGTAGTTAATTTATCAGCAATGTATGCCATAACAAATGCAAAGACAGGCAACCCAGCCATTCTGGGCACTATATTCTTCTCCACCTGAAATATATTTTTAATGAAATTAACATATCAAAAAATATTATTAGAACCAGTTCAAAATTATTTGAAGTATACTTTAGTTGGCTCATGGACATGTTCTCTAAATTAAATTAATTTTGTGATTTTCGTTGTACCCAAGAGTTTAGGGTTTTCGACTTGTATTACTACTATAGTGGTTCTCAATTCAAACATTGGAATTTTAATTGACCATAATTGGAAAAAAGTATTTTAAAGTGGTTCTAGCCTCTCATCCATGACACCCAATTAGGTATTATGGTGTATTATTAGACAGAAATTATTTTAGATAGTTAAAAATGATTTAAAGTTCAGCTTCATTGGCCTAAGGTCATGCCCAGAATGAATGACTGAAATGATTTCACATGGTTCAACTCTAATTTCCAGATATTGTTGAGTTTAAAGTTTTTTATGTTTAGTTTTATAAAACAAGTGAAGTTTGTGCAGATAGAAGCTGGCAGTGAGTGCTAGAAAGACATTTCAGGAGTGAAAATAGTAAATAACATCAGAACAAAAATTCTCCCTTGTGGTATTTCTGCTTTTCATTTCTTCTATAACCAGTGAGTAAGCTTTACTATATTAAAGCTCTCCTCGAGATATGATGATGGTAATTATTTTATTCAGTACCTATAAATAAATAATTTGATCAAAGATACAAAAATAAAAACTGCTATTTCACTGAAGTTTGTACAATCACCTCAAATATGGCTTTAATTTCCACCAAATCAAAATGAAGATGCAAAACCACTGACTCAAATGTCCCTAGAGCTGCTGCATCACTGACCAAACTCTTCTATCAGTTAAGAAATTTGTAGTCATTTTGTACTATGTACCACATAATTGTTGTACATGCTATTCAAAAAATGACTGTGAATTTCTTGTCAATTGACTTTTTGAATTTAAAAGAAAGAATCTTCAGAGTGTATAAAAGGAAGCAGAAAGGAACTGAGTAGGATATGAGGGAGTTATCTATTGCAGACTCTGAATGATTGTCAGCTATGAAAAGGATTGGATAAATTCTGAAAAGTAGCCATGGCCACATCATTTTAAATTTGTTCAATATAGAAATGCAAATTGTTGACAAATGCGTTTCTGAAATAAGATACTATTGCTGTATTGAAAATGTTATTGACATTTCAGGGTTTAAGGGAGTTCGATTTATATATTTGTATATCACAAAATGTTTTCATATTTGGTAGCTTCCTCTAACTTTAGATTTGTAAATATTGTAGTATAGCAATTTTCATCAGAGTTGGAANCACAGTTAGCATGACAACTCTTGGCTTGTAAACCCTTTGGTCACGGGTTTGAATCCCACCATCTTCCTGATCCATTTTTTCATGTATCCCCCCCCCATAAAAAAGAAATATTATATTACATCTCCTTCCTGTTCATTGGCCAGATTATTAAATTAAACTATTGGTCAAATTATTAAATCCTGATTAATGTATTAAAATGTATGCCATAAAAAATACTAAAGCATGCATCCCAATAAATCAGGGTACTGAATACTGCTCCACCTGAAATATATTTTTATTTAAATTTACATAATAAAATTTATTAATACAAATTAAAAAATATTTAATGTTATATTTCTCTTTGATTTTAACTATTATAGTAAAATAATTTTCATCAAATTGAAATTGGAAGAGTTTGATCTGGGCAATTGTAAAATTTGATTAATTTCTAGATGGTTTCTAGCAGTGCTACTTTCTTATGGTTGTGTATTTTATTAAGACAGTAAACATAAGAAGGCATTGCAACCCCTGTGATTCACAGATTGATGTTTTCTACAAACTTAAAATATCCACTTTGTTCAATTATAAAATCTTATTCATCCAAACAAAATAACTTGTTAAAAAGTAAACTAGTGCAAAAGTCTTAGCAGTATACAGTTGATATGATTACAACAAAATTTATTAGTTTTATGAGCAAATATCAATTTCTGATGTGCCACCCAAATAAATGAGAAGATAAAAGAGAAAGAACTGATTTGTGCCCGGGATGGTCGGGGTGTTACAGATGGCTTGGGTGTGTTGTGCCTCAGATCCTATGAGAATGTGGACTTTTCTATAGTAATTGTATATGGTTTTTATTCACATCCTCAAAAATGGGATCTGTTATTACTATTCTTGTAAGATTTTAAACTTTTTAAACCCCCTTTCATCTGCCTGCACCCTGGCTGGGCCTCCTGGCCTTCTCAGGTTTTGAGCCTTGTATATAAAATGCTGAAGCGTTTCAAGTAAAAATACAAAACAGTTAAATATTAATAATTTAACATAGTTTATTAAGAATTCCATTTGTTGAGTTTCATCTCGTTGGTTTTGGGTATTCCTGTCTCTACAATTAAAAATCAATATTAACAAGTGAAATGGAAATATAATAGCACAATAAGTGCAATATAGAGAATGTGCTTGAGTGATTAAACTACTAACTGACAGTGTTATCCATTGTTTAAAAAATGTAATTTTTATTGTAATAAAAAATAAATACCCACAGCAATAATAATCATAAGTGTTTTTTACTCAAATCGTTGGTTTGAAAACAATTGGTTTATTGCATTCTATCCATCCACATCTTCTCAGTAACTTAAAAAAATATTAAAAAGATATATGCATTTGATAACCTTGTTATAAAAGATTTTGGAGTTTTGGACCCTGCTCAAGATTTAACCTGGTTTATATTTTCTGATAAGCAATATTATAGATGTTTTAGATAATTTTTAATTGCAATTTATTACAAACTTTTTTCTTGATACGGTTGATGATGTTCAACCTAGTTTATATTTCCTGATAAGCAAGTATTATCGCTGTTGGTTAATTTTTAATTGCAATTTGCACTGAACTGTTTTTTGATAGGTTTTTCTCCCTTCAAACTTTAAGGATTTGTTTTTATGTGTTACATTTTCTTTTAAAATATTAACCCATGGATGCACAAACATATACACTCACACTATATCACACTATTTAAAATTTGATGTATCATCAATGAGCAAAAGAACAAAATCCATTGTTGGATGTGCTGAGAAATTCACCGTACTATTATAAACCATGATTAAATATGAATATCAAGTACAATATTTTCATATAACTATGCACCTTTCAAAAGTGTCTTCCAACCAGTTATTTCAAAAACAATTATTAACTATAAAATGACAAAATTATTAATAAGTACCAGAAGTGTACGATCTAGACAGAAAATATGCAAGGTAATGTTTACGGCCAATTAGAATTTATTTTACTTTATTCAGATAAGTTTACTATTATTTAATTATTAGTTATTGATTAATGATTTATATAAGCTCAAATTGGCATATGCAAGTACAGAGTAGAGCCTATCATTTCTAGAGCTTATTGGCAATTGTAGTTTTTGTAATTTACAATAAATTTCTGGCAGGCCTTGTGGATTACCCATCCTGGGTGTTGCTGTCCGGGGGTCAGACCTCGGTCTTATCGGACCAGCCACTTAGGTTGGGCTCCAGGAGATATCAACAGCTAGGCCATTTCAGCACCCAACACAATCAGTTCAATCCTTTCTGTATGAGAAAAGGTCAAAGTGAAGAAAAAATTAATGCCCATGCATGGATATCTGTGTACATGCATTTACATACATCGTAGTAAAGTCCAGAGGCATTGAGGCCTTGCCAGGCATTTGCAACAACAAAATTATCCTTATTTGGGTCCATACGGTTTTTTTTCCACCAGGCCCCATACGGCAGAGGCAGATAATTGGAATGTTCAATGAGGTCACCTGTCGGCCCTGAACCCTTTTGCGGCATACCAAATTGCCAAAAAACAGATCCATCAGACAATAGTTTAAAAATAAGTCCTCGATCAATAGGATTGAAGACTTATCTTTTAGATTGAAGACTTGTTAAGGTCCTTGTTGGGCATTTCCAATGAAAAGTAGTCAAGTAATTGGACTGCTAGAAGGCAGTAAAGGCAGCTACCTCAATGGTAGTAATGTCCAGAGTTGTTTCATATCGCCTCAATACCCCATCAGACATTGAGGACAACAACAAAATTACATTTGTTTGGTTACTAGGGCAGAGGGTCAACAAATAGACGAACATTCACGCTAATAAATACATTTACTGTTAACACCTACTAGTGGACACAAATCAATACATATATCAGCCCTATATGCAATAAAACCACTGTTCCCTCCAAAAATCGAAACAGGAAACCAAAACCTGCCGTGCTCAAGCATAACTCTCATATTGGGAGGCATTCCTACATATTCTCTTGGCCTCCTTCAGTTAAGTGAGGCACATTGATCAACCCTTCTCTACATTGACACTTAAGTGGGCTTTGGCCCAAAAGTGTCTGTCAACCTCACATGGTGGTTGATGATGACCCTTGTTCTACGAGTCAGATCCTTTGAAGGCCACTTATCGACAGTGCTGTTGATACGTGAGAACTTCTCTGTTGATTCAGCCTATCACTTCAGCTTCCACTTTCTCTTAATCATGTTTTTAATGTATTTTTAGTATCAGATGGCCAGCTCATGGTAGTTAAATCTGGAGGGAGGGCCGACTCAGCCTTGCTTCCTCATCGGCCTTTTCATTAACCTCCAGACCAGTAGTGTTTGGGTTCCCAACCCCAGACAAGAACCACTATGCAAGGTCACTCCAGTTCTTGGTATTTCTCTAACAAGAATACAGCGAGAGGGTGGAAGGGGAACCATTTTAAAATGTGAATATCAAGTACAATACTTTAGTATAACTATGTACCTCAACAAAAACTTTCCTACAAACTCAATCTTTCTCCGAATTCTGCCTACTCTGGAATCCGCTCTGAATTTAAACTTTTCGAACTGGCACTAAGAAGGGATTACTTTGATATTGTTTTTGTATTTAAATTATTAAACCATCTCATTGATAGTCCTTATCTCCTCTCTCAACTACAGCTACATGTCCCTTCGTATTCTCTTAAAACCTATAAATTATTTTATATTGAATTCCAAAGCTCTAATTACATGCTCTCTTCTCCTCTACACAGAATGATGATCAAGAGTAACAACATCTGCAATAGCACTGACTTCTTCAATAGTTCTGTGCAATCTGTGAAAAACCTTATCCTACAACCTTAGTTGAATGCTTTTATATTTCATACTGTACAAAATTATTACAATTTATTTCATTTACTGGTTCAACTAATTCTCGCATTCTAGTCTTATTATACATTTTCAAAGAGCATTATTTTCATTAAATATGTACCTAATTATTGTAGTTTCAATTGTCTCTCAGCTTTATTTTGTTTTCTCTGCCTTATTTGGTTAGTAATTATGTTTTTCATTTTTGTTGTTCAGTTTTTACTCTTTAATTGTATTTTTATATTTATCATTTATATTATTACCATGTATATACGTCCTTATTCTTTTTATATATATTATTTGTATTTTTACATATACGATTTATATTTTTTGTTATTGTAAAATGTCTTTTTTATAGTGGATTTCGATCCGTAAATAAATAAACAATACCTATCGTCTCTAAACCCTTTTATGGCATACCAAATTGCCAAAAAAGTAGATCCTTCAGACAATAGTTTTAAGCATAAGTCCTTGGTTCAATGGGATTGGAGGTATTGATAAGGTCCTTGTTGGGCACCAACAAAAAATATCAAAGTACACAGAAGGAGGCAGTAAAGGCCTCATTGCCAGTAAAGTCCAGTTGTTTTGAATTGCATTAAAACCATATTGTGATGCTGTAGAACAGTATGGTCAGAAAATGACTTTGTATGGATCAATCTGTCCCCAAAAATATCTAGGGAAATTAAAGTGGAGTAAAATAAAAATATAAAAAAAATTAAAGGAACATGCATTATGCATCCCAGACCCAACACCTTTAGAATCTACTAGCTATCCCAGAATCGCCCATCACCAAAATTAATTAGAAACCAAAAACATTCACCTATACAAATAGAAATTAAATATTATTCTAAACCAATTAAGCTAAAATTAAAAGACCACATACCTGTGAAAGTTCTAGAACTAAATTTTGCCTTAAGAGAATCTTTAGGAGCCCTTCTCTATTAGCCAATGTCTCGGTAACACCTGAAGGCCCTCAGTACCATCCTCGTTGTTCCTGCAATAAGGAATCTGGCCTGGGAGGGGGTCACATTGCCCCATTGAGTCAACCCCAATCTGCATTAATCCCGTGGGTGACACTGTCAGGCATTGGGACCAACAACAAAATTACACTTCTTTGGTACCAGGGCTGAGGGGCAATGTAGAGGCCGATAAATTGGCCAAGGTACATTCAATGAGAACACTTGTACCTAAACCCTTTTGATCTATACTAAATTGCCAAAAGACGAAGATCCATCAGATAAACGGTTAAGAATAAGTTCACGGTGTAATTAACAACAGAACTACTAAAGCTAGGATGTATTAGGACTAAAATGATAGCAGGACTGCTGACTGATCAATGCAGACTCCGTACACATTTGTAGACATGGAGCATCAAAACAAGCCTGTGTAGATATTGCTAAAAAGAAGAAGAAATAATGGAACGTGTCCTCTGTTGGAGGCTGTACAAGTTGAGATTCTTACTCTTGGGAGTGTAAAAGCCAAAGCCTGAAATAATCTTTAAAAAAAATTAAGAGCTCTAGGTAATAATGGAGATTTCACAATAGACCAATATTGAACGTGGTACCTAAGGTTGTAACAAGGCCGACTCTTTTGAACTGGATGTCCATGTTACATGTACATTCGTTCGAATTAAATTCATTTTTTTTTTTTTTACTTTCACTTAAAACACCTTTAAATTTTTCTATATATGAACCCTTGTAATAAGCAGACTATTAGGTGGACAGAATTTCATTCCTGGGTGGTGTCCGCTATGGGAAGTTCGATTGTTTTCACTTCAGGACTTTTGTCTGTCAGATTTTCCATCATTTCCTCATTTTTTTCTGGGTTAAGATATTTGTTATTACTTTACGTCCTGTCCTGGTGCATTAAAACTTTCAGTTAATATTTTTGAGATAGCTTAATCATAATTAGGCATATTAATTAAAATTTATGATTAGATTAGGCAACGTTAATGTTGCTTAAGTCACGTCTAGCCCTATCAGTATGCAAATACACTTTATTTTTCTAATTTGTTGGGTAATTTTTTATTTCATCTGAATAAGTTAACAATTTTTTTTTTTCATTAGCACTTCATTGTAATATAATGGCAAAAATCATTACAAGCCTTAATTGCTGTTGACTACATGAACCTGTCATTTAAAGCTTGTCAATAACAAACATAAATAGAATATATAAAATTGAATATTTTGGGAAAAGATTGACAAAATAGACTTTCGCTTCTAACCTATTAAATTATTACTGAGGTAAAAAGTTGTTCTGAGAAATGTGAAAAATATGTGCTTGATTGTTTTACATAAAATGTGTAAAAATGGTCGGAGGTGCGATATCAGAAATAGCTTATGCACAGCTTATTGAAATCATTCTATTTTTTAATTTATATTTATTTCTTTGCATGTTTGTAGGCTTTTTCCTTTATTTGCACTAACTGCACTAACTGGCAGGTCTATCAAGTATAAGCTAGAGACAGAAAGGCTAAACTTTGCCATTAAAAGTGTACAGGAACTAGATCAATTAGCAGAATGGTTGAATAAGGCAATCAGTACGGCCTACGAAGGAGGTAGTTCATTAAAAACCAAAGGTACAAACAAAGATGTTCCAAGATGGAATAATGAACTAAATGGTCTATGGTCTAAAATTAGAAAACTTTTCAATAAAGCAAANTTCTCTAACAAGAATACAGCGAGAGGGTGGAAGGGGAACCATTTTAAAATGTGAATATCAAGTACAATACTTTAGTATAACTATGTACCTCAACATTATTAAAAACAAATATCAACTTTAAAATGATAAAATAAATAATAAGTGCCAGAAGTTTACAATCTAGACAGATACATATGCATGGCAATGCTAAGGGCCATTCAAAGTTTATTGTAATTTTACTTGCTAATATTTTATTATTTATTACTATTATAAATTGTTTAGAAAAAATCTTCTGTTTTCGTTTTGTTTATTATAATTTACAGATTGATTATTGAGGTTTTTTTTTATAAGAAGCCGGGTTTATTGGTTCGATTACAGATTGAACGAACTAATGAAAAGTTTATGCAATTTGTAAAAATAAACCTAAATTATTTAAAAACATTTTTAAAGTTTTTGAATTTTATTTATCGATTATTTTCTTGTTCGTTTAGCTGACAAGTACTCTCCAGTCTCCACGTGTCGTATCTTGTCTCGTTCGTGGTTAACCTTTGTGTCGCTTTATTGTTGAGATTATCAGGTAAACAAGTTGTTAATTAATTATTAGTTATTTTTATTGAATTTTCTTTTTGTCTGCTGTTTGAAAATTAGAAGACGAATGGAAGCAGCAGTCTTGAGTGGAAAAAAATATGTTCTCTTTCAATAAAATATCGGATGTTTGTGGATATCTTGTGTTAAACGAGGATGGCGCTATTATATCAGTAAGTAAATATTGAACGCGTTTTTTATTGTTTAGTGCCGACACTTATTTTTATGTACTCTTTTTTTCTAGTCAGGCGGAGATCTAGAAAACTCTGAACAAGTCGCATATAAAGTTTTGACACTGGTGACCCTCACAGACCGCCTTGGCCCTGATGATGATGTGTATAAAAGGATGACTGGTAAGAATTTTCAAAGCACACCATGGCTTAATACACGTGATCATTCATTTAGCCCATGCTTCGGTCTGACTTGTCAATCTTTCAATTTAAGATTATGCTCTTATTAAAAATAATATCTGTTTGCATGAATGCCAAAATTACCTTCAATTCTGTGTTCTGTTCTTTTCCTCCTTTGTAAGTTGTCTTCCTAACCCTAGTCTACATTTTTTAGCTGAAACAACCTAGTCCGAGATCATACAATGAGGCCTCAATAGCTCTCAAGTCTGTCAGATAAAACTTAGGACTTACACTGTTCATGGATCCTAATTTGCTTCGTTTCACTTGTTTCAGCCACTAGGATAGTTTAATCGTCATATCACACGATACTAAACATAATCAAGCTTACATTTCTACGGGACCACAAAGAAAAATCTGTTTGATAAACCCTAATTTCACACTTTTGACAAGACAAAATTATTTGACAAAATTATAATATACAATCGAACTTCCTCAAGTGGACAGCTCTTACGGCCAGGCAATTCTATTTTCCTCAGCATTATTCCATTTACTAAAATTAAAATTATTCTAAAAAATGGACACGGGCCTAAATTTATAGATTTTCCAATGAAAAAGTCTCTTATAAGAAGACAGCATAAAGAAAAACAACTCAGGATTACTTGCAAACATGTTTCCGGAATACTCCCAACCTTCTGGAACGAATGTTTTTGACGTTTCCCTCTCATGCTCAGTTCTCACTTCTCACATTGCGATTGTGATACACCGATTGTGAAAAAATCTTTCTGTATGAGAAAAGGTCAAAGTGAAGAAAAAATTAATGCCCATGCATGGATATCTGTGTACATGCATTTACATACATCGTAGTAAAGTCCAGAGGCATTGAGGCCTTGCCAGGCATTTGCAACAACAAAATTACCCTTATTTGGGTACCAGGCCCCATATGGCAGAGGCAGATAATTGGAAAGTTCAATCAGTCGGCCCTGAACCCTTTTGCGGCATACCAAATTGCCAAAAAACAGATCCATCAGACAATAGTTTAAAAATAAGTCCTCGAGCAATAGGATTGAAGGTCTTGTTAAGGTCCTAGTTGGGCATTTCCAATGAAAAGTAGTCAAGTAATTGGACTGCTAGAAGGCAGTAAAGGCAGCTACCTCAATGGTAGTAAAGTCCAGAGTTGTTTCATATCACCTCAAGACCCCCATCAGACATTGAGAACAACAACAAAATTATATTTGTTTGGGTACTAGGGCAGAGGGTCAACAAATAAACGAATCGGCCAAAGGTTTAATCAGGATACCTATCGTCTCTGAACCCTTTTGTGGTATACCAAATTGCCAAAAAAGTAGATCCTTCAGACAATAGTTTTAAGCACCTGGGTTGGGCACAAGTCCTTGGTTCAATGGGATTGAAGGTATTGATAAAGTCCTTGTTGGGCACCAATAAAAAATATCAAAGTACACAGAAGGAAGCAGTAAAGGCCTCATTGCCAGTAAGGTCCAGTTGTTTTGAATTGCATTAAAACCATATTGTGATGTTCTAGAATAGTATGGTCAGAAAATGACTTTGTGTGGATCAATCTGTCCCCAAAAATATCTAGGGAAATTAAAGTGGAGTAAAATTAAAGATAAAATAAAAATAAAATAAAATAAAGGAATATGCATTATACATCCCAGACTCAACACCTTTAGAATCTACTAGCTATCCCAGAATCGCCCATCACCAAAATTAATTAGAAACCAAAATCATTCAACTGTACAAATAAAAATTAAATATTATTCTAAACCAATTAAGCTAAAATTAAAAGACCACATACATGTGAAAGTTCTAGAACTAAATTTTGCCTTAAAAGAATCTTTAGGAGCCCTTCTCTATTAGCCAATGTCTTGGGAACTCCTGAAGGCCCTCAGTACCATCCTCGTTGTTCCTGCAATAAGGAGTCTGTCCTGGGAGGGGGGTCACATTGCCCCACTGACTCAATCCCCATTGCCCCAATCTGCATTAATCCCGTGGGTGATACTGTGAGGCATTGGGGCCAACGACAAAATTACACTTCTTTGGTACCAGGGCTGATAAATTGGCCAAGGAACATTCAATGAGAACACTTGTACCTAAACCCTTTTGATCTATACTAAATTGCCAAAAGACGAAGATCCATCAGATAAACAGTTAAGAATAAGTTCACGGTGTAATTAACAACAGAACTACTAAAGCTAGGATGTATTAGGACTAAAACGATAGCAGGACTGCTGACTGATCAATGCAGACTCCGTACACATTTGTAGACATGGAGCATCAAAACAAGCCTGTGTAGATATTGCTAAAAAGAAGAAGAAATAATGGAACGTGTCCTCTGTTGGTGGCTGTACAGGTTGAGATTCTTACTCTTGGGAGTGTAAAAGCCAAAGCCTGAAATAATCTTTAAAAAAAATTAAGAGCTCTAGGTAATAATGGAGATTTCACAATAGACCAATATTGAACGTGGTACCTAAGGTTGTAACAAGGCCGACTCTTTTGAACTGGATGTCCATGTTACATGTACATTCGTTCGAATTAAATTCATTTTTTTTTTTTTTACTTTCACTTAAAACACCTTTAAATTTTTCTATATATGAACCCTTGTAATAAGCAGACTATTAGGTGGACAGAATTTCATTCCTGGGTGGTGTCCGCTATGGGAAGTTCGATTGTTTTCACTTCAGGACTTTTGTCTGTCAGATTTTCCATCATTTCCTCATTTTTTTCTGGGTTAAGATATTTGTTATTACTTTACGTCCTGTCCTGGTGCATTAAAACTTTCAGTTAATATTTTTGAGATAGCTTAATCATAATTAGGCATAATAATTAAAATTTATGATTAGATTAGGCAACGTTAATGTTGCTTAAGTCACGTCTAGCCCTATCAGTATGCAAATACACTTTATTTTTCTAATTTGCTGGGTAATTTTTTATTTCATCTGAATAAGTTAACAATTTTTTTTTCATTAGCCCTTCATTGTAATATAATGGCAAAAATCATTACAAGCCTTAATTGATGTTGACTACATGACCCTGTCATTTAAAGCTTGTCAATAACAAACATAAATAGAATATATAAAATTGAATATTTTGGGAAAAGATTGACAAAATAGACTTTCGCTTCTAACCTATTAAATTATTACTGAGGTAAAAAGTTGTTCTGAGAAATGTGAAAAATATGTGCTTGATTGTTTTACATAAAATGTGTAAAAATGGTCAGAGGTGCGATATCAGAAATAGCTTATGCACAGCTTATTGAAATCATTCTATTTTTTAATTTATATTTATATCTTTGCATGTTTGTAGGCTTTTTCCTTTATTTGCTATCATTTCAGTAGGACATTCTTCTATTTATTATGTCTAAAATGTATCATACTGAGTCTATATGCTGTTTAAAGTGAAATTTGAAAACTCTTATAAATTATTTGTTCAATTACTTCTTAGTTTATTTGGAAAGATTTGTGTCGATCGGTCATAAATCTTCTCATGACTTAAAAACTTATAAAACTGATGTGGTTACAATATCAGCAAAATCACTATCTCTCTGCTAGGAATATACCTGGTTCTGTGGATATCTAAATACTTTCACCAATTATCTCCATTTTCGATTGATAATATTCCAGACTGTAAGATTGGCTGATCGTTTAAATATTTGACTGACTACATTTATTATCTGTTGATACGGTTCTTCTTAGTTGACTTAGTAGTGGAGTCTTCCAAAGTTGGAATATTAAAAATTCTTGATTTGAGACCCTGATCATCAGTGATTGATAAACATTGGTCTTAACCTTCACATATGTCAAAAATTTCTGTTAAAAAAAATTATCCCCACAAACTAGCAATAACTTTTATGGTTCTGTCATTCTTGACATGGCTTATTGAATTGTACAAGAATTTGTTGAAAAATTAATTAAAGACTTGAACAAAATTTTATAGCGTAAGATTTATATCAATCAGATTATTAGGTACTAGAATATTATAAAATGTGTTAGTTTACCACTTTGAGAAGTTGAATAAATGTTTTCTGCTGTTAGGATTTGTGACAGTAATTTCTCATTGTTTCCATATTAATTGATTGAGGGGTGAACGATCTTCCTCTGCCGATGTATTTATTTTACATTCACGTTCATCAATCATGTGCTTATTTTCATAACAGTTTTGCAACTTTTTATTTATCTTTTTCAACCAGAAATATCTTAGTTTAGACTTTAGATTGTAATTATTACTTAAATCTTTCTTTTATTCATTATTTGTAGATAAAGAGAGTATAGATCAATTGAAAAACTGAATTTTATACAAGCAGCACTGCTAATTTAATCATAATAGTACTTATGGCAAAGTAATGATATTTTTAAATCAAATTTTTATAAATGTTTGTTTTTGAAATCACTCACTAAAACAAAGAATTTAAAATTATTGGAATGGTTGGGGCTATTTACAGATATTTTACTGCAAGATTATTTAAATTTTAAATTTGGTGTAATGACACAATCAAAACTTAAATAAGAAAGAAAATAATCTTATAAAGTTCTCAGTTTATAATGTAAGCTATGTTAACTAATAATAACATTAAGTAATTATTTTTTTAACTAAAAAAATGTCATTACTTTTACAACTATAATATAAATAATTCCGGTTTAAATTTTCAGGATGTTATTTCTATTTTTCTTTTTTTTCAGTGACTTACAAAGATTGCTGTTATGTGATTTGTTTATCAAACAAAAAGATTTACATAGTTAAAAAACACTTTCATCCACCCACTTTAAATTTAACTGATGATGAATTAGGCTTAAAAATCCCTTCTCATACTATCAATGTTTAATTGAACGAATGTGCGCATATTGTAACAAAATATTATTAGCAGTATTGATAATTATGTTTTAACCTTGTATTTATTTCATAAATTTATGACATTTTAAAACAAAAACAAAAAATATATAATTGTGCAGTATCTGTAATCTTATTCTCATTTTATGTTCCGACCTTGCTTTTTTGTTTTTACAAAAGAAACTCTGTGAAAATACCGAATCAATGGTGATTTTGTGCTGTTTTACATAATTTTTTGGTTGAACTCTAAATTTCGAAGTATCAGGCAGAGGAAATACAGAAATAAGCTGAGTTATCCTATTTAATTTTGATTTTTTGAAAAACTTGACATCATTTCGGATCCACTTGATGCTATTTGCTCACCGTTTAAACGCTTTTGACTAAAGGGAAAATTTGATCGTGAAAGGTAGCAGAAGAGAAAACACCACAAGCACCTTTAATGTGATGTGATGACACCACTCCAAGTTTTATATTTCTTTTCCTTCAGTTTTGAGCAGCAAGAATAAAAAATAATACTTTCTTCTGATACAGTTCAACTTCTTTCCCAAGTGTTTTGTAGCTAAATGAAGCACTAAAAGGTTGTATTACATATGGAAATTTTTTCTTAAAAAACTTGAACTCGGTTATTAGGCTGTTGATAAAAAGTCTTATAAGGTTCTTCATGCTTTTCTGTCTTAGAAGTCCTCCTCAACGACAAATGAAATGGCCACGGAGAGCTTTAGTGAAGTATACTTCATTTTCAATCATTAAATTCACTAATTTCGTGGTCTGCTTGACCAATTAATATATTACAATTACAAATTGTCGTCGAGAATCCAATCCGATTACACGACATTTGAAAAATGGCAAAAAGGAGGGAAAATTCAAAAGGTGAGGTTGAGATGGGAAGTTAGTGTCCGAGTGGATCAAGGTCACGATAGCTAAAGTGGTAGAGCAGCGGCGTATCTAGCCGAAGATCGTGGGTTCGAATCCCGCTCGTGCCATTGACTTTTTTTCAACTCAACTAAAAACCTTAATTAATTGTAATATATTAATTGGTCAAGCGGACCACGAAATTAGTGAATAAAAAAGTGTGTAAATTTCTTAAGATTATTTTATATGGCCAGAATTTGCACATGTACATATTAACAAATCTGCTATTAATAGATAGCAGATATTTAAAATCAAAGAGGGATGGGTTGAATAACCAGGCGACAAATTTTCCTAAACTGGCTAATTTCTCCTATTTAATAGGAACAATCTTAGAAATAGACAGAGCACTGCAATCTTAAAATCATCTCTGGTTAAATATAAGCCCTTCTGACTTGATCAAATGGTCAGATTATGCTAGGCTTGTTTATTGGACATTTGAGCATTGAAACACATGAGCCTATTTGTAGAATGTGAGGTAAAGATACTCAAATATTATTTCATTCTCCTTGCCAAAAGATCAGCAAAATAGTATACTTCAACACAGTTAAGCTGTTGTTTCTTCAATATTGTTTTGGTCATTTCGCCTTCTTCAGTGTGTCTGTCTTGCGCCAGATAGATCAACTCAGTGAGAATAGGCAGATCAGAATGATCCATAACAACCAAATTTGTTCATCACCTTGTAGACTACACAAAGAAATCTCACAATGATTATTTTTTATTAAAAAAGAAAGTACATAGAAAAATAAGAAGTGAAAGTTTAAAAACAAAGACTAACACGTGTCTTTTTATCACATGTAAAGGAATTTTTTTTAAAATTTTTACTGTTATCAAAAACATTAATTTTTTCCTTTTTTTCTTGGAAGCATTTTGATAAGTTTTGTGATAAGAAAAACAATTTAAGCACTTCTTTAACCCCAAATAATAAAATGATCCATTAATGTTTATATACAACGAATCGTCAAACACAGTAAACGATTGTACTACATTAAACTGAAAATGTTCACCATTGGAGAATGATAAGCAAACGAACAATATTGTGAATACCAGAGGGTATATATCATCAAGTCATCTATGAAAGAACGAGTGGACGAAGAAGACGGATTATATTTGAAAAAAGGCAAGTTCAATTTTTGTTTTGTGATTGATGTTAACCGAATGATTTTTTTCTACCAGGTAAAATAAAATAAACTGTATGGAAAAAAATGTAAAATTAAAATAATAGTTTATAAAACAAGTTTGTAAATAAATATTTGTAAATGAGTCTTGATGTGTTTTATCTTAATTAGTATTAAAAGACGATACAAATCAAGAGGAAGCATTATTTTTTAATTTATATTGTTTCTTGAATCTCTTTAACAAAATTATCAACTTTATTATTGTTGAATCTTTGTAAGTCTTTAATTAACACTGCCAAGGTGTTAAAAAAATAATGTTAAAACTAAAAATATCCATTTAGTCCCAAATTGGCTTATTTTTTGTTTCCACAGCTAACTTGTTAATTAATTACCTTAACTAAAGTGTTTTTTCGATTCAGTTTCGATTAGAAACTAATGGTATATGGCATTTTCTTGTAATGTTATGATTTACTGTTATGGCTGTATTGCATGAGCAGTTTATTGACAATTTTTCTTCAAGACGTATGGTTCTTATATTTCAAAATAATAGATACTTGTATGCATTATTGTTTTGCTTTTTTCTTTCATTACTTTAACTTAATATAAGGTTGGAGTCAAAGTTGAGTTTGAAAAGGAATACTTGTTGGTTTTATTTTCTTGAAAATAATGAGAAATTTTATTTTTTGTAAAATCAGATATCGGTTTTAATCTTGGTGTTTTGTGACATGTAATGCATATGTAAAATGATTACCAAACAACTGCATGTCTTAAAATAATCCTGCTTTAATAAGAATTTTTTTAAAGTAATAAGGTTGTTTTTCAGGAATTAACTAAAAGTTCCCTTGAAAACAGGAGAAAAAAATAGGCTGATTTTTCTATATACGGTAATTATATCTTATTTTAATAGATACTTAATTGTACCATTCAGTATATTTTATGCCCCTATGTGACATGTTTGTTGTATCGTTGAATTTTTAATTTTCAGTTTGAAAAATAACAAGAAAAAGATATAAAGAAGAATCGAATAATCGCAGAGATCCGAGGTTTCATAATCTTTGGGCTTTGATGTAAGTAACTAACACTAATTGATCAATTCGACGATCAATCTATCTAAATGGAGGCTGTAGTGCTCTAAAGTGTACTATAGAGAAAGGTCATTTTTTAAATTCAAGCTGATTAAACTGTGTGGTCAATTCAGTTCGGTCAACCTCATGCCAACTTGCTGAACCCACATTATTTTCTGGTTGAATTTGTGATTTTCTTATTTGGATCAAATTGATCACAAATACGGTGGTTAAATTTTAATTTTTTTTTAGAAATCTGGAAATATGTTTCGGATGTTCTCTTTTGAAGCACCAAAAGGGAGGTCATTGAGTGAGATATGGCAGGACAACGCAAAAAATATAAGGAACCTCATTTCATTTTGGCTGTTTGGACTCGCCAACAACTTTGGTTATGTTATTATGCTGAGTGCGGCCTTTGATATATTGAGAAACATAGAAAATAAACATGAAGAGAACAAGGACTTTAAGAGGCTGTGCAATGAAATGAGTACAGGAGTTATTCTTCTGGCGAGCATAATACCATCATTTTGTGTCAAAATTGTCGTGCCATTTCTACCATTGTGGATACACGCTAGAATGATTATTGTTGTAACAACTTACACAGCAGGGCTTTTACTCGTTGCTCAAGGTTCGTACCACGTACTCATAATAACAGGCGTCTGTTTTGTTTCATTCGCTGCTGGTCTTGGTGAAAGTAGTTTGATCGCTTACACTGTCTTTTTTAACACAAGAAATGTGCTATCGACATGGGCGTCTGGGACTGGCGCCGCTGGACTCTTTGGATCGTTCTCTTATTCTTTGATGATTCAGCTCGGGCTGACACCAAACCTGGCTATCATGAGTATGCTCGTTATGCCATTGCTGATGGCTGTTTGTTTCTGGTTCATTCTCAACCGGCCTTCACTCGAAAGATTTCAAAGAAAGTTAAAATTCCTCAATGAAAAAGGTACATTGATTAATTTGAGTAAAGTGGAACTTCAAGCGTATGAAACATTTACTTTTAGGGATAAATTGAATCTTGTGCCACATTTGCTTATCCGTTTCACTCTGTTTTATGGTCTTGTATATTTGTTTGAATATTTTATCAACCAAGGGCTGTTTGAGTTGCTGCAATTTCCAAAAACATTTTTAACTATTCCCCAGCAGTACAGGTGGTATAACTTCATGTACCAATTGGGGGTGTTCATTTCAAGATCTTCAATGAACATTGTCAACATTGATTACATATGGCTTTTGGCGCTTTTACAAGCTTGTAACGTTTTTATATTTATGTTTGAAGTTACGTTAGGTATTTTTAAGTATCTAGAAATTATTTTAGCCTTAATCATATGGGAAGGTCTCTTAGGAGGTGCTGCATATGTAAATACATTCAGGTTAATAGCAGTTGAGATGCCTGACTATCAAAGGGAATTTGCCTTATCTTTAAATGCCATCGGTGACTCTGTCATGATAACGTTGGCCGGTATTATAGCTATACCGGTTCACAATGCAATTTGCTATATGGAATCGCCATATGGTCCCTTGAACTTCACTGTACAAGCCTGAATGTATGAATGAACTTGTAACAAGTTTGATAAACATGCTGTTATTTTCTTGTGTAATAATTATTTGGTATTGGTGATGTTAAACAGTTTTTCCTTTTATAATTAAGTGTGAACAATAAATTTTTAATTTATAATGCGCTTTATTTTATTTATTATTATTATTATTTTTTAAATTAGAAATCTTTGAATGAATTCCCACTTTATTTTTACTTTACATTATTAGTAAATTGAAGTGGGGTCAGGAAATTTCAGCAGCTGGAAGACACTCAAAATTAAATATTTCATTTATAAGCACAAATATCTTTCAGGATGCATGCTATCTGCTTTAATTACTTGTAGTTTGGTTGGTTTTTATATTTCAACTCACCAGTGTAGACGAAAAATGTGAAAGGACGTATGATAGCAAAAGGAGCAAGGATACTAATTGAAAACAACCTGCAAAAGGAGCTAGGATCTTGATCGAAAACAACCTAACTACCTGTTAATCATCTCACATATCTCAACATTAAACCTCACCAATCTTACGACTTGTTCAGTTTAAATCAATAAATAAAACTATTTGGAGACCCAGGACTCCGCTAAGTTACAAATAGAATCAACCGCCCTACTTTTAATTATCTCACGACAAAATATCTGAAAATTGTTCGAATATTAATTGTTTTCTATCTTAATTTTTTCTATTCATGCATGTTTGACAGTCTTGTAAAATATGTTTTCATAAAATCTTTTATCCTTTAATTTACTTAATAATAACTTTTCACTAATTAATAAAAGTTCAGTTTACAAACTATGAAATTTGTATAATAAATTAGTGAATAGAAAGTATTTAATTGTTACAATTTATTATCTTCTTTGTGAATGTCTAATTCAAGACATCTCTTAGGTGACTGACTGAAAACCCGGACGATGCGAAAAGGGCCAAAAAACGTTGCAAGACCTGAATACAGTCTGTGTGCATCTGTTGTCCGTTTTGTGCTTATAACATTTTATTTTATTATTAATAAACAAATTATTTAAACAATTTAAAATGGAGCAAAATAAAGTGGAAAATCAAGTAAATTAGAGAATTGTTTATTATTTTTAAGTCATTAGTTTTTAATTATTTTATTTGAATTTGCATAACACAGCAGAAATTTATTTAATTATAAGTAGTCATTTAGGTGGCCATAACAGTGTTGATACAGCGACTCATCACTGTACAATTAATTAAGGTTTTTAGTTGAGACAAAGTCAATGGCACGAGCAGGATTCGAACCCAAGACCTTCGGCTTGATACACCGCTAATCTACCACTTGAGCTATCGTGACTTCGATTCGCTTGGGCACTAACTTCCCATCTCAACCCCACCTTTGAATTTTCCCTCCTTTTTGCTATTTTCCTTTTCAAATGTCGTGTAATTTATTTGATTTGAATCCCGCTCGTGACACTGACTTTTTTATGTCAACTAAAAATCTTAATTAATTGAATGATATTAACTGGTCAAGCAGACCACGAAAACTAGTGAATTTTAATGAGTTAAAATGAAGTATACTTCACTAAAGCTCTCCGTGGCCATTTCATTTGTCGCCGAGAATCAAATAGATTACACATTTGAAAAAGGATGGAAAATTCACGAAAACTAGTGAATTCTAATGAGTGCTCAATGCAGTTCTATGACGTTTCACCCTGCAAGAAGACTCATTGAGCATAAATCCAATTGTAAGCCAGGGCCGCCACCGCTTAATAAAATCTTTTTCTTTTTTTTAATGGCCTTATAAACTTGCAAATTAGCCAAGGAAGATGTGTGTGTTTGATGATGCTTTATTTATATTAATTGTGACAAAAAGGGCTAGATGCGATGGTGGGAATCGAACCCATGACCATGGGGTCTACGATCTAGTCTCACGTTAATCGCTTGGCTACTGCAGTCCCTACGTTAAAAACATGAGTTTTTGGAAAGATTTAATTTGCTCTGAAGTTTCTACTTTAGGTTAATTATGAGATTTTGTGAGGTGAACCGGTAATTTAGTCGTTGCTGATCATTTCCGATCTGGCCATCTTTGCTCGTTTGATCTTTCAAACAATTTTGCCATCTTCAGTCGATGATGATCAGCAATGACCGACTTACAAATATATAAATAAAAATAATAAAACTAGTTATTTTTAATTATTTACTTCTTTTTTACTATTATTAAAATAGTAGTTGCATAACAGTACATAGTAGCAGTTGGTTTAATTTTACTAAAGCATTTGTCCAATATAAAAAAAAAATTATTTACATTTTCTCAATTATCGGTAAAAAAAGAAGGTATAATTATCAATTTTATATAAATTTGAACCTTAAGTAGAAAATCTTTGTAAACTGTGATGACTACTGACAGAAAAGTAGCACTTATATTTACAAAAACAAAAAAGAAAAACTGGACAAGCAGGAACAAAAATTCCACATATGATTTTAAACATACCTTCATAATAATAATAATAAGTCTGTTACAATTGATATATTGCTAAAGCTAAAATTATATTTATTGTATTTTATCAAATAAACTGATAACGTTAATAATTAACCAGTACTAAAGTTTCAATTTGTTAAACCATTACAAAATATATTTTAATATTATTTGTACAATCTACAATAAAGGAATAAAAATCAGTTAAGTTATATGATTATTCAAGAAGCAGTCAGCAAATAACCACTTTCTTTCTATTGTTTGTTTCTATTAATGTTGATTAATAAAATGGTGTTTTCTAAATTGTCGACTGTTTTACCATTTATTAAAAGGTTGTAAACTTCAATACAAAAATATGTCATCTAAAAGATATCAAAAAACATTCTCCAAGTTTGTGTTTTTATTTTTACAACCGAGCATTTTCTAAAACCAAAAATGATAACATATTCAGCATTTTCTAAAACTGAAAATGATAACATCATCAAATTGGATAACAAAATAATTTTAAAATCACAGAAAATAAACAATACAAATCAAAATAACTTGACGGATTAGCTTTTTTGAAGTTGATTTAAGCCGATCCTTGTTGCTCTGTTGTTGTTTATGGATTACAGCAGGCCTGGAACATTTCACCACTACCCTAAAACACAAAGCGTGACAAAATAAATCATTTTCGCTCTTTAAGAATCTCAAGATTGAATTAATTACCTACCTAACTTACCCTTATTTGGGCAAGTATATTCGCCATCCTTTGACCTACGGGATGTTCCAGCGAAATGGCCTCTCGGTTTAAAGCTTCTGTGATAAGGTCTGCAAGGCGGGGAATGTTACTGTTATTTTGACCTAAGATTATCGCATTGTTGGTTTCTATGAGGTGGCATAAATATCCATAGACATAAGGTGCTTCATCACTGTCTTCCCACACCGGAAGCCAAGACAACCTGTAACAAAAAAACAATTATATTTAAAGCATTAGAAAAATATAATAAAATCGACCATTTACCAATGTGGTAAGATTTCATCGACGTTGATTTTACTACTGTTATGCTGTAAGATTTTTGTTACGGCTGAAATGGCGTTTTCTGTCGCACTTATGTTTTCTTCGGATCTTGATCCTGCATCACTGATTACTTCTGCAAGTCGAGGAAGAACTTCTGCGCATGTGCCTATAGAAATTTTTTTTAAACTTATTTCATTTCAGAAAGGAAAAGCACAAAAATAAACATAGAAATTATGAATGATGGAGTGAGAGTGGAGTTCAATCCTTTTTTAAAAAGATGGTTCCTACTCACATTATGTTGTTTCGCGACAATCTGGAGTTCGAGCCCTTCAGCTCAAGCATAGCATAAATGTGGTATCAAATTTGCTTTATTTTTCCACCCTTTTCTACCGAGCAGGGCAACCTTTTGTCCAAATAAAACATCACCAGGACCATTAAAGGTGGCCATTCACAATCGTTCCCAACAGTTCAAACGGAGTGACGCCATTCCAAAAACCACGTCAATAGCAAAACTGAACTGGCGTCTTGAAGGGAAACAACCTAGGTCACTCGAAAATTCTACAATTATTGAATAAGGTCAACAGCCAACTATTAAGTGTTAGCAATAAAAAGGTTAAAACCCCTTCAGGGAAAAAGTACTTTCAGGTAGTTACTCCTTGTGAATATAACTATAGTGCGGATGATGACCATCATAGCCTAGACTGTTTTTGGAGTCTCTTGGATGGCTCACTCATTAAAGGCAAGGGAAGCGGTGCTGGAATACATATACCTAAATTAGGGATCAGCATCTCCTCCCCTCTTGGTAATAACACCTCCGTTTTTCAGGCCGAAATATGAGCCATTAATGTTTGCTGCAGAGCACTTATGGATAACAAAATCAAGGGAAAAGACATTACAATTTTTTCCGACAGTCAGGCCAGTCTTAAGTCATTACAAAAAGAGCTATCAACATCTAGGCTGGTGGAGGGAACTGTTGAACTTATTAATAGGATTACTACCAGGCACGAGAATAGGTAACCCTCATATGGATACCAGCTCATAAGGGAGACTATGGCAATGAAGAGGCGATAGCCTGGCCAAAGAAGGCTCAAATACTGCGTTTGTCGGGCCACAACCGGTATTACCCCACATGAAACAATTCCTTAAAGAATGGAATCTGTCCCCTGGACATAGGCAATCGAAGGAGTTTGTGAAGGAAATCAAACCAAAAGAATCGAAATGGCTTTCTCTAACTCAAGGAGGGGAATTAGGAGGCTGATAGGTATTCTTACGGGCCGCTGCCCACTGAGAAGCCATCTCTCCGTAATGGGTATTCTACCAGATCCCTTTTGCCGCTTCTGTGAAATAAAAGAAGAAACGGCATGGCACTACCTCGCAGAGTGTGATAGGTATGCCAGGCATAGATTTGAAACTTTTGAAGGAGAAGACATTGCCAAATCACTCCCCAAGATAAAATGGTCCAAAATCTTGGGGTTTGTGAACAGGTCCAAGAGGTTTATGCAGGACACGTGAACCGACCAAGTCCCGGACCTTTTAGGGATGGGGTACGAGTCTACCCAGGTCTATTTAACCCCTCGGGTCTTGGTCACCCACCCTGCGTTATATATATATAAAACTGAACTGGCTTGCTGGGCAGCATCGAATATTCGACCAGTTCAAACTCTATCAAGCCACTCCAAACATCTACGGCGTGATGAAGACAGCGCGTTCATGAATGGGAAAACCTGGTGTGAACGGTGGAATATTGGCACGCTGGCTTGGTCGTGAATGGGAAAACCCACGATTTTTTGACGCAGTCTCTGTCTTTCTGTCCCTGAGCAAACATCTCCATCATACATTTTCGACACATGTACAAAAATAGTGTCGTATTCTGCGCAAATTTTTATGTGTGGACCCATCTTTAATCCTGGCACACGAGAGGTATCTGTCATATAAAATAAAATCATTCAATTTTTCCTTTCAGTCTCAAATTGTTTGCACTGTCCTAGTAAAAGATTTGAATTTTCTTTCCATCCCATTTATTTGCGAAACACATCGAATGTAGTTAATAAAATTGCATTGTGTAATACTGGATTCTGCAATATGGTGAACCTACAGTATTATCTCTGATTCTCTTGGCCTGTGTTCCTACAGGTTTTGCCCGGGTCAGGATGGAAAGAATACCTTAATTTAATATAAAGTCATTAATTAAAGAAAAGGAAGCATTATAAGAGTGAAAAATTTTGGTGACAATCTAACATGGCTTCTGATTTATCAACAGAAATTACCTGCAAAAGACGGTCCTCCGTTAATCGCAAGGGTTCCACATCCGTATGCAGCAGCTTGCCTGACAGCACTGTTTTTGTCTGTGACCCCTTCAATGATGGGTCGAAGGAAGTACTGTTGGTATTTAACACAGGCCGGCCCTCCGAATTCGATCACATCATCAAAAACACATAGACCCCATTGCCTGTCGGACCAAGGCTGGTTGGTTTCCTGGAAAAAGCGTGTCAAATTCACAGCCGCTAACTGGTGTAAATGTATACTTACCACCATCTTGACAAAATGGCCGAGGAGTAGGTCGAAATATTCATAAAACTCTTCTCTATACGTTAGAAAGAGAGCGTGCAATATATCGGCGACCTTTCCCAACGTGTAATTGTCTTCATTGTCCTCGTCTTCCAACTGTTCTTCAACAACCTATGACAAATACATTTTTACAAGTGTTAGTTACAAGAAGAAAGATCAAAATTAAAATAGTGGAGACCAACCTCATCGTAGTCTTCATCTTTTCGCTTGACAATTCTTTCAGCAGCTCTCTCAAAGTGATTCTTCATGATCCCATCTAAAACCCTCATCAGTTCTTTCATCCATTCTTTAGTCATGCATCCTTTACCAAGAGTCTCGATGCACTAAAACAAAAAAAAAAGCCAATGTGACAGATATAATAATTTAAAAAAGTCAACATATATACAAATTATTTTACAACCTTTGCCATTGAATACATGTGTTCATGTTTCACTTCGGTTTCCGGATCTGTTTCTATAGATTTTAACAACTCGGGACAAATAAATTCCCACATTCCACTGAGAAAATTTGCACCTGAGAATGAAATGTACATTTAATTTGAGTTTTAAATATTCAAATAAATGTATTACCTTTGACTTTTGCGCATTCCAAGAGATAAGGTAAACTCTGTGCAGCTGCCGTTCTCACACCATCGTGAAAATAAAATTTCAACATTCTAACCATCAATTTACAAACGGGCTCAGCATACGGAGCAAATCCTTCTTTTAACTCTCTTGCGTAGCAGACGAGCATATCGCACGCTGAAGCCTTATCCTCGATTCCTTGAAAAGTGGAAAAAATCAGTTTCAAAATAGTTCAAGTAAGGTCTCGACCAAACCAACCTGTAGTTCGAATTCCGAAATTCTGCTGTTCACCCAGGGAAATAAACTGCCACTCTTCGCCGTTTGACACCTCGCCCATATCTTCATTGTCCATGACAGCTACCTCTGGTTTCAGAGAGGCTGCTCTCATCACTGGCCCGATTACCAGGGGGAGATACTGTTCAAACTGTTTGCCTGAAAGTTGAAAAATTAAAAAATTGACAATAAATCTGAATACTGAGATGAAAATAAATTTGGCACTTTGCGTGTCGCCAAGTTGGACCACCATGTACTGGCTGCTTAGAGCATGCGGCTAAAATTATAGAAGTATGAACATGCTTTAGCCGGCTTGTTACTGAATTTTTGATTCTTGATTCTCTAAACGCTGGTTTCAAGAATACAGAAATCATCGTTTGACATTTCCTCATATAATTAACACAATATTATGTTGAGTGAATCAATCGAAGAACATTCATATAACGTTAAATAACTAGAATAACTAAAATAAAAGGGAAGTCTAGGAGAAATCAAATGTTCAGTAATACAACTGAATGTCAGCAAACCTGTTCAAATTTGGGGTAAACAAAACAGTTACTTCGTGATAATACTTGTTGACATCAACGGACATTTCCTTTTCTTATTACAAAATTAATTAATTAAAAATTTTTATAAAAAAATTCAAATCAGTTCTTCTTAGTTTAAGCCCTCCAACCTTTGATTGGCTCGGTGAATGATCAGAGTATTATTAGGAAACAGACCGCTTTTCGGCAGTATTTGGTTTTTCTCTGGTCGTAGCGATTTGGTTCTTCTCGATATCTAACCATAGTCAACTCTTTCTCTTCTCAAAGAAGTAGAACTCATTTTATTTCAACTTTGAGAAAATTACCTCCTGAGAAGTGCTGCCTGTTTTAGATAGCGGAGGTGTCCACTGCATTTTCCTTAACATTCCTGGAGGAAAACTCCAAGGCTCAGCATACGGTACGACTGGCTCAAGGGGTGTAAAACTGGGCGCACACTAGGTCAGTGGGGAGGAGCGGCACAGCGTGGGTCAGAATTGTGGAGGTCCGCACATGATGTACGAACCTTTCTCGGCCGAATTTTCCTCCTCCATCTGACCAGCACTACAGTTTGGTGTTGATTTTGCATTTGCAGGAGTTCCCATGTGACAATTGTATTCTTAATAAATAGTAGTGACGAGGAAATTATTTTTTTGGCTACGGATGCAGAGTTGGAAGACGAGGAAGAAAGGCAGAAACGAAAACGAAAAGCATGGGCACATGAAAAAAACACCAAACGCCTTACATTTGGAGAATATCACCATTATTTTAAGGAAATGAACTTTTTTTCGAACTTATTTTGAAACAATGCTACTACTATTCCAAAAAGCAGGGTAAACAAAGCAACACGGTTTCGTCTTTACAAATATGGCATCTAAGAGCAGCCGAATATACCCAAGCTCAACAATTTCCAACCGCCCTGGTGCCCTAGGCTAGGAGCTACACTGAGCTGCCCTACCGACCTAGTGTGGGGTTGCATTCATATTAATATATTTTTCTTGGGGTCGGTTCCGTGCCACGCTGCGCCCCACTGACCTAGTATGCACCCAGCTTTATCCTGCAGGAGCAAATTGATGGAAAATCATGTTACATAATTTTCTCATTTTTCCGGCCAATTGTTTGTTAACTATGTTAAGAATTTAATTTATTTAATTTCAAAATTTTATTTTAGTTTAATTTACTTATAATAGGCATATGGCCTAAAAAAAGTTTTTTTTTCTCAATTGATAAATCGATTTACAAGTAGCACACAGTTTGAAATGCGTAATATCTTCGTCTGAAAAATCTTCTTGTAATGTATTGTAACATGTGGGGCTGACTGCTCAAATGGGGGTCGTTTTTCACGACACCTTTTAGTGATGTTTTTGGGCGGTTGTACTTAAAGCATGTTCATGCTAATATAAAATAAAGGACATACCAAGTATTTTACACATTCTTGCCCATGCTGTGATGAGATAAGATGTCTGGGGATCGTCATCGGGTAACTCTTGACCTTCGGTGTAAGTTTTAAGAAACAAGTCCATGATTTCTGTAGCATCGCCAATAAACTGAAAAGAAAATCAGATTTAAGTAGGAGAAATTGTGCAAGGCGCATTATTTTACTGCGTAAACAATTTAAATATACATAAAGCAGAAAAATTAAATCAAATATTAATCCAAAATTATTAATAAAATTAAAATCAATTTAGTACATAACAGTCAAAGATATTTAAATTTGATAGATTACATAAATATATAGAAATATTTTGTTTTAAAATTTTGTGCACATCAATTTTCATTAAAATGTGTACAACAAGGAAGGATAATCCATCTGTCATCAGAGATTGCAAATTGTCACAAATGATTTGAAATTCAAAAATAAACGTAGAACTGCCAGACTGTATCTCACGATCTCCAAATAATCAGTAACTAACTGTCACTAAACACCACACAATTGACATAGAACTATGGATGTTCACAGAATAATTGTAGAACATAAAATGAATAAAAATAAATACATAAAAAAGTAATGGGTTTTGTCTTCTAGATCATTAGGCTGTTTTATACAATTGTAATTGAATCTATACTTTCAAATATGACGAGCAACCTGTATGAGAGCCCGGGGATCCGAAACATTCAACAGTTCTATGATTTGGACTCTAGAGAGAGTGAAACACCTGAGGTATAAGATAAATCTCTCAAAAACAAAATAAATCTCACCTATTTTCCGTCGGCTCCTTTCTTTACCAACGAGGGTTCCAAGGGGATAGAGGACTGGAGAGAAACGGTGGTTTGGAAAAAAAGGAACGCAAACCCCTTCTTCCATCATAGTGGGGACAAAAATATCACACCATAGGAACAGTTCGATCAATTTTCATTTCATTCAAAGTATGGGTGAGACGACAAACCATGATCTCGAGAACACGAACACCACTATATTTGAGTACCACGACGAAATTTTATCCACTAGACAATCAATTTAACAAAATATTCTATGCATTCACCAGAGTGGTTTGACAACTGAACTAAGAGACTAATAAAATATGGCTGTAATGAGAAACCAACAGTCCAAAGTACAACTGGTCACAAACACCACTAAGTCATCACTTTTAATCTCGTTAGGTGTTCCACAATGAGACTTGTCTTTAATTTGTCTCTCTCCATTACGAAAAGGTGGGCACCACGGTTGACATACACACTAAGTTACTAAGTTTTCACCGTAAATTTTATCTGCCACTCTATGCCCAATATGTAGCAATCAATGTCTCAAATGAATTTTACCTGCAGTTTATTTTATAGGACCAACTACCCCTTTGGGGCGGTAGCCGAGTGGTTAGCATGAGAGACTCTTACGCCGCGGTCGTGGGTTCGATTCCCACCGTCGCTTCTGGCCTTTTTTTCACCACAACCCCCCCAAAATAAAAACACACATAAGAATCGTCACCATGGCTAATATGCATAGATCACAACGAACAAACAAATAATTTCACCCTAGCGCTAACACGGATAGTAGGTAATAATGGATTGTCTGTATAAGGATAAAAGTCAAAATTTGAAAAACATGCACACACCCAATATAATAAAATTGTTTCTTTATCAAATGCACCAAATACAAGGACTTTAATTCTATATTTAAATATTAAAAGTTTACCTTTTCTAATAATTAATACTCTCTTGTAGTATACAAGCTACTGTGAATATTTAGACAGAACATATACGAACTGTTCTACATAAATCTTACCTTCTCTCTTCCAACTGCTAATCCGATTAAACTGACGCACTCAATTGTCTTGCCTCTTAGCAATTTGAGTTCTGGCTTGTTCGCATTCTGAATAATATACTTCAAACAAGGCATCAACCTGTACAGTACAATTGATTATTTATTTTTTATAATAGGTTTCAGGAAAAGAGGTAAAAACAAAATCAAAACCTGTCATAATAAGGTGCAAAGTGTTCACCAGAAGTGTCGGCGACTGAGGCGATAGTTGATACGACTTGTTCAAGCACGAGCTTCTTCCCACTTAGCACTAACTATAATCGAAGAATTGAATTGTTAAAAGACAGCCAATTAAACAAATCATATTGTTAAAAACGTGCAATCACCTCTTCTAATTTTTCATTCAAAATTACTTCCAGTTTTGTCATGATTAGATTTAAATAAAGAAGCAAAATTTGTGATGGACAATCTTCACTGAAGTTGATAAGAGCAGCAGCTAAATAAAAAGATTATTAAATCATTTTACAATATTAAAAATTATACATTATATAATATTAATAATAACCTCCATGTGCTTGGACCCTAGGGTTTTTCTCATCGTTCAAGACCATTAACAATCCTGGAATTACTTTGTCGTGAAATTTCTTTTGAAAGGTCGGTGCGAAATCTGAAGACATTTGTCCAATGGCATTACAAGCAGCATACCTGACTCGATGATGCTATTTATTAAAAACAAATAGTTTACTTATCCATTATTCTGAAATAAATTAAAGGTAACTAAAATACCGAGTCGTAGAGGAAGTTTAGAATTCCATCAAGTATTTGAGGCAACATGGGTTCCATCTGTTTCGAGCAACCCTCGGCGATTGCTGAGATGGCCATAAGGGCACCTTGCCGGTATTTCCAGTCTGGGTTTGCTAGCATGGGTGGGATATTTGATATGACTTGCGGTAAGATAGTTTTCCCTCCTAACCCACAAGCCAATCTGTCTAAAGTCGATTCAGCCACAATGCAATTGCTGAAAATGATTAAATCATTAAAAATCAGAAACTTATACAAATCATATTTCGAACATCTACCTGTCATTATCATCTTCTAATATTTCGTCGGAATAACTCCAATCGGAGCTGTCTTCAAGATCTGCCATTAATTTGAGAATCTGTGGGATTAACAGCGGTATGAAGGGTGCAGCATCTTTCCTCATCATAGCCGGTGCTACCTCAGAAAGGGTGACAACTGTTTCTAATACTAGATGTTTCCAAGAATTTTCCATATCGTCATTTGACAAAATCTATTAAGTGGAAATGTCAATTTAATTTTAGCACATTTTGAGGGTTTTTTTAAAGCTAACCTTGAGGGCAAGTTGCATGATGTTGGTTAACTGGGGCCTCAAAAATTTTGGTGCACTCTCGGCCAATTCAATAAGACATTTGAGAAGAGTATCATCCTCATTTTTTTCAACACTCTCGGCTATAACCTAAATTTATGAGTGGTTTAATTTAAAATATCCTTTGGCGTATAATATATATACTTAAACCAATCGTTACTTGAAAAATTGGCGGAAGCAAATCTTTGAAAAATTTGTGTATAGGATCATCCTTGTCATAAAGCATAATAAAAGCTGAAACTGCCCTTACTGCATGGAATCGGACCTTTAAAAAAATCAATTTTAATTTGTTTAAACTCAATAAATTTATAAAACTATTATTTAAAAATCAATATTAACATCGTAAGTAGAATGTAGAGACTGCTGAAGCATCTGTTTGATCAAATCAAGATGGACAACCTGTTGATTGCCGAATATTCCAGGGATAGTGCTGAAAATATTTATTATAAGAAAACATTAAATAAATTAGAATCGTCACAATCGGCGTTAACATACGCAAAAATCCTCAACGCTGATTCTTTCAAAACGGTGTTGTCCGAATTGGCGCATTGGAAGAGGAATTGTAAAAATTCGGGCCACAAGTTGTTTCCATCTTCGTCGATCAAATTCCTGGCGAGTTCTGCGACCAGTTCACAGACCTTTTGCCTGAGGCTGAGTGACAACTCTGTCTGAAGCAGGTGGAGCAGGCAGCTTTTTAATTCATTTTGGTTCGTCGGTTGAAGCTGAAACAGAATAGAAGCAATGCTTAATCTGATATATTTGAACGCTTAATTTTGACAGTTTTCATTTATTTTATAAGCAAAATTATATATTTAGATTTTTTAATCTTGCCATAATCTGTGCTTACCGCAATTAGTAACTCAAAGAACACCACTAAGCATACATAAGGAGCTACAGAGATAGCACTCCATGTAAAAATAAACTCTTTTATTCACTCTCTGGGATCAAGGTCAAGAGCTATTGTCTTTTTAGACATCTAAGATTGTTATTATAAAATGACTGGGAGGAAAGTTGCAAGAAGCGTATTTTGAAGTGTAATTGGAGTTTTTTAAATATTGTTCTTATTGTTTTACACCTGCGACTTTAGTTACAATAATTAAATTTGGTAATTCATAGCATAGTATGATAAAATCAAACATAATAGGAGAAACCACCTACTGATGACCCACCCTCAAACTGTGCACACGTACCCACTTAGACTATTGAAGCAAATCCCTACACCATTGATGATGGCCATGATTTCCAGGTAGGGTTAGTGGGGAAAAATGTTGGATGAGGGGTTTGTGTGTACAGAAAGGGTATTGTGGAATTTTCTGATGTGTGTTAATGGTTTTATTGGAGACGTAGAAGGGAGCATTAAGAATTTTGGATTAGAGAGACTGGATATGGAATGAATTGAAATGTTTGAGTCCCATACTTCCACTATGTAGGTTCATATTGGAAAAATGTGAGTTTTAAAAAGGGTAAGTTTATTGTTAAGGTTTAGGTGAGATCCGTTGGCCGATTAGTCCCAGTAAGAGTATTTAATAGCAGTTCGTGTCTTGTCGTTTCAAGCATGTGAATTCCACGTCGGTCTTTAATTAACGTACAATCCCAGGTACCGTGCTATGTCAGCAGTCTGTATCGGTACGTCATTCAGTTGTAATGGATGGCACAATTTCATTAATTTTGATTATCAATTTGCAGTACCAGTCTTCTAATAGATTGAGGGGACTAGTAGATAGGGGCTTACGACTTAACTGATGAGTTGGAGTGAGAAGAAAGAGCCATGTTGTCTGTGTATGTTAAATTAAAATATTTTATATGCTTGAGTTTAACCCTCATGCAGATGCACAAGCGGTATTCTACCGCCCTCACCATAAAAATGTAGCAACTTTGTTCTATGGTTGTGCAGAGGGCTATATGGGGATTGTATACTTATCTTTCAATAAACTAAATTGCTTCGCAATCATCTTCCGGATCAGCGAGTCAAGGCTGTCAATTGCTGTCAAACATTTGTAGTCGGTAGTTAGCCGCCTTGCGTCCAGTAAATTTTCGTTCTTTTATCAACTGTCGTAAGGAAATGTAATTATCGATTTTGCAGGTTTATTGTATGTACGAGTATTAACGATAATATATTAATGTTTTTCAGCGTACTTCACTGTTTATTATTATATAAAGAATCATAATTATGCACTATTATCCTATTTTTTTTTATAAGTCTGTATTATCAATTTTTTCTTATAGGTAAGACTGTTTTGTTCTCTTCATTATTATTTGTCATCTCTCTCTTTTCCTTATTATCATCACCTACTAATCATAAAGTTATAGTATTATCATAGGTAGGTACCTTTGAAATGTACCTACCTGCATGTGTAAATTTATTTTCTCCTCATAAAGAACTGTGTTTTATACATTTTTTTAAGGCACTTTAACATCCGTCGAATCAAAATGATTCAGCAGTCATGAATAATGTCTTTCACAGGTTTCATTTTTCAAACATTTTTTTATATTTTTTTAATATATTTTTTGGCTCTACATTTATTCTAAAAGACTGATATTGTCCGTTGATCTATTACTTGTGATTCATTATTTTGTCAATTTATCTTTTTTTTCCCCCCAATGAATAAACATGGGTGTTAAAGCTTCCATCAAAATTACACCTATTTCAAAGGATTGGGATGAGATTGGACAAAAACACGTAAAAACGAGTTGGCAGTAGACTATCAAAATGGCAGAAGGGTGTCAAAAAAAATTAAAGATGTTATACAAAAAATGATATGGCATGGCCAATAAATTAAGAATGCACCATCAGGATAAAACGTCTTATCTAAGTTGATAAAACAGTCTGAGATAGATTTTTTTTTAAATGTAAACATATGTTTTTATTTATTTATAAGATTTATTGAAATATATAAAATATTTTGTATTATGTAAAACATAACGTTTATCTTAATAAAAAAAAGTTAAACCTCTTCTGTACCCGGCACCCCTCAATAACAGACAAAAACACTTTTTTCATGCGTGTTTGGTAAAGAGGGGTTTCAATGTATATGATGCCTTCACTTCACAAATCAATATGTCTATAATTATAAGAATTTTTATTTTGTTGTTTTTTTGTTTTATTATGTCCACAATTTGTATTTCACAGTATTGCGTTACTTAGGGCATGACTAGTCAGTATGATTGGTGACGCACTGATAATGTTCGTTCTATGATATGATCAAGCATGATTCAGTGATAGTAGTTCTTTTGTATTTTTCAATTGTGCGATATACTTTATCAAGATTTTTTTCTTCTAAACTTTAATCTTAGCCCCTAAACAAAATGCACCTCATTACACATCTCCTATTAAGTTTACTAAAAAAAAATTTAATAATGAAAATATCTAAAGAATTTGCTGTGGTAGAAATATTCCAGTGATAAATCGCCATCTGTGTTCTATACAATTTGTAATTGTTTATTATTTTATAAAGTAAAGCAAATTTTATATAAACATTTTTTTCTTATTTCATAGTAAGAAGTTTATCAAAATTTAAACAGTTCAATGAAATTTCTAATAAAAAGTAACCATCACAAAACCATTATAACATCGAACATTTTTTGTTATTAAAATAACCTGGAGCTAGATTTAGTTACATTCTATATAAATAACAATAACGATAAATTAGCAAATTCTTTTGTTTGTAACCTCATTTTTAAGTCGTGCCAGTAAATTACTCTCTGGTACCATGGTTGTTCTTCATAAGCAATCAGTTTTCATTCTTTAGCCTTGAAATAGCCCTGCTTGAGTCATTCTCCAGAATTTTGCAGTTTGTTAATCCTGTGCGAATTATTTCGCATGTAACATTATGTACACTGAAGGTTTTTTGGAATTATCATATGACAATCAAGAACGCACTCGTAGTGGTCCATCTTTGTCTTTCAAATTTTCTCATAACAGAATATTATTATTTATAAAGCTGAGCTACCGTAAAGTCAGCTAAAGTAAAGTGTGTGGTATATCCTTAACAGACAACATTCGGAGATGTCAAACCTTTTAACAATATTTTTTTATATATTATGATAAATTAAAAAGCCTTGAGATATGGCAGGAATTTGAACCCAGAACCTACAAGGCTACCCTAATTCTTGGTCATTTCTAATAATTTTGGGCTGCCTATACTCACTGTTATGGTAGTTCAGATGCATTTTGGCATTTGTCTATGTTCAGAAGGGCTGTCTGGTGAAGGCCTCTTTACTAATTTAAGCAGATAAATTTTTGTTTTTAACTAATAATACTTGAACTATCGTGACTTAGGTCCTCAAGATACCAACTCTTCATCTTAACCGACTAAAATTTTTTAGCCAAAATTTTCCCTCTTTTTACCACAAAATTTCAATAATAATAATAACTAATAATATTGTAAAAAGTAAAATATTCAAATTTTACCAATTATTTACAATTATTTCTTATTAAAATATAAAATCATTCTGGTAGATTTGCTATCATGTTGATTCTTTGTACACGTCAACATGCAATTAGAAATTATAACATTTGTTTTAACTCGATGGTATAAATGGTTCATCTAACAAAAGGATGCTGTGCTCATGACCAAATAACTGACTGTGCAGGGCCATTATATATCTCCATTTCAATTTTAATTTAAAAAATTGATTAATTGTTAATTGAAATGGATGTAATTTGATCATTTCAGATCATCCTAGCCTGTCTAGCAACATTAATTCAGTTTAAAACTTTCTAGCATTTTAAGTGGTGAGTGTAGAATAGCATGAAAACATTAACACTGTTATTAACACTGTAATAAATTGTTTTGTGTGTGAACGACTGAGTCTTATAAAAAGTAGAGCATCTTCTAGTATCGTACATTTCTCTTAGAAATTTTATCAGTTTTCAAGGACTGAAGATTGAGAAATGCTGAAAAGCATTTAACAGACCAAGATGATCTACAGGTTCTTCACCCTTGCAAGCTTAACAATTAATAATTATGGCCTGCATGAATCTTTATTCAAAAATTATAATAGTATTAATTAAGTTTAAATAAACAAGCATCTCCATGAAAAATTCATTGCATGGAAAATTTTGAACCTGGTCGTCTTGACGATTCATCTTTGAAGGCCAGTGGGTCTCACGACTAACACCAAACTGTTCAGCACAGATACATCACCAAAATTTATGTATTAATAAAACACTTGATTCATTGCAAAATGAATTATAATACAGAGTGATCTGTTCAGATCATCCTGGTCTGTCCATGCACTCTTGTTTGGTTTAAGACTTTTCAGCATTTCACCATGTTCGGGGGTGGGTGCAGAATGGCACAAAAACAGCGTCAACACTAATAAATAATGGACAGTCAAGCCTCAACAAGTATTATAACAGAATAAGTTAACAGACTTAAATAAACAAGCATGTGAATGGAAAATTCATGAACAATTTTGAAGTTTTATGACAAAACCAAACTGTTCAGGGTCACGATACCAGAGTGTACATTTAAAAAAACTTGATTCATCGATAATTGAAATAGATTATAACGTAGTTTGATCATTTAGATCATCCTGGTCTGTCTAGGCTAAATTGTCCAGCTTAAGACTTTTTAATTAAAATCGAAAGGACACTTAAATAATAGGCCTCAACAAGTTTTATAATAGTTAATAGGCTTAAATAAACATGTCAATAGAAAACACTTGAAAAACTTTGATCCGACTGTCTTGATGATTCGTCCTTGAATGCTGGTGTTTTATGACTATGATACATCACCAAAGTTAGCATTTAATTATCATTATTAAAAAAAAAAAATAAATAAATAAAAAATAATAATTTTGGATCATTCTGCTGTCTGGCCGTACTCGTTCAGTTGATGACTTATCAGCTTATATTTATTAATAGGCTTAAATAAAAAAAGGCATGTCAATGGAAAATTCATAAAAAAATTTTCAACTAGCAATCGATGGTTCATTGTTTGAAGGCTGGTGTGTTTTATGACCAAACACCTAACTGTTTAGGGTCATGATCATCACCAAAGTGTACATTTTAATTGGGAAAAAAACATGATTTATGCTAATTGGAATGAATTAGTTAGTGTTGATCATTTCTGATCATCCTGGTCTGTCTAGCCTTACTTGTTCGGTTTAAGGCTGGTTAACATTTCACCATTTTCAGGGGGTTAGTGTAACAGAATCGAAACAATATCCACACTGTAATAAATAATAAAATTTGTATTTTTTGTCCTTTCGAAGATTTTAAAGCCAGAAAAGCATAGCAGAAATAAACTATTGCCGTACAAAAAGCCGAGCTGGACTGGATCAACTATAGATTTTACCCCTTATATTTCATGGTCCAATTGATCAAATTACTTCTTTTAATTAATTAATCTTTTCATGTAAGGTATTGGTTGAAATGAAAAAGATTAATTAATTATAGATTATACATTGACTCACAGAATTTTTTTTAGTCGACATTAAAAGATTGAGAAATGACAAAGCACATCTGACAGACCAAGACGATCTACAGCTCTATCACCCATGCAGTATTCAACATTGTTAAAAAGCGTAAATAAACAAGCAAGCCAAACATGAAAAATTGTGATGTCTTGACGGTTCAAACTTTAGAAGCTGGTGCATCTCGAATCATCAGACCGTTCCAGGACCTGCGGAGACAAGAGAAGGATGATATTAGGGATGACTCACCTTTGCGAACAAGTTGGTGAAGTCGCTGGTTAAGATCCTGCGGAGTAGGACTGCAGACACCTGCCGCATGTCTTCGGACAGGCCGGAATTCTGAAGAGTCTGAAGGAGGAAGACGGCCCGGACTTCGATGGGCATCTCGCCGTAGGTTTTCTAAGGGGGAGAAAACGTCTCGTTAGAAGTCTCATCGCTCGCCTTTGAGGAAGAACTGGCACGGCCCACGTCGGCCGGGGGGGATCGTAAATATCAACGGGCAATAAAAACCGACCGACGGCCGTGAAATCAAGAGAAATTCGACAGTTAAAATGAAAACTAACTGTCCCAACCACGCGCTCGGACACATGGATAGCGCAGTATTGGGCAAAATCCTCCAGTTCCAGGTCCCTCGTAAAACGTATCGCTAACTCATAATATTGCATCGAGTCTGTTTTAATTTTACCTCAGCCGCAGTCCGGACATCGTTGTCAGTGCTTAAAAGTGATGACAAAATTTGTTGAAACGTCTCCTGATCTGCCGCCATGACACCCGAAAGAAAGGAATCGCAGAGGTTACACTGGTTGACGGGATCGGTTGAGCCTTTTCCCGCAATTAACTCACACGAGTGGCGGGAACTCGGGAACTCAAGTCCCCCCGGTAAGCGCTCAAGCCGCGGGACACGGATTTTCTCGCGGGTCTGTTTTTCACCGGAGAGGCCTACATCTACGTCAATATCTGGCCAATTTGTGCCAAAATCAGCTGGCACGTTTTTAAGAAATCCCGTTGCTAGCCCCGTTGCTAAACAAATAAGGATCCGTGTTTTGTGTTTTCACCCGTTGCGGGGACCCGGTCGTCGTTTTCACAGTTCTCACAGTTTTCCCCACTCGACTAGAATTTTCCGACCGATTTTCCCATTTTTCGACATGCCGAGCGGGAAATTCAAATTCACGGCCGTCGGGCGGAAGACCTGCGACGCCCTGGAAAATAAGCATAACCAAGAACTCCTCATGAAATGGTTTGCTTCGTACTTTTAATCATTTTTTAACATTAATTGAAAAAATTTAAGCATAATTTTTAATTGATTTAATAATCAAAATAAATGAACACAAAATGCATACATTTCTGTATCCGTCTTTAAGGCCGTCGGTGGCCGCAACGGTTTAGGCGTAAACACGGCGCTCATCACTGTAAGGTAAAGGTCCCGGGTTCGAATCCAGCAGCCCTGCATTCCAACCCGACTTACTTACAAATGGGCTTTTTTCCAAAAAACATCCGCATACCGAAGATTCATATAACGTCGTAGTTGTAATACCCTCGGAAAAAAATGCCTTCTTTACAAAATGGCGTTTTCCTCATTTCAAATTTCAACAATTTTACTCGTAAATTTTTTTTTATCATACAATAAATACAAATTTATTGTGGAAAAATACATTATTACATATTTTGTTTAGATACAAATCTGGTGATTGTTCTAATAATTTGATCCTTACCGATCATTTAGGTACATACACACTGAAGACAGTGAACAACCCAGAAGAGCAAACCAAGGTGAACGTTAAGGATCAACTTATATTGATGTGTTTGATATCAGCCTTAATGTAATAATTATACCTACATAAAAAAAATCAGGGGTTAGCAAATTTGAAAGAAAGAAAAACTCTAAATTTCTTTGTCAAGCTTACAAGAAACTCATCCCCTTCATCAGGACTTTGAAACTATTGATTTAAACGTTTTACAAATATAAACATCTACTTTGATACTCAACATTATGGCTTCAACCATAATAAATATACATTTAGTAGAATTCAACTGTAAGAATTAATCCTATTCGAACAAGCGATGAGAACGAACAAGGCACATCAACGACTTTATTTTCATTTTAGTACAAAATGAATAAATTAGCCAAGTCTTGTGAGTTTAAAAAGTTAAAACACATCTCTTCATCATTTATGAAATCAGGCTACTCGAAGGTGGAAAAGAAAAAGACTGGTAAACAAAGAAAATGCCATCCCTCTTGGATTGTTCCAGAAGAACTAATCTACATGACATTAGACCCATGAAGGGTCAACTACAAAACCACCCGGGGACAGATCTATGTTGCATAACAATTTGGCACTTCTCAATAAACATGACATTTCAATGTCTTCACTCATTGCTTCGGACCAGTGCCAAATCATGTAGTTTTCTGCTCTCAGCAATTTGGTCTAAGGAATTTACCGTCATGTGACTCTAGAAAAACTCGATATTTCTAAATTGCCACAGAGAATTCAAGAGCCCTGAAATATCCAGAGAAATAACCCTTCATGTCTCAACTGTAGCTTTGTCGTAAACAACTTAAACCCATCTGTGTTGGATTCATTGCGGCCAAAGATCCACCATAGGCAACATCCAATACCACTGCAGGGTGAAAAAATCTCATCCACTCTTCAAAGTAAAACTCTTATATTTACTGTGGTTGAGGCCATAATTCCAAGTATTGTAATAGGTGTTTATATTTGTAAATTATATAAACATTAGTAATAGTTTCAAAGTGCTGATGATGAGGAAAGCCTGATGAAGGAACTCGTGTTTTTCTTTCTTTCTTATTTACCTTATACCCTGACAATACTTTCTTACAAATTAATTAAGGTTCATCACTCCACAGACCACATGAGGAAATTAAACAATCACTCTGATGTAAAAAAAACTACATATCCATCTGCCATTATAAAAGTATTTGATGCCTTGATACTTAGTAAATTTCTTTCTAAGTTGGTTAGTTTCATAATCCAGGAACAACATGGCTTTCATGAGGGTTGTTCTACCACATAATTGAGGCAAAGATCTCTCTTGTCTCGGCTATCTTCCTCAAGCGTTTTTATTGAATAGAAAAAGGAAAAGTTCTTAATTTAACAAATACTTCAGTTTAAGACGTGGCTCCCATGGCTTTCAATTAGTTTTATTGCTCAACATGCAATCTCCGTGCAAGGAAGGAATGTTGTCGGACTGGGTTGTATCTTGAAGATGGTGGATCAATGGAGACCCTCTTCTGATGATGAACTCTTCAAGAATATGTATCTCCAAAGAAGTTTCTAGACTCAGATGACGAGTGTCATGGTATCTGACTTTCTATCTTTCTGGCTCTAACTCTGAATTTAACTTCCGATTTCCCGGTGTAGGCCCATCAGGTTACAAACTATGGATGGCAAGACCTCAAAGGGCTTAGTTGATTTCTTCACTGGGTCTACAGGGAGATTTTGATCTATCATCAGTGGCTTAGTCTGTCAAATGCATTTCTACTTTCACTGTCTTTACTGGGAGTAAAATACGACAATAAAGACCCAGCAGTGAAGGTGGCAAAAAACTGAAATGCATCTGACAAACCAAGTGAGCAAAGGTAGATTATGATGATCAAGGGTCAAATTACAAGTCCATCACCCTGCTGACCATAGGAGGAAATCTCACAGAGTTAAAATTATTCTTTTTAAAAATAATATTTGATTTTAAACTGTAATCTTTTCAAAATAAATATAAATCATACACACTGTCATTTGAATAATAAATATTCTTGGTGTTATGTCGAAAAGAGAACTGAAAAGACATTTCATTCACTTTATATAGTAAAGAACCAACTCTTTCTATTAAATCCTTCTTAGATTTCTATGTTGTTTTGTTCCTTTGAAAACTTCTTTGTATATTTTTTCCTTTAGTCTCATTCTTTTCTTTTGTAAGCAAGCCATGTTGCATCACCACATACTTTTTTAAAATTGATCTCCCAGTCCCCCAATAATACTAGGGTATTATTCAACCACATTACTTCCTTATAAACAACCATCACAGGTCCTGATTCCAACAATGATTGTTCTTTTATTCATGCATTCCTCTTCCTGCCCCTACTCAATATCTCAAGCATTAAATGTGATGTTTTTACAATCGTTTTTATTTTATTTGCTATTTATTCAGTTAGATGTCATCACTTTTATAAACGAACTGATTAGTGGCTAAAAAATCTTTGGCATAAGAGTGACATGGCTATATGCCTAAACGGGCAAGACAAAAAAAAAAAAAAAAAAAATCTTTGGCATTTTCTCGACACTTTAACACAATAATGGTGTCATGAAAATCACGACAATTTTTATTTAATTGACTTTTTGTTTATATTTTTGTTATGTTGTAATTTTCAAGTTAAATTATTATTATTAACAATGAAGTAAACCTTATTAATTTTCAAACAAACAATAATTTATTTAGAAAAAAATCTTATTTTTTATTTGTTTAAATTGTTCAGTCAAGAAAATTTTATTAATTTGTTATTTCGATTTGTATTATATAAAAATGTAAATAGTTCATTTGCCAAACAAATAGTTTGAAAAACTAGCGCTGCTTTCGCCATAACGTGTAGTAGCTTGAAGGCAGTCGTAGAGTCTACTTCATATAAACTATCGTTAACAGGTTGGCAAAAGAAAATATTTTAATTCTTTTTTGTATGATTATTTTGATTGAGATTTTTTTATATTTTGTTTCGAAGATTTTGAGTTTGTTTGTTTATTTTTTAAAAAGGAATATAATTTTTTGTTGTAATTCGGATTTTGTTTTATTTGTATTATTTCCACTGCGCAGCAAGGATCTGCTGAATATTATTTTTTATTATTGTCCCATTCGGCAGTGTCCGAATAAAAGATACCACATACCTTCATTACAATGGAAGACAAAATCTTGTTTGTTTCTGTGATGTAATGACAAGTAGTTTGATGACAGAATATTTAAGTAATTTTCCAATGTATCAATCTGAATATTGATTCAGATTATCCCATTAAATAAGAGGTAAAGAAAGAGAAAATAATTTAAGCTATCAGGAGAACAACATTCAGTGCTAATGTTTTTGCTTTTAAATCGATTCATATTGTAAATCATGGTTTAAACAGTACTTTAAAATTTTCTTTTTAATATGAAGATGCTGGTTGCACTTTTAGTCACCGATCTAAATAACAGCCAACTCGTTTTTAGGTCTTTGAAAGGTCATATGAAAGTGAATTATTTCAATTTCAATGAACCATTTCATATTTATGATATGCAAGACTTTGTCGATGTAAGTAGCTCCATGTTCTATAAAAGTCACAATGTTTTAAAAGATTTCATTTTTCAGTCCTTTTTTGCAAGTCCATCTGTCATCAGCGTGATACAAGCAGTAGATTATAATACAAATTCATGGGTCAATTTAGGTAAAGAATGTGATATATATTTTTTGTTTGCTGTTTTATAATATATTTCACATTTCATTTTTCAAAAAGGAATTCCAGCCTCAAAAACTCAATTTGAATCTGTACCCTGTAACGTTACATCTATGGATTTTTTCAAAAGATTGGAAGAAAATAACAAACTTGTGCTATCCGGGCGTCTAATACCATGCCTCGAAGAAACAGTCGACGATTTCGAAGGGTTTTACATTTCGAATACATTACAAGCCGTAAGGATGAACAGAAACAGTCCATGTTTCAGCTTTTTCCTGAGTACACTTTTCAGATGGTTCTTGATAAACACGATGCTTCAAAAGATTTATACAAACAATCTGAAAGGAATCAGTTTATTTTTCAACTTTTCAAACACTTGGTGCTCGGAGGGAAGTGGTGTCAGTACGAAGATACCCTCTCACCTTACTTGGAAGTTACAAAAAGCCTGTATAAGGATCTTGTAAGGTAATTTTCAATAAGTGCATATTAAATACTCATGTATCTTTATTAATCTTATTTATGTCTCAGTGTTGAGCGATACGAGAAAGAGAAAAACTTCTTTATCAGGTCTGTCGTACTCAAGTGTAAAGCTTATGGAGAAAACGGCGAACCCATTTGCCCGACAAAACCTGATCACATTCAAAATTTTATTTATCTAATCATCGATCCATTCAAGAGACAGGTTGCTGTGTTATATAATCAATTTTGTGAGATGTTTGTTTGCTGAGAAGTCATAAATTATCATTCACCCTCATTTGCGACCTTATTTGTAATAATTTTTCAGATTTGAAACAATAGTGTTGTTTATGCCAATGTAAATATTTTTATTTAGTTTAATTGTTCTAATTAGTAATTTAAGTTTTTATATTATTCTTCTATTTCAATGGGAAGCTTCTATAAATAAAATCAGTATAAGAGAAAATTCTTAAATCCAAGAATGGACTAGAAGAAGAGAAAGACATCACTTTTCTCATCGGTTGTTTACAGGCCACCAGTTTGCATGAACATACCTTTTGCTTTAGTTTATCACCAAGACATCAGTACGCATGAATGTACCTTTTGCTCAAGTTTGTCTGCCAGTACACATGGACGTCAGGATCCAGTTCAGCTATCTACGAGTACTGGCAGATGCACTATTTCCAACAGGACATCACTGCACTTCATTCAACCAAATTAATTTGTCTTTGTATGTATTCTTCAACTATTTACATGTTCCAAATCATGCCTGAATTCAATTTTTTTTTAAATAATAAATTTGTACTCACTAGAGAAATTGGATATTATTAAAAAATCATGTTTAATCCCTTTATTCAACAACTGACACTTATCCCTGATAGTACCCAGGCTTGCAGGGTAGATACATAATCCTTTCTCTCCGGCCGACTTCTATAAGAAAGAATAACCCGTGTAAAGACCAAAATCAGCAAGAAAATACTGACAAATCCAAATATTTACAGGTTTGGCCAAATTAAAATATTTTTCAAGTTTAGATCAATTCATGTTGAACGGGCATAGGGTCACTTACTGGGTCTGCCCCCATTTGCAGGTTTTAAGTTATTCAAACACATTTCGTCATTGCATCACCTTCAGTGAGGGATTCACTCCCTGAGTTCCTCACTCCTCAATAGAGGAATTCTGCTCTAGGCTTTAATGAAAGACAAGGAGTGATAGACACACCAACATACTTATTATTCATGCACTACATCAATTTTCTCACTTTAAAAAAAAATAATAATAAAAAAAACAAAAAACAATCTGTCTAAGGTACAACTTACACTTTTGTTTGGAAATATCTGTCGAGTGTCAGACAGAAAATCACTTTGACTGTTTATACACTGATAGAAATTTATGTTACAATATGTAAACGACAGTTCTCAAAATGTGAAACATGAAATAAATATATGACCCGTTTACCTACAATTATCTTGACCTGATGAAAGCCTCAAAACATACAATTGTGGTCGGTGTAATTATTCGAAAGATGAAAAGGAAGAAAAAAGTTCTTGTATGGGTTTGAGAGTGGGTTTTGAGACGTGAAAAATTCTGTGCCTACTAGCTAGCAAGTAGTTAGCTCAGTATTGAGGATCCAGTTCAATTTTCCAATTTTTGAAAATGAAACGTGAAAGCTGATTTTGAAAAGCTTGCTTGTAAAATCGGTCCTCTTATAAAAGCAAGCTATAAAATTCAGAAAAGCTATTACTTTCTGTAACTTTGAGTTTTTTAGCATCTGGTAAGTACATGATATGGTATAGTACAAAAGGATACTAGGAAGCAGAGTTTGTGCTCCCCTGGCACTGCAGCCTTCTGGCTTATTGTACCTTCCTAGTTACTTAGTTCAGTGCAATAGACTCAATCCTTCTCCTTAGACATTGTATATACCCATGTTGTGTAGATGTTTTCTCAGATGCCAGTGACCGGTTAGTAATCCTACTCTTCTCTGAGTTTGGCCCTCTCCAATTGAAGCAATGCTTTTGCCAGTCTTGGTGAGGGTTGTTTCACCATAAGTTTACTATGTCTAGCACTGTGAGTTTATCCACTTCTTTTGTTTTGTTTGGATCCATTCTGCGATGGAGGATTCTATTTTTATTCTTGTTATCCCAAGTATAGGTTCGGGGACTATGTATGGCCTTGCAGATCCTCCTCTGGCCAGACTGTCTGCTTTGTCGTTATCCAAAATTCCCCTGTGCCCTGACACCCAAGATATCATCAGGTTGTTGTGTTCACCCAGGGTTTGTAGATTTTGGATACATTCACTGACTAATTTTGATCTTTTACATGGTAATGCTTTAATGGCTGCTGGTAAGTACATACTACTATTAAACAGAAATTGTATTTTAATTTTTTTTTTTAATTTAAATCCCTCTTTTTTTTATCACTCATGTTTACACAACACTTATTGCAATGGCAGAAACGTAGATAATGGCCAACTTTTGCGACAGATTGAACTTGTAACTAACCAGTGTTTACATTGTAGAAGTGTCTACACAAATAGCTAGTGGTTGAAATATGTATCTCTAGCATAAAATTTCAATGTTTACATTACCCGTGATTTCAGTGTGACATAAATATCACGAATAACTGTCATATGTAAATGTACCTTAACACAATTTACCCCTCCCTTCTAAAGACCATGTAATATATATAAAGACCATACTATTATATATTGAAATATTTGTCATAGTTCGGAAGAGTTTGGCAATTTCAAATATTTGTTAACTTTTGATCAATTAGTTTCAACAAATATAATTTTTTTGGCCAATTAGATATCCCTTGATTGTGTCAAAATTAGAATATATGCACTTTTTTTTTCATCTCAAGTTCTATTGCAAACTGCAAGGGTGTGATGTCCATTTTTTTTCTGCTCTACCGCCTGTCTGAGTTATTTTGGGAGAGGGAGGTGGTTGGTACCAAATATCCCTCTTTGTTGGCTGTGAGGGTTTGGTTTTTTACAAACATTACATATTTTAGGTTTGGTCAATTAGAATATTCAGGATTGATTTGACAAATTATATTTTTCACCAGGTTTGAAATAAGCTGAAATAAATAAAAATGTTTTAAATTTGGAACAGGAAAAGTAAGAATGACTTGATGTGGTACTTCTATGACAGTTTTTGTGGGTTTTCAGCCAAAGAAAAGTAAGAATGATATTTTCTACATGCATTTTATTTAAACATTTCACAGTTGGTAACAATAAAATAGTAAGTAAACAAAAAAGAACAATAAAAGCCAACATTTTCCGAATCCACGAATCACAGAATTATCACATTGAAATCACAACTCTCCTTAACATTACAAACAACTAAACAATAAATATTCACATTGTTAATATTTATTTATTCAAAAAAGGAAAAAATATTTTTAACTTCATAATGACTATACTAAATATAAATGTTAACAGTCAGATGCTTGTAAAAATAATTTAAATGTACAAATCCGGGCTAATTAACTCTAAATAAACTATATATTTTAGTTCCCAAACAAGTTTCACAGAGTATAAATAATTCTAATAAAATATTATCGTTTTTAAAAAAACATTAAGGTAACAGAAATAATTAATAACTCATTATCATTTAGATACTTTCAATATAACTTTTTTTCTTATTTAATGATAACTTATTACAGTAAGGTAAAGGTCCCGCGTTCGAATCCAATGGCCCCGCATTCCAACCCGACATTACAAATGTTTTTTTTTTCTCAAAATCAACGGCACCCAAAGGATCATATAACCTCGTAGTTGAAAAAAAAATCATGCTTTTAAATCTCTACATATTAGAACTTATCTGATAATATTGCCAAGGTGCCAAGACTACATTTCCTCATTTATTAATTTTGAATCAATCAATTTTACTTTATATTGCATAAATATTTTGTGAAGTATTTATCAGAAACTAGATAACATGCTACAACATTAAAAAAAGGTAAGGATTGTTAATTAAATTTTGGAAATCTTGCTGAACAGACTCATTATTAATTTTACTACTTTGTGAAATAGGACGTTTCAAAACAGTCTTGCTAATTTAAAAAAAAATCAGACCTACTTATTAATAAGACATACTTGTGGTTGGTGTAACATTTAGCAAGTTATATTTCTAGCCTTTGAACATGTTCTATGCACCGTTATTTAATTAATTTTAAAGCAAATTGCATAAACCTTGTTGTTTACGTGCAAATTTTACTTTCTAAAAATCACAATTTTAACATATATAATATCTTATACTTAAAAACAATTATATGCTGGTTAACACACAGTACCTTTATGTTATATACACATATATATTTATTTATATTTTAATACAGACTCTACAGTTTATAAAGTTTGTTGTTAAAATAACACTGCCTCACAAAAGTAATCTATCTATTAAAAAAATAATTTATATATTTATTTGTGTGTGTAGGTGTCGTAATAAAAAGTTGTACATAAAAAGCAAATTTTAGTGCTACTGTACATCTTTTTCATTAGGCTAAAACATTTTATATGGTCTTTATATATTTTGTGTCTTATGCAAGAGCATGTACATATATTTATCAAAATTTAAATATTTTGATTAAATGTATTAACGATATCGTATAATTTCTTAATTGCATTGCATATCTATCGACAAGTTAAAAATATCAAGAAGCCTACATTTATTTTGTGCACTCATTTGTAGTAACATCACTACTTTTTCATTAAGTTTTAAATTCATACGGTTTAATGATAAAAATGTCATCACATAAAGTGATTTCTATCTGTTTTAAACAGCTCAGCATATATAAAAGTTGTGAAATAAGTGATTCTAATAGTTTAAAATTCTTATTAGAAAAAAATCAATTGTATTTTTTATTTATTTTATATTTTTATTATTCCATATAATATAAATTTCTTGGTTTTCTTTTTGTTGACTTTTTATATTTCTTGGGCTTCTTTTCAGGTACTAGACAACCACCAAATGAAAATGAGTTTGATGGTTGTCTAGTTCCTGAAAAGAAAACTAAGAAATATAAAAATAATACAACCGAAAAAAGAAAAGTTAAAAAATTATCATATAATATAAAGTTTTACAGCAAGTAGACTTCCAGTAAATTTAGGACAGCTTACCCTACCCTTAAGGATCTGATTGGCTGAAGAAGAATTATTCAAAATGTTTCATTGAGACAACTGTAAAAATCAGTATTAGCAAAATACCTGAGCAATGTAGCTTCTGCAAGGATTGACTATAAAAAAAGAAAAAAAAAAGTTGAGCCGGCTCAGTTGGGATTTTTGGATTTGTTTTTTCAATGCGGATACTGGTGAATTCCATGAGCCGACATATTTATAAAACCGTGTACACAATTAATTTTAAATCACTGCTCTCTTATGGTCTAGTGTTTTGGTAAATAGTACTGCCATGATTAAGGTGTTCTGAACCCCTCAAAAAAAAAATTTCACATTATGAGTGGTGAGGAATAAGGCACTCTTGCCATCAGCTTTTTGTAAATAACAAAATAGACTCTAACCTGCCAAATGCAAAAAAATCAAATCCTTTTCCCTACTATTTTGTCAATTCATTCTTATAATTCTTGCTCCAAGAATGATTTTAGATCAGGTCGTTATAATAGTCAATGGTCTAATAAATGTGTTTGTGTTTCCCACATGGGAACATACATTTTCAAGGAAATGCTAATATCAAAATGATTAATAGTTTAATCTTTTCAAGTTTTAAATGGGCTTTGAAGATACATTTATAAGGAAAATCCTATTATGATCTAAATGAATTTTTTAGTCCTTCATGGCCATGATACATTTTTGTGATAATTTAATGGTATTAATTTATTTGCATTTTAACGAGTCTACATACAATGTACAATATGACAATAAATGATTTTATTCTAGTCTAAGAGCAAAAAATAAGTACAAGAACCGCTACACTCCTTGATAAATAGATTATGCTCCATAGAATGAGTGCAATGTTTATAACAAAAAGTGGACAGTAATAGACAATTATTCACAGGCATTGACAATTCACAATGTTAGAAGTGGTGAATGATGGAGTGAGTGCGGTGTACAATCCTTTTTTTAAAAAAGATTCATAATTTTGTCAAGTATTGTCCAATTAGAACAGTTTTTAGGTTTGGAATTAGAATATTCTTCAGATTTGAAGTCGATTTTAATATTTGACAGGTATGGACAAATTGAAATATTAATGAGGTATGACAAAATATAATTTGATGCAAATCCAAATGACAAGACTCCAACAGAAAAAATGCAGAAAATTGAGAATTTTTTACCTAACAGGATGAATGAGGACATTTTCTAGATTCAGTGAACACAATTAGAATTTTGTCGGACTTGGGCAAATCAATATTTGTAGGGTATGACAAATTAGAATATGTCATGCGTGAACAAAAGCAATTTTAGCAGATCCATGTGATGAGAACAAACCAACAGAAAATTACACTTTTTTTTTCAAAAATGTATGAATTAGGACATGTTCTAAATTTGTACAAACTAGAATAATCTTCAGATTTGAACACAATTAAAATTTTGTCAATTATAGGCAAATTAATAGCTGTAAGTACGGACAAATTAGAATATTTGTCAGGTATGAAAAAAATAGAATTTTATGCAAATCCATATGACGAGACGTCCAATAGAAAAAAAACAGAAAATTAAGATTTTTTTAACGATTGCATAAATTAGGACACTTTCCAAATTTGGAAAAACTAGAATATTCTTCAGATTTGAACATAATTAGAATTTTGACAGGCATGGACAAATTAAGATTTGTCAGGTATGGATAAATTAGAATTTGTCAGGTCTGAACAAATTAGAAAATTTGCCTGGTATGAACAAAATAGAATTTTATATAAATCCCTATGACGGGACATCCAACAGAAAAAATGCAGAAAATTGGGAATATTTTAGTCCAACAGCTCTTTATGACAAAAATATGATGAAAGACTGGAGGAACTAAGCAAGTAATTAATTTCGGAGAAAAACTGAAAAGTGAATAAAAAAATATTCACAATAACAAGAAACAAACAATAAGAAAGAAAATATTTATCAGCTGTTGATAATCAATGATTAATTATGTCTGTAAGGGAGTTCACCTATTAATTTTATTGACCTCCTTTTCTCAAAATTACCGACTCTTTGTCAAAGCGAAGAATGTATAAAGTCTTATAAGCATTTTGGAGCCTATTACTGAACAAATATCTGAGTATTTGCTATAATTGTTATTTTTCTTTAAAAACAAAAATATTTTCTGACGACTACATGTTGTTTCAATTTTTCAAGTTATTTTGTTCTGCAGTCATACAATGGACTTGATTTCAATTTAAGATGATCCTTTCAATCAGAGAAATACAGTGTTGTCTTTATTTTATTTCATACAGAGAAATAATGTTTTTGAGAGATATTTTCACCTAGCTATAACAATGTGAAAATACAAGAGTTAATGATATTTTTTCTGTTAGAAATGACCCTGTTCAAAAACTTTTTATGAAATAAATCTTGTGAATAGAATATATATCTTTTCTTTGTTAGTTTAATATTTTTTAATTTGTCTTGAAATCACTGGCCTCTTGAAATTCTAAAAGTTAACTTTGCAATAAAATTAAACTATTAGGAAAGTGAAATTTATAATTTTATTTGTACCACATTATTTCTACTTAAAGCCAGTTACACGAGGCGGCTTTTTAATAGATTTTAGGGAATTAGCAACTATAATATATTATAAGGGATAATAATTGTTATGCTAATTACATACACATAAAAAAGTGTTTTAAATGCATTCCACGTTGCTTTATTTTAATCATGCTTGTTATGTAATAGAAATATTTATAGTGCATCTTGACACTTAAAAAAAAATATATATATAAAAAAATATAAGTAATATAAAAATTAAACTGAGCAAATGAGATGCACCATCAAAATTAGTTACTCCATGTTTATATTAAGAATCATAGTGCCACTTAACTTGACATAAATGTATTGATCTGTCAAAATCAGCACAAGCTCATCTGTTTTCAAATATAGGTGAATCTTGAATTATCGCACCAAAGCTAAACAAAGTAATTGAGAATTGAGACTTGTTCAACACTTTGTTAAATTCCAATTGAAGTGATTTTCTTTCTTAAACTATTTTTTAATATTAGCCTGTTGCGCCTTATTATTTATTTTAGTCTGTTTTCAATTTAATCGCTGCCGATGTTACCACACATCCGGCAATGATTTGAAAGTACTGCATCATTTCAACAGGCTCTGCATTACTGCCATGGCAGACCTCTTGTATCCATCACCAAAATGATTCCTAATAAATTGTATAGCAAACAAAATAATTAACCAATTCTGTTTTTATAAAATAGAATACTAACCAGCCGTTGAGATAATGAAAAAGAGTATACAGCCTCTGCCTTCCTTCAAATCCTGGTGTTTTTGGTATTATTTTATGATAGGCGTCATAGAATCCCTTTGAAAATGTTCCAAACATGCCCGATATGGCTAGGTCGTATTCATGATGCCCATAAAATGCAGCAGGATCAAACATGACTGAAATACATCTCATGTGAAAATAGATATTTATAAATTAAAAAAAAAAAAAAAATACCAGGATGGCGTTTTGTTTGAGCAACATTTCCACTCCACAAGTCACCATGTAATAGAGAAGGTCTAATTTTCTGATCTTTGAAAAATTTTGGTACTATGATCTGAAGTCTTGACCACATCTCTATAGCTTCCCTGTCACCTTTCTGTTAAAACAATAGAATGAAATTTAAAAAATTAAAAACAATCAAAGACTATTCATACTGAATGATTTGAAAACCTACTTCTTTTTCTAGCAGCCTAAATTGGTAATCCAACCGGTTTTGAGAGAAAAAATTCTGGAGGAGATTAAATCAAAAATTAAACAAGAGAGGGAAGAAAGAAGCATTGAAAGAGAAACCCTTACCACCCAATCTTCGTTCCATTCATTTTCTTGGGGAATGTAGCCACAACAAGTGGTTGTGTGGAAGCCGAACTGAGCTACATAATCAGCCTGCGGTTTGTCGGTGATCCGGTTTGACCGACTCTCTAATAAAACGTTCTGCATGTGCATCTTTGCCAAATCCTCGCCAAGCCTGGATGAAAGACTTCTGAGACCTTTCATCTCGATGAACTCCATGACTAGACAGGCCCCTCCTTCTGGATTGTCCAATACAATTATTGGCTTTGGAACTGTGACAATGTTGGTTGCAGCCAGGGCTCTCAAACCCTCCATTTCTCCATCAAACATCAGCCTTGCCTAAAATGATGTTTTTATTAGATTTTTTTTCAATTTTAACAGTGAATAAAGAAATGCCGACTACAGACATATTATGGTTTAAAGATGGCTCTACGACTGAGTATGGATATGGGGTGGTGTGGCTACAGAACTACAGAACAGAATTGCATCAAGGACAGAGGTCAGATCCCAGGACAGACATTGAGGGCAACAACAAAATTACCCTGATTTGGGAACCAGGGCATTCGAGCAAAGGGACGAACAGGAAGCCAATAAATTGACCAAGGAAAGTTCGATGAACACCTTTTGGTTCCCAGCCTTTTAGCAGCATACCAAATAGCTAAAAACATAGATCCTTCAGACAATGGGTTAAAAAAAGTTCCCTATCTAATGGGATTGTATTCCAGGACAGACATGTGAAACATTAATAAATAATTTATTAAACAACCACCAAAGAAACTAATGGCAAAACAAATAAACCTAGGCTGTATTAGGACTAGAATGGTAGTAGGATGAATGACTGGATACTACAGACTCCAGAGGCATATATACTTAGAGCTGCAGAATCAAGCCTGTGCAGTTAGGAAGAAGTAACAGCAGATCATGTCTTCTCTAGTTCTATACAGGCTGAGATTCGTACTCCTCAGAGAGGAAAAACCAAGGTATGAAGGAAACAGCTTAAGCTTTGGGATCTTTTGGATAGTTAATTTCCTAGGTTTTCCTTCACAACAAATCTACAGAACACTTCAAAATGGTAGTTTGGACATTTCTGATCATTTGGGTCTGCCTATCCTTGTTATGTTCCTTAATTAAATATGCCATAAGGCAGAACTGTATCTATCAAACAAAAATAGTGAGGATAGGGATACTGATGAGAGCTCATTCAATGTAAAACAATAAGTTGAAAGATAAACAAAAAAGAGGTGTTTTCTTTCTTATGATTACTTTTGACATGGTGGTATACCTGAAGTATTCTTTTGATCTTGTGAAAAACAGTACCATATATTTNAGTTTAACTTCGTTGAGGAACTTTGGATGTCCAGAAGTATGTGAAGAATGAAGAAGCTGTTTATTTCGAAATGTTACATTACTTGATGTAGTATTTATTAAGAATATTCCGTGTAGACTTCTAGATATTGTGTCCCCATGTTTCGTTATTGTGTCGATTTCTTCTTTGAGAAAGCTGGCTAAATATTGATTTAGTTCAGCTATCCAGGTTACATAGTTGTCGTCTAAATTGATGCTAGTGTATTTGCAGGATGTTGTATCTCCTGTTAATACGATTTCTTTCTCACAGTTGTTCTCTTCATGATTAATCAATTGCGTTGAGCATACAGATATTGATTGAAATTTTTTACAATTATTGTCTAAAGGTTCAATATTTAGTTTATTTGAGTTCGCTCTTGGTTTCAGTAAATACTTTACATTTGGAACAATTGTTACAAAATTAGAGTTATGTGTTGTTGGTACTGGAATTAGTTTATATAAATCATACATTTGTTTTCTTACTAATGGTAATTGTAAAAGATAAATAATTTGATTGTTTACAATTTTACATTGTACACTAATTAAATTTTCAAATTCAAAAATGTTCCTTAAACTTACTTCAAGTGGTAATTGATCCTCATAATAAGTAGAAATTCTAGTAATTTCCTTAAACAATTCGTGAGGAGATATAATACTAGGGTGTAAAGTCTGTAGTTTACAAAATGTTAATGAGTTTTCAATATCCTCTACTATATTTAATAGTATTTCATAAGTGATATGCAATAAATTTGTTGTATCTCTTAATTTCTCTAATTCAATATAATTGTTTAATTTTTTATTTACAGCTAAAATTTTCGATTTTAGTTCGGCTGTATTTTCTTCAACTACTGTTAATGATTTATTAAATTCCTCAATGAGTTCATTGATTATTGAATATTGCAAATTTATTTGTTTCTCAAAATTAATTTGACTACCTTGTACATTTTCAATATCTTTATTAAATTGAGCTCCATCGTAAGAATCTAGATTACCTGTAATAAATTTTATGATGGATCCTAATCCATTAATCAAACCTCTTTTAGTTCTAATATTGTTAGTATTTTTTACAAAAACTATTTCTAACTTTTCTAATATTATTCCTCTAGTATTATTTATTAATACTAAATAAGTTACAATGTCTCTTAATTTTCTACCATTATCAGTTACATATTCTACATTAATTTTATAGCTAATATTCTTATTATTAATACAGATATATACTTCATCATAAATTTTATCCAAGTTGTGTAATTGTTGAAACAATAGGTCAAATTTAATATAATGAATGAAAGTATGTTTTGACGTTTCCAACCTGGCTGGACCAAGATTTATGGGTATTATCCCAGGGTTAAGCGAGATATCTATTATATCAGCTCCTGATGCGTTGATTCCAAAGAGAAGGAGGAAGGGCCTGCAACGTTTTCGCTTCGCATTAGTTTTCTTGGTCTTTTAATATTTGACAAGTGTATTTTTCCTACCGTGTTATAATGAGTTGGGACTATCTCTGCCGTTTTTAAATTTTTATCAACAGATTTTAATTTTTCCTTCTTATACTTATTTTTTGTTTTTGTTTGTATCTGCTTATTTTTAACAAAAACGTCTTCAGGGATTTCTGGCAGAAGTTCTCTATTTTTATTTAAATTTTCAATTAAAGAAGCTTTATTTGTTTTACTACGTTCCCTAATTTTAGAATACAACAATTTTAGTTTTTCTTTGTGATTAATAACTTTTGACTTCTTCGGATTACATTTCACAAGAGATATTTGAATTTGATTCACACAATGATTGATCGGACCTTCAGTTATTGGGATTGATAATCCTGTATTTCCTTCTGAATTTGAGTGTCTCGTTTGTTGTGAATCTTCGTCGATAATGATTCTGTTTTCATTTAAATTATCTTCATCTACGTTCACGAATGTGAAATCATTATCTATGGTGTCAGGCAAATTTAAGATTTCTCTTTCAGGAGAAGCTAAAATTGAATTCGCAAGGTTTTCCTCCCTTAGCTCTGGAAATTCTTCATAGAATTCATCTAGCAGGGTATATATTTCTTCATCATCAACCTTGGAATTATTGGGATGTTTACCTTTTACTATAGCCATATTTATTTGGACTCTAGATAAAGCATCCGCGTTTTGGTTCAATTAACTTAGGTTAAAGGATTCATCTACGGAATTTTTGGGTGGTTGTTCCTTAGCATCCATCTGGAAAACTCGTGATTTTTGAAAAGAGTTTCTTGTTGAGATGCTCATGGGTGTTTCTTGGTTACTTTGTGAAAATGGAGTGAAATTCTGTTTAATTTGTGATGGTTTGTTGAATTGAATGGGTCTTTGTGTAAATTCGTGTGGTTTGAAATTTTGTTTTTGATTTGTATTTTGTCTATGTTGTTGGATCGGTTGTTGGTCTATTCTCTGCATATACTGGAAGTCGTTTAACATTAACTTTTCAATGTCTGACAAGGTTTTAGGATTCCTAGTGGCTAGGTTATTTCTTAAAGGGTCTCTAAGACTACTTATAAAATTGGTGGCCACTACTTGCTCCTGAAATCTTATCAAATATAATTTTTCGTTGTCTGTACCGTCTTCCAGCTGTATTTTAGCTCGGAATAAATCAAACCTTTCCTTAATTTAATTTAATGTTCGCAAAGGGGATTTTACATTTAATTTCAACAGGTCAACCAGGATACTAGCTGGACCCTGCCTGTCTCCAAATTCAGTTAATAAATGTGATTTTAATGTTGACCAATCTTGGAAATTTAAATTTCTTAAATGTTCGTTGGCCTTATTTACTAGTTTACCTTTAATATGCATAAAACATATAGTTTTTTGAGGGTCTGATATTGGAGGTACTAATTCGGAAACGATATGTTGTGCCTCTTCAACCTTCATAATAAACTGTGTTAGTGTTTTTGGGTTGCCATCATAACTGGGGATGGCATCCAAAATAAATCTTAATTCCGCCAAGTTAGCCATGTTAGTGTTAAGAATAACAATAGTAATATTATTTTAAAAAAATTAAACAATTTTACAATAACAATAAAAATAATTGCTAAATTAAATTGTGAAACCAAGAGTTTTATAACATGCAATACAATTTATTTACTCACAAAATTTCAATCATTTCTGTGTAGTCGCTGATGTTCTTGAGTTGAATGTTCCCGATGAACGTGGTTTAGGATTTTCTAACTGTTAATACAGTAAAGTTCGTATTCATCGAACCCGAAAAGTGTCCTACCGACTGCGCCAGTTATGTGCNTATATATTATGCAGGGTGGGCAATCAAGACCCGAGGGGTTAAATGCCTGGGTAGACTCGTACCCCATCCCTAAAAGGTCCGGGGACTTGGTCGGCTCATGTGTCCTGCATAAATCTCTTGGACTTGTACACAAACCCCAAGATTTTGGACTCACATGAAGGCAAGCTTAAAATAAAATACGTAAATACAGTTTTTATTCTGTAATTTTTTTATGGTGAGATTTTTTATTACTCTGACAAAGACAATGATGCAAGCCTCACTCTGAGTGATCCAAGGAAAGGAAGTCATACTCTAGATAATTTTATTGTATTGAATGATTTATCAGAAGATACATATATAGACAAGTTTAAACTAAAACAAACAAATACAGTGTTCTCTTTTCAATACGTAAATAATGTTTACATGGTAATGCAGCTGAAGTTTTCTGTTAATCCATTTATGTTTTAGTGGTCAATTGACCAAGTTACTTCTTTCAATTAATTATTCTTTTTATTTAAGGTCTTGATTGAGATAAAATAGTCAGTGTCACGAGCAGGATTCGAACTCACGACCTTCGGCTAGATACACTGCTGCTCTACCACTTGAGCTATCGTGACTTCGATCCTCTCGGACACCAACTCTCCATCTCAACACAACCGTTCGAATGTTTACCCCTCCTTGCCATTTTTAAATGTCGTGTAATCAGGATTCAATTTTCAGCAAATTATGAAGTGGCCAAGGGAGCTGTTAATGAAGTGATATTTCTTTTACTTATCAAATATTAATCCATTTATGTTTTAGTGGTCAATTGACCAAGTTACTTCTTTCAATTAATTATTCTTTTTATGTAAGGTCTTGGTTGAGATATCCCGATATATCTCGCTCGTGACACTTGACTGTCTCAACCAAGACCTTATATAAAAAGAATAATAAGAAAAATAATATTATTTGAAAGAAGTAATTTGGTCAATAGACCACTAAATTTAATAGTAAAACGTAGTAAAACTTCACTAACAGCTCCCCATGGCCACTTCATAAGTTGAAAATGGCAAAAAGAGGGAAAAATTTGAACGGTTGTAGGTTGAGATGGAGAGTTGGCGTCCGAGAGGATCAAAGTCAAGATAGCTCAAGTGGTATAGCAGCAATGTATTTAGCCAAAGGTCGTGGGTTCGAATCCCGCTCGTGACACTGACTTTTTTTATCTCAACCAAGACTTTACATAAAAAGAATAATTAATTTTCTGTTAATCTTAACAAGGACAACGAAGCAAGCCTCACCTTGATTGATCCATGGAAAGGGCAGACATTCTTTAAATTATATTGTGTTGAAGAATCATCAAGTAGTTTGCTTCATATAAACATAATATTGTTTAAGTAAAAATATGCAAATACAATTTGTTTTATGAAATATTTTCAGTCGTGGCGCACCTGAGGTTTACCGTTACTCTTGACAAATACAGTGCCATTGTCTGTGATGTACGCCTCGCCCTGATTGATGCAGCCTCCTCCGCTCTGTCCCGTGATCTGTAGGGTCGTTGTGTCCAGGGCATTCTTGAGGAGCGTTTCCATCTGCATGTACTGCTGGGCCATCGGGCACGGCGAGTGCGATTGCATATTTCCTTTTTAATTGTACGAATCGAATAGAATCTTTGATGCGAGATGACTTTTAACTTTTTTAAAATTAATGTCAAGTTTGACAGAAAAAACAATGGACTTTTGTATATAGAACCGCTAGCCTACCTCCCTCTTTTGGCCTTCGATTCCACTTTCCAAGAGAACTCAATCAGGTAACGTCATGTAAACTTAAACGTCATTTTCGGGGGAAGGAGTAGAACCAAATATTCAAAGCCCTCGGACAAATACACCAGTATTTTTTCAGCTGAAATCCAAAAATACATCGCTCTCATGTCAGCCAGCAAGTGATCAAAGAATTACCCTCAAATATCTCAATAACTCAAAAATGGTGATCAATTGCAAAACTAAACTAAACAAATTAGTACGCAAAACTATGTTACATTCTCCTAGGTCCCAGGACAAAATTAAAGGTATGGAGATGTATTAGAAAGGGTGTAATATACTACGCCTTTTAAGAGCTCCCATTTTGTGCCTATTGTACACCGCTGTGTCCTATTTCATCAAGGAACTTATAAAAGTTCGTTTTGCCTAATGTACTGGACTTTAGAAAACAACTGAAATATATACCAATATTTATTTAGAAATTGTGAGATGCTGTCTGGTGTGATGTAGGTTTCAGAAAAACCTTTTCTTTATCGTGCCGTTTCAATCTTTATTGAGATCATCTTCAGGGCTCAAAGTGTTTGCCTTCTGTGTAATTGTGCCATTCTTGCGTGTCGTGTCGAGAGTGCCCATGCTAATCACTACACATACCAATAGATGCGACACACGAATACTTCGGACCTTATAAGGAATTTGGTTAGTAGGCCCGTTTTCAGTCAATGAATTTCTTCTACAAACACATTGTACATCCCAAAACTTCCTCCTGCGGGGAAGTGTAGCACCACAGTTTGTTAATAGGTGTGTTGGTGTCTCCTCTGCCTCTTTGCAATACATGGGCTGTCTTGGATTCCAATCTTCTTTCAAATTTGCAATGCCCTATTAAGAATCCTGTTAGGATTCACAGTTTTTTCCTGCTTCCTTTGATACATTCTGTCTCTTCTTTCCTTCTGAAATTTGTTAGAATGTTCATGGATTGTTTGGGTCCAATGAGTTAATTCCATTGTTCCCTCATTTTCTTTTTATTCTTCTGTCTGAGCTACTCATTGATAATCTGGGTTCCTATGCCACAGAAGGGAAATGAAGAAGCAAATGCCCTTGCAAGAAAAGGGGGTCTGCTGCACCTAACACCTCTGACGGTCCTTAACCCTATTGTGGTATAAGCATCAACACTAACAAGCACCTTAACAAAAAGATATGGTTTCAAAAAACCATAAAATTCAGTGACTAAACATAAACAATCCAAAAATTTTCTAGGGAGATTTGGAAGAGAGAAACAGCAGAATGCCTCAAAGGAAGCAGAAATAGACTGAATCCTAACAGGATTCCTATAGAGTACTGCGAACTTAATGAATATGTGGAAGACTGGTTAGGACAAAAAAAAGTAGCAGAAGAGACCAACGCACCTACTAAAAGACTGTGGTGCTACATTTATCTGAAGATGTAAATGTTTTGGGTTGAATGTAATTGTAGAAGAAATTACAACCACCAAAACAACTTAATAATAAAATTCAAATTCCCAAAACAAATGGGACTCACCAGTGTGCTATAAATAGCATAAAGGGCACAGTATGTCAAATAACACCGATTTTTTGCATCTACATCTCTATTATTTAAAATTAATTTTTTAGATCAGCCATTATCAAAGTGTAGAATAACTATGGAAAATTTCCTTAATGAACCCATAGACATATCAAATCTAAATCAATATTCAATTATGCAAGAGTATTTGTTTATATTTATGTACGCTAAACTTGTAGCATACTTGGCTTTTGCAGTTTTTAAACAATTTTAGATCAAATAACTGTATAATAAAGTGTAAAAAGTTGCAAGGGCTAAAATTATCATTGTAAAAATCTTTACTTGCTTCTATTTCTCATACTGAAAAGTTGGGGTAATAAATACATCATTTGTTGTAAAGAGTTATTATTTACTAACAAATTAATCAACAATGTATGTATTGAAGTCATTCTCAGCTTGCAATTGTGGAGTGGGATGAATATGTTGGTACAGGATAGAGGCTCACTTTAAGGGTCCAGTAACTTGCACATTTTGCATAGTTGTAATGCATGTATGTAATAATACAAAATGCAAACTTTTTTTAAACTCCTGTGTACATCTTGTAAAATCCACCTGATAATTTAACTTCTTTTTAGGCTAGCTATTCTCAATGTGTCCAATTTTGTAATTAAATGAGCATATCCACACAGGATTTTGGAAGAGTTTGGAAAAGTAAAAGTAGTAGTAAGTAGTAAAAGTACCCCAGTTAATGGGATAATTACAATAAAAAAAAAAAAAAAAATCAGTAGCTCAAATTTTAACTCTATGTATAAGTTAGGGATACTCAATCTCATATTTCTCACACTACATATTCATGTTTATAAATAACTTCACTCTCAATACACAAAATGGACAGTACTATATGTAATAAAACAGCCCTATTTCTTCCAAAATTGGAAAAGAGGAAGAATGCCATATTGGGTAGTATTCCTACACATTCTATAATGGGGCCAAGGAATGGCACCCTTCAATTAAATGGGACACATCGAGCAACCTTTCTCCACATGCTGGACTCTTACACAGACTTTGGCCCAAAAGTAAGTGTCCGTGTGCCAACCTCACATGAACTATTCTTAATCAGGTGATCCCTCTTCTATGATTCAGATCCTACAAGGGCCACCTATCAACAGTGAGAGCTTCAATCCATCGCACCAAAGATGCCACTTTATTTTAATCATATTGTAATTGCATTTGTAATGTTAAGAGGGAGGCCAGTTCTGTAGGTTGGGATGTCTCGGCCTTTGCTGTCTTCATTACCCACCAAACCTATATGCCCAGACAACCACCATTTTGCTGAGACACTAGTTCATGGTAACTCTGACAACAACGGGGTTGACAGAGGAACTGTCAAGTTCTGTGGTAACCGTGCTAAGGGTGTCAGTACAGGCCATAGTCCCCATTGCTATAAATCATCCCAAACACTTGCCAAATTGGAGAGGTCTGCCGTGTAAATGATACAGTGCGGTACAGGCGACAACAAAGTTCCCTTCTGTACAATAATGTTTATTCGTTTTTTAATCATCCATCCTTATATGCTAATGCGAATGTGTTGACTGAGTAACCCATCGACCCTCAATTAGGTTAATTATATAATAGGTGTAAATGTTGATCGAGGAATATCAAGTTCTCCACCACCCTAACTAAATAAAGGGTATGTAAATAGGAAAAATGAATTTAAGAGTAAGAAAGAGTGATGTATCTGGATCTAGGAACTGATTGCTTTGGATGCTGAAATTACCTAGCAATAGATAGCCTCTTTAGCCCAACCTCAGTTGCTGGATGGATAAGACCGAGGTCTGACCCTTGACTGCCAACACCCAGTGTGGGTGATTTTTGAGGTCTACCAAATCCATATATGATTTTGTTGTTTACAAAATAATGTAACTATATATGATTTTTATGCATATTTTAATCCAAAGTGAAAAAAATAAATTGAGAGAATAATACAAACACATTTATTTCATTTTCATGTGTTTTATAAAACATGTAAGAGATATTTTGTTGTTTCTAGTCATAATTCATACTTTTTTTGTTGTTAATAAATGGCTCTTCACCCAAGAGGCATTTAGATTGTAAATGTATTTTTTTTAACGTTCAAGATGGTGAAGCGTTAAACTCTTTAGGACAGGATGGATAATCGGAATTGGAATACTGGTATATATCTGTATTTGTAATTTAGAAATGTAAAAACAAACAATGAACATATGTCTATTGCAATGACTAATACGAGGTAGTTCAAATCAGGCTGAAAATATGGAATTCCCGTTAAGTGGACGAGGCCCCACAAGGAGAACACGAGACTTCTTAGCTTGGGTGGAGACTCAACAAAAAAGATGGTGAGCCAGGATATTTCTGTTATGGAATATCCAGCGACGAGGAAAATCACCTGTGGTGCCAGCCCGCATGAGCTGATATCGAAAGGTTCGACAAGAGTGAAGATTTTTCCTGATATGCCTAGATCCTTCACATCCAGAATGAAGACTGAATAAATCCCTCCTTTTCTAAAAACTGCACTGTTAGATAGATTGAAAGTATGTTTGCCAGTTGTGAATTTTATTTGGCAACGCTCGTCTTCCAGTAGGAGGCCAACGAAGTCATATTTTCTCTTGTAGACAATGGAGTAGTTTTTGCCACTGTCACAGAAGAAAAAAACAACACCTTTGACACTTTCATTTAAAGCAGATACGAGGAAAATTTGTGCCCAGGAATCATAGGTCATGACTTTCGTGTTAACAGGATCGTTGAACATCAACTGGCCAACATCGTTGGCTGAAATGACAATGGAGGAACACTCTCCGAGTATGGCTGATAAAGTCATCACTCTGTTTATTTCCATTCCTTCGAACCGAAAAGTGCGACGAACAGGAGATTCATTACCCATGATGTTTCTGATTGTCAACAAGTCATGTGGTAATATCGTTGCAGCGTTTTGTCTTTCTGCCGTGAGAAATACAGTTGAGTTCAGGCCATTGTACACCCTCAAAAAAGCGTTATCTTTCTTTGGAAAGTTGTCTAGGCGGTTCTGCAGCCGGGATTGGAATAACATCGCACTGATCGCTGAGAGGAACAAGAGGCAATAACCGAGATAAATTGTCTTATGTTCTGAATTGAAACCAGCGTATTTGAAAACCGGCAACAGTACGAATTCGGAGACGGTCACTCCAACAAAGAAGAGCAAGGACTGGACAGTGTTTCCTTCAAATTCCATCCAAAATTCATTAAGCAGTTTAGCTTGGTGCACTGTCATAGTGTAAATAATCCTCCACATCACTGAAAAAACTGCATGCAGTATAAATATTATAATTATATAGCACATTCTTTTTGTACCGTCTTTGACAACGTAGTGTGTGGAAGAGGTTTGACGACCATGCAAACTGCTTCGTTTTTTTCTCTTTCCGAGCAGCCTTTTTAAAGAGAAGAATGCACATTTCTCAACTATTCCGGTGTGAATCCTTTCACAGACGATTTCTTTTGTTAAAAATGACAATGCAATCAAGACAAGCATGTTCAACCATATGAAAACAAATCTGTAGATTGCAAAGTTCGAAGGCTCCTCATTCATGTTGTAGTCCGTTAGGATAAAGGATATCCGCCAGCTTTGCAAAAGGCAAAACAGAAATGCTCTTACTGTGGCCATTTTTTCTGGTATTCGTATCTGGTCTAATGCTGTGGACATCACAATCGGAAATACAGCGTAGAATACAGAGGAAAACACGATAGATGCGATGAAAAAGAATTCTTGTAGGCTTTCCTTTACATAACCAATCTGGCTGATCACAACTGCTATCGGTGACAAACTGGCCACTGGAAGGATGACTTTTATGAACTTGTATCTATTGAAATAGGACGACGTCCACCAACCGAATAAAATTGTGCTCAAGAAGAAAACTGGAACCTGCAGTGATTTGAATGTTTGGACCATCTCACTTCGGAACGAATTCCCTAGTTTGGACTGAGGAAATAAAAAACAGGAAATCATATCAATGTTAAGAACAGTTGTACCGAGCAATGTAAGGCAAGTGTGCCGCGAGAACTTGAAGTTTCGTCGGACATTCCAAAAATTAATATTCCTGATGAGAGATTTTCTTTGATCCAGCCTATTAAGCAGGAGCTGAAACTTGCGCTCACAAGCACTGCCATAGGTGTTTCTATTTTCAAACATTTCTTCCTAACTTTTGATCAGAAATAAAAATTGTTGTACAAATTTGAAATATGATTTTCTATAAACATGTGTTATAATTGCAGTATAGACACTTCAACAAAAACTTGCAATAGGGTAGTTTTTCATTTCTTATTATAGAATTATTGTCCACAATGGATTGTAACATTTGTAGGCTTGTTATATCACCATAAAAAGTAAAGTTGTTTTATTATTAATTAATTTCCTCAATTCTTCAGGAAACATGACCAGTTCCCATAAATCAACTTTCTGTATAATTCTATTTTTTACTGTAGAAACCAAATGTTGTAATACAGAATAAGAAATATGATCAATTTCCTAAATATTTTTCCCACAATTTATTTATTTATTTTTTAACAAAGATATTTCAACTACGAGGTTGTGTGAACTCTCAGGATGCTGGTTATAGTAATGTAACTTATTTTTAATTAACAATTTTTTTTTACGAAGGTACAGCAGAGGTCATATCAACCCTCAGGGTGTTGGTGTTTTTGGAAAAAGCCCATTTGTAAGTATGTTGTGTTTCAATGCAGGGCCGAACACAAGGTTTTTATCCCATCACTATAAGTGCCATGTCAACACCATTTCAGCCACCTACGCCCCATCAAATAGCTTTCTTTAAAAGCTATTTGTCTGTTTGGCTATTTTTCCTATGACAGTCTAATTTGATCTATGTAATGTCATGATCAGTTTATCATTTTGTTCAACATTTTGAAGTTTCATTTATTTTCCCAATCTTTAAGAAGTCAAAATCAATTTCTCGAGATTTCCTTTATTCTCCTTCTTCAGGGTCAATGGTGACAATAGGTTGCAATGGAAAAAAAGGGGACTACTTTGTGACCAGTTGACCTAGAGTTATTTCCAAATCTTGAACTTCGCACTTACCAGGTTTCCTCTTCATTTATCTCTTTCAGTATTAGTATCGCCTTTCAGACAATGCTTTGCAGGCAGAAAGGACGTTTCTACTGCTTTACGACAGTAGGCATGCTTCAACATCTTTCAACAAGTTTAATTTATTTCCCCAAATCTTTAAGAAGTCGTAATCAATTTCTACAGATCTCCTTTTTCCCTTTTTCAGGGTCAGTGGTGTCTAGTCATTCTTTCTTCCACTACGACCTAAAAGAACTATTGTGTTATGGACTCTTCTTTCCAAACCTCGAAAATTGCACTACCCCTAAGGTCACAGTTCCTGGGGTACCTCATTGCTTATTTATTTAGGTATTAGTATCGCTATTTAGGCAATGCTTTGCTGTCAGAAAGGATGTTTCTGCCTCTTTAGACTTTGATGATAAGAGTTGGCATAATAATATATACGGTTTAATAATATATTTTATTGATTTTTTTTTTTTTTAATTGCCTGAGAGAGAGGTAGGTTGTGATGAGTTATTGCTTTGCACCTGGTGAATTCATCCAGTGCTATTTCTTTCTCCGTCCATTTGTTCATAGCTTTGGAACATGGCCAATTTGCAGTTCCTATCCAAAATGTGTGAGGGCTGCTCCTACCTTTGCTAGTTTAAGGCCTTAATTGCTACTTGGATGTCTGAAAATATGTAAGTAAATCTGTGCACTTTTTAAGATCTCCTGTGTACTAGTCCAATCTAAGCATGTAAAATTAATAGTGCGGGACCCTAAAGGTTTTGCAAAAATTGTGGTCTAGTTTTGTCTTGTATAGTGTTTCAAGAAATCAAGATGATCGTCACAAAATTAGACCCAATCACATAGTCCCCAACATAGCTTTGAGAAATCACGACTTTTCAAATGGCCAATTTCACATTATCTGACCTAGGTTCTAACATTGCTGCGGTAAAGCATGATAATTTTCTTTTAATCTTTGGTGTTACTTTAAGAAGCCAAATGTTTCTCATATCCCTCAACATAGCTGTGATAAAACAATCACATTAATCCATATATGTATTTAGTAGTCATAACTGACTGTACTAACTGTTTTAATTAATTATTCTTTTTATCGATCACGACAGATCAAGTGGTTAGAGCAATGGCATATTGAGCTGAAGGTTGTGGATTCAAATGCCGCTCGGACCTTAGCTTTTTCATTTCAACCAAGGCCTTAAATAAAAAGTATAATTAATTAAAATAATCGATTACCTAAAACTTTTAAAGAATAATCAATTTCCAGATTAATTTAAAAAATAATTTTAATACTTTAAGTAGGACAGGTTCAAAGAATTAATGTAATAACATTTATTTGAATAATTAAAAGTTGAAAAGTACATTATAAAATAAAATATATATCTAAATACAAAAAAACATAAACAATATCAAACAACACTGTTACTACGTTTAAAAAATGACCTATTTGAATTCCACAGGCTTTTATTAATAATCTAATCATGAAGATTATGATAAAATTATATGGCATCAAGTTATATTTAGAATAAATATATTCTGTAAAATTCAAAATAAAATCTTCTTAGGGTGATAATAGTTGATAGTGATGCAATTCAATTTTCAATAATTTTCATTCGCTGTCAACTGCCTTTTTCATGTAGCCTGTGCGATTACAGAGGTTTTGCCATCATCATCTGTAATCGCACAAGCTATACGATCAAGGTTTACATCTTCATAAACTGTAGTTGGCATTCTATTCATCATTAAAAAAATAAACTAAAAATATTAACAAATAATGAGCCCTATCGGACTTACATAATATAAAGTACTCATTAACATTTGGTTTTTTGTAATTTGTTCTTCACAAGTAGCTTGTTTACTTGATGCATAGAGACTTAGGCCTCTTTCAGACAAGGTGGTTTGGTTGATTCAACTAAGTTGCCCGGTTGACTCTCAACCAGTTTACTGCCGTGTGAAGACTCATTTTCACACCAGGCAAGTTGTGTAATCAACCTGTCTTCAGATACTTGTTAGAACCCAAGGAAGCAGGAGCACATCTTGTGCTTGCTCTTCTGCAAAAAGAGAAGCAAAAAAGGAGGAAACCCAATAAAGAAAAGTGCGGGTTTATCCATTGTTATAAATTGGGAAACGTGCTTTCTCTCAAATACTGTTGTGCTACTTCCCTCCAATCTTCGCTTCTTTTAATTCTATCACTATACTTCTCACACCTCATGTCCCATACGAATATCTTCAATGAACTACTCAACACTGAAACTTGCAATTGCAACGTTTTCCACAGTGAACTCAGTTGACTCAACTAGACGACTGGTGTGACGGACGAATGCCAAGCAGTGCCTTTTGAGTTGAGTCAACCAGTGGGGATGAGAACGTGAGCGGCACTTGTGCCTGCTGGCCACCCGCCTGGGTGGACAAGTTGACTGCTTGTGAAAGGGTTGGGGCGATACCCAAACATTTTGCTACCACGTTACACTCCTTGACACCCGTCCGTTCAACTAGTTGCATCTGAAAAAGGCCTTAAGGCTTCCGTGAGGGCAGAGGAGGTAAGATGTATTATTAAGGGCAAGACCAGTAAATTGTTATATAATCTATCATTAAATGATCTATTTGCTGAAATGTCTTTCAAACCATAATATTTAAATAATTTTGATTAAAACTCATGCATTTTTGATCTCATTTAATTTGGTTTACATTAAAATAAATATGTTGTAATTAATATAATGTAAAAAAATACTTATGATTTGAAATAAACAAGAAAATACCAATGTCCTTTTTTTTAAATTTGGGTATATATTCTTTTAAACCTTTTTAAGATTTATTTTTAAAATGTCATATTTTTACCTGACAACGTGTCCATTCTCTAGGGTCCAAGTGGCTGTCAAATGTACGACAGCTTTGAGAAAAGTTTATGCTGTTATATTATTATTTCTCTATTATTATTGTTAGTTAAGAGGAAACAAAGGGCCTTTTTAAGTGAATAAAATATACAGGAATCAATTTACAATGAAATATTTCAAGAGCGACCCACGTGGAAAAGTAAAGTGACTAACGTGAGTATATATTAGAAAGTAGAAGGTTCGAAAAATTGCTCAACGATATTTTTACATAAAAAATCTTGTCTGGAACGTTATTCAAAATTCTCGGCCACCCTAATCCAATATTTGATAGATCTGTTGATAAATTGTCTCGTAGTTTCTATGATTCGGTTTCTTTTTCCATATTTTATGTTTTATATCTCAAATATTTTTCCACTCTGTTAATTCAAAGAATTGAACGATATACAAATACAACAGGAAGGTAAAGATGAACCGCTCAAATTCGAAATACTTGTAATTTTGCAAATGGTTCTTCATGTCTATTAAATGGGAGAAAATAAGTATGCACATAAAACCAAAATTATACTCTCATATTTTTTCATGTTGCATTTGTTTCGCCAAACAGGGGTGTCATTTTTTGTAAATTATATAGCTGTGGTGTCTCAAGCAAATTAGTGGCAATAATTATAAACAGAATATTATAAACAGAATCCGCAGTTTGGGCAAAACTACTTGCCGAAAAAATGTGGGGTAAAACAAGGCCTTCTCCTTTCTCCACTGTTTTTCACTATATTTAAATGATTTACACGAGTTCATAGAGAGAGGAATTTGGGTACATTTCATGTCTGTACAAATGTCATTTCAGTGCTAGCATGTAAACTAGGCATAGGTTCTGCCTAGAATACGCTCATAAAAAATAATCGTGTTCCTTTAAGTGTAAAATAGGATGTGTTTGATCTCTTAGCAAGTGAGCTGCATACACTAGATGATAATAGAACATGATTAATAAACTACACGATGATTTCAGCTGTGGAATCTGTTAACTTAGAAAAGTAACAAATAATGGTGTTTAAAAAAAGGGTGGTGACCGCAATGAAAGTGATTTTATGGAAAAAAGAAATAGTAGTAGTGTTGTGGTACAAATATCTGGGCCTGATGGTGACCCCGTCATATCTTGTACAAATTACATTTCAATGAAAAGCTCACTGTATGTAAACTAGGCATAGGTTCTGCCTAGAATACTCTCATAAAAATGATCTTGTTCCTTTAAATGTAAAATATGATGTGTTTGATTCTGTGAGCAGAGCTTTTGTGTGCTATGTGGCACATGCATGGGGCTACAAGGAACACTGAAGTAGAGAAAAAATATTTTATATATATTTTATAAAAAGATTGTTTTCTCTTTCCAGATGTACACCTGATTACTTAGTTATTTGGAAACAGATCGGCTCCCTCTATTTTATTACACCTTCTGGTTTCACATTAGCTATGTAAATAAAGAATTGACACAGATCCCCTCTTAAAAAATATTTAGCAGATTGCATTATAACTAGGAAATTTGGTTGGTTCAAGAAAATATATGAGCTATGCTACAAATTCAATTTCAGCCTGAACCTTATCTACGAAAAAGATAGTAATTATATAAATCAACTACAAAAAAAAGTTTTATGGCAAATTTATATAGTGCTAGAAGTGCAGCCAAATTGTTGTATATAAAATGTTAAATGTTCAACTTGGTGGACATAATTATATGAATCATAAAAATAGGAGGTATTTTATGGCTACAGTATTTAAGATTAGGAATTATTGCAACTTAATTACTCAGTGGATAGACCTCAGGATAGGCAGAAGCGTGCCCTGCGCAATATGTTCATTGAAAACATGAACCCTTCATCAGATATTTACAGAAAAATATTAATTGAAGAATTCAACTTTTAATTAACTTACTTTTCTAATTTTATTTTTAAATTTTGTTTTTTAAACACATCTGAATTAACACTCCTACAGACGGACATAGTTCATGTAATTAGTATTTGTAATACTTTGTAATCCTAAAAGGTGATTTTGTATTGTGAATATTAATAAAATGCATTTATCATTATATTATTATTGCTCTTATATTTCTTTTTACATGCTGTACTTTATTTCTATAATTTAATTCAACATCTCTCTTTTATGACTTAGTTTCCAATGTTCTTGAGACTCAAATAACGAAATCAAATTTTGACCTAGCAAAAGGCTTTAGGCCCATACCATCAATTTTCCAATCTGAGATCCATGCTATTAGAACTCTGTGCACCAGAAATTGACTTTTAAAAAATATTAAAAGGTGCACAAATAAACATATTCTTATTTAAAGAGTTAGATGTATTGACCAATATTTTTACACACGAATAATCTTGGTCTCAGTATGGTCTTGATCAAAAACAAATTCAATTGTTATCTGCCATGCTTTCGTCCTATTTTGAGGTCATCATCAGGGCAAAACAATTTTTAAAGATGGTTTCAAATTTGAAGATAGACTTACACCCAACATTGCCAAGGACTGCAAAAGAATACTACTCTTAAACAGTGAAACATCTCTGAAGCCCTTGAAATCCTTCACCTTCAATTCAAAGTTTGTCTGGGAATAACTCACATACTTTCAGCTCCAGAGAAAACAAAATCAGGTAACTCTGATGTGGGTACCAGGACAAAAGGCGACAATGAAAGGAACTGGCTGAAAAACTAACAAAAACAGAAGAAGACCCCCACACTCTGGACCGAACTGCAAATTGGCATGCCATGATAAAAGCGGAACTGAACAAAAGTATGGGAAAAAAGACCACTGGATGAATTCACCATGTACAAAACAATCAAAGAAGTAACTCAATATTTTCAACTAAGAAAAGACAAATACATTTCTCTTTCTGACAAAGAAGTCATGAATTAAGGAAATATAATATAATAGGCTTTTATAGCCATTGCACTTTTCGGGGATCAAAAATAAAGAAGGGTCAATTCCATCTTTCGAAGAAAGGGAATCTTTGTCACCAGTGACCCCAAAGAAGAATAAAATTAAAATTTTTAGATAAAAAAATGTAACACAGGGGTAGGTGAGGAAAATTTGTTAACAGAATTTTGAGTGAGATGAAATTACTTACTCGGTCAGGGTCAGGACCAGCTGGAAGGAGTCACTCAAATGACCAAGAGTCTTCCTTTCTAGCTGAAGCTGAACTCCTATATTGTTACGGGGAAAGGGACGATGAATCAGTTTTTCTAACTGGAACATTCCCACACTCCTTAAGAGATACTGCATTTTTCATTGTTAGTTGACTAAATAATTTATTACTTAACTCTCTTCTTAGGCCCTTTTCTTTCTTAGGACCGGACCCATCCATCACTTGGGTTCAAACTGCCTGGCGACAATCCTCTTGAGTTTGAAAAATGATTTTAAAAAGAGGGAAATGGACTTAGTAAAATTGTGCGATATTTTGGATAATAAAATCTATCATTCACTTTTTAGTATAAATTCAGTTTTTTCCACATCCTATAGGTATTTGTTAAATTTAAACAATGTTTGTAAATCCCAGGCCCTGAAGATGATCTCAATAAAGATCAAAACATTGGCCCGATAAAGAAAATGCTTTTCTAAAACCTACGTCACACCAGACTGCATCTCACGATCTCCGAATAATTATTGCTTATTGCTTAAGCCAATCATAATAAACCAAAATTTGCAAGAATTCAAATTATTAATGCTGAATAGTTTAAAACTCTAGTTACTCAAATATCTAGATTTATCTTCTATAAATGTTAAAAAAAAGTTTATCTATACAAGTATATTACTCCTTTATCACAATTTAAACAAGAAAATAGCAATCTGTATACTAACTAAAATCTTGGGGCTGAGTGATTAGGGTACCCGACTCAAATTACCATAGTAGCAGTTCTAGGTTCAAATCCTGGCATAGCACATGGCTTTTTAATTGATCATAATATGAAGCAGTAGTGTAAAATAGTTTGACCATCATCTGCAAGTCAAACGGAGAGGTGGATTTTAAGCCCCCTGTGTTCAAGGAATTATTGCAATAATGATATTTTCTTATATTTCGACCTCAGGAGTTTAACTTATGATTTTTCCTTCTTGAAGGTGGGATAATAGGCCATCTCAAAAAAACCACAACCAGTTTTTATCCACAACGTTTCGGATTTATTTTAATCCTTCCTCACGTGAGTTAACGCCTGTACATAGAACAAATATTTTTTACATTTTTAGATCAACATGGTTATCATTGTTTTTTCACTACTTGGAGGAAAACGGTTGTATAGCGTAAGGTTAATGGAAATCTGAGTACGATTTGGTACTCAAAACCCATGACATCAAACCGGCTAATACGGTATATGTCCTCCCATTCATGGTCAACCAAAGTTATCATGCTGATTGGATTACTAAGAAGGGTTTTCAATTTGTCGTCGAAAGGTGTTACCAATAAAGACAAAACACTGGTTTGGGAAATTTTAAAAAAGAATGGGTACCCGAGAAAGATGGTAAATTAATTTATAAACAATAACGATCTATGGAAGATAAATCCAAACGAAAACTCGGAAAACCTAGAAGATGAAAATGATTCTGAAATTTCCTATGTCACTTTCCCTTACATCCAAGGATTATCGGAACAGTTGAGAAGGTGTCTGAAAAGGAAGTTCCCTCTAGTTAAGTTGGCCTTCCGAAACAGTAATGCGGTTAAAAAGTACTACTCACTGCTAAAAGATAAAATTGAGAAAGACTGCAAGAAAGTATACTACGTTGAAACCAAAAAATACCTAAATAGAATTTATCAACACAAATACACAGTCCAAACTAGTAAAAACAATGAAACTGCCTCAGCACAACATGCAGTTGTTGGAGGTCATTTTTATTTGATGATGTTGGTATTGCTACAAAGGAACGAAATAGTAAAAAACGAAAGTTCCTGGAGGCCCTTTACATAAAAAAAGAAAAAAAAAGAAATAGTGAAAAAAACAATGATAACCATGTTGATCTAAAAATGTAAAAAATATTTGTTCTTTGTACAGGCGTTAACTCACCTAAGGAAGGATTAAAATAAATCCAAAACGTTGTGGATAAAACTGGTTGTGGTTTTTTTGAGATGACCTATTATCCCACCTTCAAGAAGGAAAAATCATAAGTGGAATTATTGCACTTACTTTTTTCTAATTAAAACCAATTTTAAAAAGGTTTTATTGTATTTCGTAATCTCTTTAATAGACCAAATTGCAGTTTCCATGAATATATTTTTCATAACTTTGTTAGACTGCTAAATGAATTGGGTGAAATCAGTATCAATAAAAAAAATTCACCCTACTATCCCAATCAAAAACTATAAAATGCTTGCTATTTATTGTAAATTTCTTAATTTGAATAATAGCAATTAATTTTACATTAAGTTACTTTAAGAAAAAAAAGACTAGTGTTTTATGTTGTTATTGTGTTTTTATTGTTGTGTTGACTGTTTTTGTGTGGTTAGCCAATGTTTGTCTAACACATCTCTTCTCTGAGCTATATTGGACAAGACTAAGTGCTGCATAGACAGATGCAGACTTACATATATAAATATATATATAAAAGACAAAAATGCTACTGCAAAGATGATAGCTCCTCAAAATTGCTGTTTGCCATTTTTACTTCTTTTTGGAAGATTTCTTTCCACCTTTTTTGCCTTTTGCAGTTCCTTTCCGTTTATTCTTTCCACCCTTTCCTTTGCCTTTACCTTTACCCTTTTTCCCCTTTTTCGACTTTGATCTCTTCTTGTCGCCCTTTTTCGTCAATTCAACGTACGGATACAGCAGATTTGTTGACTTCTTTGAGGGCGAGCATAAAAACACAATACGATTTTGAAGTTCTTGGACGTCCCTGTATGATTTTGGCATCGGATTATTGTACCTGTCTTGCAATAGTCGAAATGCTCCAAGCTAAAATGAGAATGATTAAGTTTTCATAAATGTATTAAATAGTTCTCTTTCAGTTAAAATTGTAAAGTTATTAAAATTTCATCGAATAACTTCTCTGTTTAAGTAATGAATGTATATGATTAAAAAAATAAAAAAGTGTGATGAAAATCCGTCTCATGCAATACTTTCTCTTACATTTATTATTGCTTACAATACATTTTACAGACAGTTTATACATGTTTTTTACATCATTATTTTACAATTACTTTCATGTGTGTTATGAAATTCTAAATACATTTACATTTGTTGAGCAATTTTTATCATTAAAATTTAGAGTATTTAGCTATATTAGACTATTTAATATGTATTTCATATTTGAAATTTAGTAATGTAAAAATCACAATCAAGATCAAATCAATATTTGTGATAATATATATTTAAAGATACCGGTGAAAAATGCTGGTTCAATAAATTCAGTATTTTACGTTAACAATCTTTTATTACCTTACATCTTTACAATATTTAACATAGCTAGGTTGTAATTTTTTATGTTAAACAATCTTTTATCACTTTACACCTTTACAATTTGCATTTAACATAGCTAGGTTGTAATTACACTTCATGTACATCAAAGTTTTAAGTCATTCAATCATCAATTGCTTTATGAGACAGGAAAAGTAAATATTTTTGGTTATTTTTTAGATTGTCTCCTGGACTGTCTCCTAGACTGTCTCCTAGCAGACTGTCTCCTAACGGATGCTCTTCCGCCTGCTGATTGTCTCCTCTGCTTATCCGACTTTGCCGATTGCCTCCTTGACGTCTTGACTGATGATCCCCTTGACGACACATCGCTATTAGGGTGAATTACACATTTAGGCTCAGGATCGTCTGGGTTGGCAAGGAAAACAACTCGATCCTTGAAAGGGGCCACCCCCCAACTCGTCTTTGGTATGGGGTTATGATTTTTGTCCAGCACGGTTCGGAATATATCCAGCTAAAATGCACAGAAACACAAATTCAGGCCTTTGTTACACTTCAGCATAATAGAGTTGGTTTGAAGGCAGTAGTGCATCCTGTATTATTTTGTTTCTAACACACTTAAACTTTATGACCAGGTTTTCTTTTTTTTATTTAAAATTACTCTCAACCCATAATGAAGTCTGTGTGACCAGCAAACTTGTTTCTTTTGTAATCCCTTTGATTTTACCTACTAAATCTACAAATGTTTATGAATGTAAATTAGCTTTTCAATAGGGGAAAAGAGGAGAAAGGTCAATCAAAACAATTTCTTGTGTTTTGGACGATACAATCTTTGTCCACATTATTTTTTTCATATTAATTATGTTAACGCAAATTTATATAAACGTATGATGGTGATAATCACTGTAAGCTTGACAATTAAATAAAAACTGTTTTTGTTAGGCTACCCTTTCAGATCAGTTTTCATCTAAAATGTAAAAGAATTTGTCTAAGACCTTGGGTACTTTGTAGGTACCTAGGTAATAATTTGTATTGTTATTTCTGTCTTTTCACCCTTATATCTATAAGAAAATTGGCAGTATTTTATATGGACTATAAGAATATTATAAATTAAAATGTTATATTGAATTAAGCAAGGACAATTGTAGCTGCAAGCACACAGACTGTTACCGTGAAATTTTATAAAATATTTTAATTATCATTTACTGTGAAAAAGTTCTCGGATTTTTGGTTTTTGTTTATACTAATTAATTTGCATTTTACATTTTCTTCAAAAATACAGCGAGTTGAGATTTAACTGTAATTTTTAACAATTTTTTTTTGTTGCACAGCCTTGATGTTAGATCAACTTCTGTATGGCTGATCACTGTAATGTTCTTGTATGTTTTTTCTAACCCATTAAAAGGGAATCATATGGTTTATTGCGTAGTGACTCTTCTCATTTCAACCAGAATTAGCATTTTTTCTGGGAAAAAAATTAAATTTCAATTCAATCGATCAACGAACTCCAGGGTGAATCAATTGAAAACTGAGAATTCCAGCCTTTTACAGATTCTTCTAAACATATAATTCTTTTCTTTTCAAAGGCTTAACTGTCTTTATAGCATTTACATTCCATACATTAATATCTGCTCAAAGATATGATCCTTTATATTGTTAATCCAACCATTTTTTTTCTTTCAATTACTACTTTTTACATAACCATGATCACATTGGTCTTTGTGATATTTCTTCATGATAGCTGTGGGCTGAAGAACCCTTAGTTTGGAATTTCCCATAATTTTTGTCTGCCTATCATTGCTATTTTAATCGGTGACGGACACTGGCAAAAAGCATCAGATAGACTACAAAAGCAAGGATAAGCAAGCCAAAATGATCAGAAAATACCAAACTACATATTGGTCTGTACCATTGTCTCACTATCTTGCCATCTTCATTATAGAACCAAACTTGCAGACAAACCACATGACACAAAGATTCTCTAGGAAAAAAACATACAGCACAATCAGGGATAATTTAGCCATGGGGGAATGCTTAACTCACGGACTAATTGTTAATATTAACGATATAAAACTTTATTTCAAGCATTTACTTTCAAATAGCTTCAATAACTTGATCGTGTGCTGAAAGTTAAATAAAAACAAATCCAACCAACAAAAACCAATAATATCCGCTGTTCACATAACGGTACTCTTTTGAATAAATTAAGTTTTATGTCCAGTCCAGTTGTCATTACATTATGACATTAAAACTATTATATTCAGTAATATCAACAATGTCTATATTTTGAGCATGTTAATATTAATCGGTTAAAATCCAATCACTCTTTCACAGTAGCCTATGGAAATTTATTATTATAAATAATTCTGACTGTTAATATTTAGTTGAATTTTCATCTCATGCCTTTTAAATGTGTTTTTAAATGTATAATTATACATAGTTAATATATCTACTGTTTAACTTATTTCATATCATCATAAAAAGAAACTGAATTCTATTTTATACAAAAGTTTGGCTGTGATAAAAAAAATTAAATAGAAAAATAAATGTTTTCCATTCTGTTTGTCGAAATCTGTCAATAACTATTTAAGAAGGCAATAAACGATCCTCAACATAGTTGTGGTAAAATTTGGAAAATGTTTTCTCAACATAACAAATTTTAAAAGAAAAAAAATCACCTGTGCTTCAGTTATTCCAAATGTGTCCCTGCAGATCAGCCACAACACACCATGTGCACATTTGTACTTCATAACTCCAAGATACAGAATGTAATCGTCAATAATATTCTTAATAAGTGATATCAAAGGGACTGGGTCGATAGAGGCATCTGTATAGGCATTTACGACTGAAGGCAAAGAATCAGTTATAGGTTGCAGCTTTACATTCGTTGTCTGGGCAAGCTGAAAAAAATTAATTATATTGTTTAAAGGTTTTCAATATAACGTATCTTCTGCTGGATAAGATTATGACAAAAACTTGTATGGTTTTAACAATACATACAGAAAATGTTAAATGTTTACTTGCTCTTACTTTGAATAAATATACTAGAACAGCGATGCCATCCTCTTCGGCTTTGGCTCGTTCGTGCGATTCATACAGTTTTCGATAAAACACAGCATGCAGTTCAAATGGAAATCTTAAATAATAATAATAGATTAGACAGTTCTTTCAGGCTGTGATTAACAAAGTATCAGAATTAATCTTTTACTTACTGAACACCATCGACAGTGTGCTCGCTACCTTCAGAGTTAGATTGACCCCAATGAAAATGAATTTGTGAAAATTCGTAATCGTCCAAAAATGGTCCACCATTAATAAAAGGCCTTGAATGCTCTCCCCAAAGGCCAGTCAGTACGACTAAAATACCACGATGAGTTTTAATGCATATTACAACTCAATGAGAAAAACATTCATTTTAAAAATAAACAGTCTTTGTATGAAAAACGAGTTAAAAATGCTTGAAAAATTGTAAATTGTGAAATATGTTAATGTCAAGTCAAAGATGATCAGAGATTATGAAATTTTATGGTTTTGTAATTACTCAACCCCATGAATGAAATGTTTGAAAAAATGATGAAGTTTGACTGGAGACGAACAGGGACTGTCATGTTTATCTACATTGCTGAAACAATTAAGCAACTAACACCAAAGTATACTGTGAAAAAATAAAGTACTAAAAACTTTTTACATATGTGTTATACTCTTTATATAGACATAAGTGAAGATTTGGACAAAAAAGAAAACTCAGCTAAAAATAGTTAAGATTTAAAAATCACCTAATTATTCAATGATGGGGCTCTTATGTACCTCAAGAAACCTTTAGAAACTCATCCATCTCACTTATAACAAGACAATAATAACACATTTTATACTATAAAGATTATAGCAAAATTAGTTATAAAGTGGATTATGCCCTGATAGTATATCATCATCATCTTTAGCACCCATTATCATTACTGGGTCCTGGCTGCTTCAAGAATCTTCCTCCATTGCTCTCTGTCTTGAGCGGCTGCCCACTAGTTTAGCATTTATTTGCAGCAATGAGTCTCTGCGTTACTTCCTGTTTTATGCGATTATTGTCTTTATCAGATCTTTAGATATTTGATACTTCAACTTTCTTATAGTTGTATCTGTTAGTTAGTCTGTGAGTTATATGTTGTCATTGACAATAATTTCAAGTGCCATCTTTCTCACTAGCTCTAATGAGGTGAATGCATCTGTTATCACTGATACTTATCTTCCAATAACACATTTGTCATTAGCATAGGCACTGCTAGTACGCCCAGTCCCAAGCCCGCCAAGGAAAAAGGGACCCCTGGCTACAACCTGAGGTTGTAGGACATTTCACGAATTAGAGGAGTACTAACATCTTCCCTTGAAGGAACCAGAGGAGAATCATGTCCAGATGCACTGGACTAAGATGTTGAGGGCCAATCACTTCACACCCTAAACCACCCGATTACAAACCCCCAAGATGAACTAAAAAAACTAGAAAAGCATACACGTTGATAGAAAAAGAACAAAACTCTTCTTAAGGCAGACAAGCTTGGAAGTTAGACTTCAAATGATGATGGCACATGTTATATGTAATAAAGAAACATTTTGACTGGCAAACAAAAACAAACAACAAAACAAAAAACTAGCAAAATCTCGTTGAAAATATTTTTAAACGACGTTTTCTTATATTTTGACCTCAACAATTAATATTATGATTCTTCCTTCTTGAAGGTGGGATAATAGGTCATCTCAAATCTTTTAATCTTTAAATAAAATCAATAGTTAAAAGAAAAAAGCTTATAAAATCACAGCTACAAATCAAATAAAAGTGTAGTATAATGTATTATTAGATATTGGTATCAGTATGGTATATATACTATAATTATGGTATTTAGAATCAACCTGAATAAGCAGTGTTCGACAATTTCATTGCATGCGCCTTTAGGTCGTAATTATACCAGTTAATCGGTGGGAGTCTAATCTTTTTCAATATACCAAGGGTTAAGTTAATGGGCGATTCAGCAGTTTCCATTTCATGCATTGCATCTCGAACATTTTCGGCATTATACTCAGGTAGTTCACTAAGCAAATCTGAAAATTTGTAAATTCAATGAAGATGCTAATTTTTAATAGGCTGTATTAATTCATTGTTTTACGATTTGCATTGTTAAATATATTTTTATTAATATAATAATATAACAAAACATAAATTCTAGGTAAATGTTATTTATTTTGGGCCGAAGTATTGTTTTGTAAAATACTTCAGAATTATGTTTCAACTGAACTGAAATAGAAAAACTATAAACTTATTTTCCATCAATATGTACTGGAAAAGAAGCTACTTAAGTCTAATGATGTATTTTGTTGGTTTTGTAAAATTAAAACTGCTCGAAAGTGATTAAAGTGATTTTACAGAATGATCATTAAAATTATATTAATTAATCTAGGAGTTCAAAAATGTTCACTAACCGCCAACCATGGACTTTCTTCCTTTTGATCCTCGTTTTCCTTTGCCTCCTTTTATACTCTTCCTTGAACCTTTAATGGAACTTTTCTTCTTACCTGAGATGCTCTTCTTTTTTCCGCTGATGCTTTTCTTAGCGATACTTTTCTTAGCGCCCGTTATACTTTTCTTGGGAGGCATTTTGGTAAGTATCTAGTTATTAATTTACCGTTAGCTTAAATAGATGTGTTAGAAAGCATGGGTGGGCTTAGTTTTGCAATTTCGAAAGCGTCATCTCATTTAGGACGCAAGGATTACGCCCTAAATGCTCTTAAGTCCAAACCACTTAATTTTCCTGAATTTTGTTTCTTTTTTTTTGTTTATTTGTGAGGTTTTGTGTTTCTTGATAGCATGCTTGGAAGGTAAAATTTAAAATTGTTGTTTTTTAGCACATGGTTTTTTGAAACAGTGATAAAATCATTTTTTTAATCTTCATAGGTGTTTTATTATTCAAAACCAAATACAACATTTTTGTGTCTTTTATATATATACAATTTTGCAATGAATAAATAAGTAAAAAAAGACCCATTTTTTCAACATGGACCATCATGAGTTTTAGTAAAATAAATTAATAAAGAGAAAGCCATAACATAAATTGATTCGTTGCATTTCCATCTCATCATATTATTAATATTATAACCAGTTTTAAATTATATTTCATTATTTTTTATATTTTAAATTAATTATTTTTACAAAGAGAAGTGCCATTGGTAAAAAAATTTTGTTTCAGGGCTAACAAAATGGCCACAACTTAGTATGTTGTGTACCTTTCTGTTTTAACCGAGTTATCAAATAAATTGTTTTTATTGAATAAATTATTTGTAGTTATAAAAATTTCATTGATTTTGACATCATTGCTAATTAAAAACAGAATTCCATTGCTATTTTAATGTGAGCAGTGTTTTTAATATGTATGAACCTTTATAATAGAAAATAATTATATCAATTTTTCAAGATTATGATTAAAAAATGTATCAAACTTTATGATTAAAATTTATTATGATAAAGTACCAATCCGGAGGCAATGAAGTTCAAGAGATAAGAATCAAGTCTAAGAAAATTTTCCTTAGATGACTAAGCACATTAATATCCCATGAAAGTTTGTGCTGCTGATACATTTTGAGTCTACTGGTGAATCAAGGGGATTGTATATACAACCAAAGACTGCTTTTTTTTGGCAATGTCGCCTGGTATTTAAATAAAAATGATTTATTAAAAAAAACTTTATTTTGAAATTAATATTTTTAATATATACAATTTACATATTAGCACATATCACAGGTTATCACAATTGTATTAGTAAAGTTAGAACAAAATGGACTTTTTTGGCCACAAAAACCTGTTCTTATCAAATTTTCTAATAAAAAAACAAAACAAATATCTTCAATTTTGAGATCTTTGAATCTTCAAACTACATTTTATGTTCCATCATATATAACGGATTAGAAGGCAATTAATTACAAAAATAACCAGGTTTGTATAAATGTTTAATAATGGAGGACTTGAATTTCTTTCGTTGTAGTAAATTGTGCGTCCGTGGAGTTCTTGAACAGGCCTATAGTTTTCCGCCAGTGGGCCATGATCTGAATAAAGCTTTCGAATCATCTCCAACTGAAAACCACACATAAAAAATAATTAACTGAAATCCAAAGACATCTTCGGCAGTGTAATTGCTTTACAAATTACTTTGGCGTAAACAGACAATATTCGCTAAAACTTACTTGTTGATGGGACACAGGAATCGGTGTCGTAAATTCAATCCAAGTGACAACTTCTAGACAAGGCGGGGTTGTCAGCGACCCATGGTAGGTGTAGTAATTTTCAGTGTTATTTGGAAGTAGATAGTACAAAGGCAGTGGATATGGAAGATCCATCTTCTGCGATGGTACATTCACCTTTGTCACATGGTCGAATAATTCAGCATAAGCTCTGTTGTTTTTTTCCGACCTCTGAAAACATTTTAAAACCAGTTTATATCATAAATTAAATTAAATATGAAACCTAGTCATGAAATTTAATTTTTTCCTTTAAATCTCTAGTAATTATTGAGTCTTTATTTACTCTTAGTTAAATAATACTTAGTTTTCTCTATTAATATTTGATTTTAAAACAAATTTCTAACAATTTTACATACCTCAACAAGCAGAGCTAAAACTGTTAATGCATCTTCTCCAGATTTTAAAGCATTTGCAAATGTGCCATATATTGTTTTGAAAAAAACCAAATGCACTTCCATTGGGTATCTGAAAGTTTAGAAAATAAAGTCAATGTGTTGTCTTAGTTCAAGTTTCTATTGTTCCTTACGGATGGCCATTGATAGTATTCTCACTTCCGACTGAATCGTTGCGCCCCCAGTGAAAATGCATCTGCTCAAGGGTGTAACTATTCCTGTGAAGTGGACCACCGCTTATTTGAATTGGCTCGTCGGTATCAAGTCTCACCTCAACTGTAATTAATAAAAATTAACCATCAATCTATGCTCTCTTTTTTAAATTGAAAAACATCTTTATTACCTGAATGACCATTGTTTTTAATATGAGTGTTCAACGGTAGCTGGTCGAAACCGTGGAATTGTAGAGCACGGAATGTTTTCACCTTTACCATTTTGTGCTCAATGTTAATTGGCGATTGGTATTTTCCACCGCACTCTTTAAACAATCTTGGCCACTTGTGTGGTCCTGACATAAAAGAAAAAAAAATATAGTTGAACATTTATTTGTAATGGTGCATAGATCATAGATAATTTTTTACAAATGATTTATTCAATAAGTACCAGAAATTAACAACTTTCTTAATAATTTTATTAAAAGATTAACAATATATTTATATTTCATTATAAAATGTCAATGCTTACCATCATCCTCATCATAACCAAAAGTGGTTCCCAACACCAAGGGCAGAAATAATAGTTGGCCTGAAAAAAATTAATTTTATTATTGATTATGATATGTATAATTAATAAAATTTAATTAAGTTTGATCATTTCTGATTATTTTGTCAGTAATATATTGCTGACTTAAGTTGTTTTTATTCTAAATATTACTAAAATAAATTAGAATAAAAACATAATCATCAGGAATGTTCAAATGGAGAATAAATCAATTAGATTGTTAAAACTAAGCAGTTTTAAAGAACTGATAGTATCCCAACAAAATCCCATTGGATAGGAAGATCAAGATGATCGGTAAAGACCAAAAATTACAGAGCCCCCCCCCCTTGCAGACCACAAGAGGAAATCTCACGATTACAAATTGTGCTCGAATAATAAGTTATTTTAAGCCTGGTATTTTGTTACAGGCAAGACTGAATGAATAAATAAAAAATCTTGAAAAATAGTACTTTATGCATCTTGCCACAAGACTAAATTTAAATTAACCTACAAACAGAACACGAGTCAAATAATTTATTACTTCTAAATTTTTCTTTCAGACAGAAGAAACATTAAAAACATTTTTCAGGCATTTTAAAAAGTCTGAAGTTGTAAAGGACAACCACTAAAGCTGGAAGGACCTTAAAGAATGAAAATAAGTTCGACGTGAGAAAAGAAGCAAAATTAAACGCTGAACACAGGGATAATGTAAGCCAAATTTTTGATTTTGAACTATTTGTATATTTTATATATTGTTTCTTATAGCTTTATTTAATTAAGGCAGAAGAAACATAAAAAGCCGGAAAGGTTAGTGTTAAAGAATAAAACGTTATTGGCGGCTACATGAGAGAAGAGACAGTATTAATCCATGAGATACTGGGTAAATATAAGTAACATTTTGTTTTTAAACTATTAAATACTTCTTAATTGCTTATACATTTGTAAATATGACAGAATATTCTTTGAAAATGTATGAAAAATGATTTAGTATATAATATTTGAAAGGAGTTGAAAGGTTAGAGTTAGAGAATAAAATTAAAAGTGTGTGATGTGAGAAAAGAAGCAATATTTATCCATGAGTTTAGGGCAAATAAAAGTAAAAGTTTTAAATTTAAAATATTTATTTGGTCTTTCTTGTTTTCCAATTTAAAATAAGAAAGAAGAAACGTTTAAATGTGTGTTTAATATTGAAAAGGCGAGGGTAAAAGAATAAAAGGTGAATATCTTGTCACGTGAGAAAAAGAACCTAAATGAGTTTCAGTATTTAAAACAAAAAATATAATTATATATATTAAATTAAAAAAAAAATCCTGCTTGTGGTATTTTGAAATCGTTATTTCTTAGAGGTTGGACTAACTTTCAACTTTCGAAAATAAGAATCGGTATATTTTTAAAATTGGTACAAATTAGTGTAAAACTACACATTTTGGACATTTAGTACATGAGGTACAGGAACTAGCGAAGGCGGAAAACTTTTGTACAACTGGGATCATCTAGCCGAGCCGTCCTTGTGGTCAGTCTTAAGGTTCATCACTTCGCCATCCATGGTCGTTACAGGCTGAAAAATATCTAGATAATGACACGAATTGTCAGCAAACCGGATTGGTACCGATAATCGCTTTTAGCATTCTTGCCAGAGCCGTAATGAGAAGGAATTTTGCGTTTCAACTTTTTACAAAGTGACTTTGGACCGGAGCCTTGAATCAAGTACAATGCCGATTGCGAATTTTGTCATTCGGTGCTCTCATGAATGCACGTGATGAAGGCCCTGCGGAATGGTTTAGCGATTCCAAGTGCGAATTTAACACTCGGACACGATGGCTTTGGAGATAAAAGAAATAGAAACTGTTTCTGATAAGGAATTTAAATTCTCGTCCTGGCTCTACTGAATAGTTGGCAAACGTTTTGGCCGATAACTTGTATTGAAATTTTTTTAAAGAAAGAAATCAAACCTGACAGGTCAAGGAGACAGGAAGGATAAGCTTATAACGATTAGATATACCCAGTGTAATTCTTATTCAAATATTAAATTTATTGCTTATCTTAAGTATTTTTATCGATCTTAAAAAAAATCGTTTTACAAGAATTGTCAATGTATCATATAGTATGATAATACAAAGTCGTGATCATTATTGGACGATCATAACGACAATATACAAGAAAACACTTGTTTATTTAGACATATGTTGATAGCTTATTAATTAAAAAGCCATATGACCTTTATGACTTCAAAGGCAAGCAAACCCTAAAATTATCTCAGGTTTCACTATTTTGTTGAGTTTTTCCAGGTAAAGTAGTACGGTCGTTGGCTGGAAAAACTTCATAAAATGGTGACACCTGAGTTAATAGAAATTTCAAGGCGAGTAGTTAAACAATATCAACATTTAAACTTTAAAATCTATTAATTAATCTTTTTTTGTAAGGTTTTAGTTGAAATGAAAAAGCCAGTGCCACGAGCAATATTCGAACCCACGACCTTCGGCTCAATCCACTGCTCTACTACTAGAGAGATCTCAACCTACGACCTTTCGAATTTTCCCTCTTTTTGCCATTTTTCAAATGGGGAATTGGTGTCCGAATGGATCGAAGTCACCTAGCTCAAGTGGTAGAGCAGCGGCGTAGCCGAAGGTCGTGGGTTCGAATCCCGCTCGTGGCACTGGCTTTTCCATTTCAACTAAAACCTTACAAAAAAGATTAATTAATAGAAAGAAGTAAGTAATTTGGTCAATAGACCACTAAATATAATGGATTAAAAATCCATCTTGTCCTTTTCGACCACACATTGAACTCGATGAATCAAATAAGCGTGGACAATAAAATTGAAATCAAGTGATTTTCTTACATATTTCATGCAGATAAATTTGAAATTTTTAAGACACCGGACACTAGAATATTATTACGCATATTATTTAAAAATAGAAGGCCTAAATTTTATTCAAATAAAATGGATTTTGTTGGCAAAGCGGGAAAAACGATCAATTATGTATGCAGACTTTTACTTTCATTGACGTCTTCTACATGTCCGTGCAACTTCACAAGTTCATCTACTTTTTTTTAAAATAAAACGTGGATTAGGGATTTCTTCCTGGTTGAATTTCATTAGCAATTTTTTATTGACTTATATTTATTACTAAACGTTAAAACCAGTTTTCATTGGACAGGCGCGCATGGTTGATTCTATTTCTTCAACGTCAAACGGACCGCACAAACCTGTGGACCTTAAGACCTCTGTTGCGATTGAAAACTAATTACTGTTCAATATTGTTTCTCAACTGTTGAAAACCAAAAATAACATCAAAATTAACGAATTTTTAGTTAAAATATCAAAGAGGAAAAGGCTTTCGTCTTTGTCGATTCTTTTCCATTTTTTCTTTCCTTCGTGGTATCTCCCTCTATCATTATCTATCTATGAATTTATTTATATTTTATCTATAGTTAAAAGTTTTATCTGTACAAATTTTTTAATTTTTTTTATTTAATTAATTATTTAATTATCTCCCTCCTTATCTCTCCGTTTCGCCCTTTCCTCTCTCTCCACTTTATTCCACAATCTATGTCCAATAGGTATCTCTTAAATTAACAATTTTTTCCTTTGACTGATTCCCTCTGAATGATTTTTATTCATTTTCTCTATCCTCCTTCTCTCTCGCTCTATCCTCCTTCTCTCTCGCTCTATCTTCCTCTCTCTATCTCTCTTTCTTTCTGTCTGTCTTTCCCTAACTATCCATGTATGTATGTTTGTCTGTATCCATTTCTCTTTCCCTCTCTCTTCACTACTTTCCACAATGTATTTCTAATATACCAAGCTTTAATAAATCCTTTTGTTTTGCACATGTCTTTTGGCTGTTAATTTTTCATCTAATTTTCTCCATTTTCTCTATCCGCCTTCTAATTCACTTTATTTGCTTGTCTGGCTCTCTCTCTCTCTCTCTCTCTCTCTCTCTCTCTCTCTCTCTCTCTCTCTCGCTCTCTCTTTCTTTCTTTCTGTCTGTCTTACCCTATCTATCCATGTATGTATGTTTCTCACTCTCCATTTCTCTCGCCCTCTCTCTTCACTACTTTCCTCAATCTAATTCTAATATCCCAAAATTTAACAAATCCTTTTGTTTTGCATGTCTTTCTGGCTGTTACTTTTTCAGCCAATTTTCTCTATCTTCCTTCTCATTCACTTTATTTGCCTGTCTCTCTCTCTCTCTCTTTCTATCTTTCTGTCTGTCTTTCCCTAACTATCCATGTAGTAGTTCTACTATGTAGTAGTTTCTTTCTATCAATTTCTCTTTCCCTCTCCCTTCACTTCTTTCCTTTTGTTTTGCATATGTCTTTCTGGCTGTTAATTTTTAATCCATTTTCTCTATCCTGCTTCTCATTCACTCTATTTGTCTGCCTGGCTCTCTCTCTCTCTCTCTCTCTCTCTCTCTCTCTCTCTCTCTCTCTCTCTCTCTCTACCTACTGTATTTCACCTTTCCACTCTATCGTAATTTTTTTAAAACACTCTAACACACACACACAGGCACTACTTGTTCGTTTAAGTCATATGTCCTTTTTTCTCGACAGATTTCTCTTTGACCTTTTATATAATAGCTGGATATCTTTTTTTTCTCTTATACATTTATAAATGCTTCGATAACACGACAATCACTTGTTTTTATGCTCCGAACGATATTGATACGAAGAGTTGGCAATTTATCAGTGATCCTAATTCCCCCCCCCCCAAAAAAAAAAAAAAAAAATTACACTCGTTATGTCGTGGAGGATAAATTTTATGCAACTGGTCTGCTTAGTTTTTAACATAGCGACTGCAACCTTGTCATTGATAGCCAATCGTTAGAACCTCCGGTCTAATTCATATGAGATCCTCCCGATGGTCCAATGGTATAAAATAAGCCAAAAAGCCCAGGATGTATGCAATTCGTTCTTTTTTGCTTTGTTTTGTCTCCTATTGAATATTATCCTTTTAATCGATTAGACCGAAGGCTATCGAAACGATGACATAATGATAATTATTTCACAAACACGAAACACGGGTTTAACAAAGATCACCAGATACAGATATACAACGACTAATTCTAATACAGATCATTCGTAATAATTGTAATGTAAAATATAATGGAAATTTAAACGATTCGACTTCCTTGGGAAAACAAAATTGAAGTTCAACGCACATTTCATTTACACATCATTTTGAATTCTTGCGTCCAAGATTGTTGGAAAATATTACTGAAATGTCTACCTTGTTTTTCCACTTGTTAGTAATCAATTTTCTCATTAATTATGTTAATTTATGATGAATTTTTCTGCAATTTTAGTCATGTTTCATTTACAGTTACGTGAAACTGACTACATTTATGGACGTTACGTCTTCTTGTGTTGCCCAATGAAGTTTTCGTATTGGAGAAGAACATTAATGCATGAAGTGGCTATCTACGCCTAGATATCTGTGATATGAAAAGCAAATGGAACATTTAGGCGAAAATGATGAAAAACAGGACTCATTCACCTTGCTGATTGGCTAATTACCGTTAATAGAAAATAATTGCGTTTATTCACAGATAATGAACATGAAGTCTGGTTAGGCCAAAAATTTGATATGTGGTGGAAAATGGCCTTCGTTCTGAAAATGATAAAAGACAGGGTAATATCGCTGAAGGCAAACCGATCATCAACGAAAGCCGACTTCGATATCAAAAAAGCCACGATTCAACTTCATCATAAAAAAAGTCCACCCCCCAGTGCACGGTATTATTAGAAGTACGCGGTATAGGGCAAAACCGTTTTCTCTACTTTTAGCGAAACAAAATAAATAAATAAAACACCTTGGGGAATTTTAAACGGCATGATTTACACCATCTGTGAGGTGTGCAATTAACGCGACAGAAATAATCTCGGCAGTTGTTAACGACGTCTTTTAAAATAAGGGATAATACTATGTTATTTATTTTTATTTTTACATTTTCGTCATCTTTCAGGTAAAGTTATAGCAACAATTTTTTCCAAAGAAAAATTAAGTGATATCTAAGAAAAAACAGTGAAACATGTACAACATAATTCTATTCTCTTATCTTGTTTTTATTATAGTAGTTCATTTTATAATAAGGTCGATTTCTAGCTCGATTAACACAAAAAGAATCAAGTTAAGGAATCTTGCTAGTTTTTTGTTTAAATGACGCTTGCTTGTTTTTGAAAAGTTGACTGGAGATTTAGCTTGATTAAAAAATAATCAAGTTACAGAATCTTATTACAATTAGACTGGACATGGTATTTATTAAAGCGAGGCTGGACATCCTAGATTTTTTCCAAGAATCTGCTTAAAATTCTTGCAAGTTGTCATTATAATGAAGGTAGATTCTAGCTTATATTAACGAGACAAGTTAGGAATCTCGCTATATTAATAAAGTGTGGTGATTAGTGACCGTTAATGGATATTTATTTAGAAATCGTGAGATGCGGTCTGGTGTGATGTAGGTTTCAGAAAAACATTTTCTTTATCGTGCCAACGTTTCGATCTTTATTGAGATCATCTTCATGGCCTGGGATTTACAAACATTGTTTACATATTACAATTACATTTTGGATGTAGAAAAGTGAATTTTGCATTGTATAAATTCACTTTTCCATATCCAAAATGTAATTGTAATATGTAAACAATGTTTGTAAATCCCAGGCCCTGAAGATGATCTCAATAAAGATCGAAACGTTGGCATGATAAAGAAAATGTTTTTCTGAAACCTACATCACACCAGACCGCATCTCACGATTTCTAAATAAATATGTTAATAAAAATGAGGTTTTCTTGTTTTTTATGAATATGCTGGGCATTTTTACTATAATGTTTTAAAATAAGAATTGTCTTTTTATATTAACTTAACAATTTTATTGTGATTTGTAGTTTGTTTTTGTTAGTTATTGGCTGGAATTTCTAGCTATTTTCGTAGAATGTCGCCAAGCATTTTAGCATGCTTTTATTAAAATAACTAGATCCTAGGTCAATTTTTTAAGGTTTGTGGTATAGATTTTTCCTAGAATTTTTTATAACGATATTTTTCATGTTGCCTTGTTAATATTGAAATTGCGATAGACACTCTATCTATTTATTAGGATTAGATTGTATGTTATAGTCTGTTTTTATTAAATATGGCAATATGGCATCTTACCAGGTAGAATTGTCTAGCTATTTTTGTCTAGAATTAGGCATTCTAAGTTGATCGGTAAATTACAGGAGGTTCTCGTTATAGTTTTCTATAATGACTCCTATAAAAATATCTTACAATTGATAATAATAAAATTAGAATGGACACATTTTTTGTGTTGTTTAAAAAATTAAGATGGATGATCTAGCACGATTTTAATAGAATGAAAGCGGAGATTCTAGCTTGTTTTGTTTAGAAAGACGCGAAATATTCTGATTTTTTAATTTAACACTTTCTAACATAAATTTATAAAAATTTAAACTGTGATTATAGGGATTTGTTAGAGAATAACTAGCTAGATTAATTTTATTTTTGGTATTAGTGTGGATATTCTAGCCTGATATTAATAAAAATAGATGGAATTATTGGAGCCTTGTAATAAAAAAAAATCTAGATAAAATTTTGGCTTACTATTGTTGTTTTTTTGCAGAGTGCTGTCAGACATTCTAGCATGTTTTTTATAGAAAGAAAAGCCTGATCGTTTGTGCTATTTCTGTAAGAATGACGTCAAACTTTCTAGCTTGATTTTATTGGAATGAAGATGTTTCGTGCTAGTTCTGTTAGACTTAAATCTTCTTTTTGAATAATTTTAAATTAGGATGTGAATTTTAAGCTTGATTTGCTAAAATAAAGATAGAGATTATAGCTATATCGTTAAATTAATGGAGTAAAACTTTCTGACTTTGATTTAAAAAAAAATAAAGCCTGAAATGCCAGCTATATCTTTAGAGATACGCCCAACATTAAAGCGTTTGTTGTTATTAAAATTTTGAATAGGCATTTTAGGTTGTTTGTAGTAATTTTCGAAGAATGATGCCCAACATTCTAGCATGTTTTTACTTGAATGAAAATATTCTAGTTAGTCTTTATTTAAATTATGTTGTCCAACGGTCTGCCTTGTTTTGTCAACATATTTTTGTCGGATTGTTTTAGCCTCAGCTTGTTTGTTTGTTAAAGTGATTATTTAAAGTAGTTGCAGTTATTTTAGCTGTATTATGATGGAATCGGTCACTATTTCTTGCTAGTAGAAACAACTTATTTATTAGAGTTATTAATGTGCCATCTGATTAATGCTCAAATTAGCAGAACACAACTAATAAAATGTTATGCAAACCTAAAAATATCATGCTTTTTCTATTTTAATAATACATGTATCAATGAAAAAGTAATTTTCACCTAAAAAGTGAAAATAAGTCTGGATTATAAGCGGAATAAATTTCGATAGCAACTGCCAACGAAATAAATTCCAGTGAGGTGGGATGTTGAAAAGAAATAAGGTCATCTCAAGGAAGGCTTTAATAGCCGTTTGAAAGGCTGAAAAGACAGCTCATACAAAGCTCACCGGCACAATAGGAATTTTCATTATTACTTCGAGATTAGTTTCATACAGGCCAGTACGTCTTCGTAACATTATCCCACCATTTGCATAATAAATCAAAATTGTTACGACACGGGCGAAGGCTGTTTCTGTTTTTTTCCCCTCTGAGATTCGTCGATAATTTTCTGTTGGAAGGCACGCAATAAAATCGATCTATAATTAAAAACTGGAGATGCGAAGTTAATCCTGCCTATAAGCTGGTGCGACTGTTATTTTATGCCCGAAAAAACACCGACTTTGAGTTCTCTTGTAATAATTCACGAGGGCTAAACGTCTCGGTTCCGAATAAATAATCCAATGTGAACTATGATTGTACCGTTTAAATAGTTCATACTGATCAATACTATACATGTGTCACACTAACAGTAGAATTGGGGCTTTATATAAAAAATATAATCTCGCATGCATAGCATAGAAGGCAAAATTACAACACCTTTCTTATTTTTCTACATAAATATACCTTGCATGGTTCTGATGCAGTAAATGGTTTTTAAATTTCAGTCTGTAATTACTAATGAATGAGCTTTTTACTCAAAACTCCTTTACCTCATCAAACGGCAATGAACATTCCTCCGGAAGATTTCTTAAGCTTTTATCGTTGCTTAAGAAACGACATGGAGTTTTTCCTGAATGTTTTTTCCATTATTTTGAAAATCTTACTCTGAATTAAAGGACAAGCAAAAAAAAATTTTTTTTTTTTTTCAAGACAACGAGCTTTTTCATGAAGCTTCCATTTAAGAATTGGCTGTTGAACTATTATCTAAATGTTTGGTGATTAGTGACCGTTAATCGATAATTATTCAGAAATCGTGAGATGCAGTCTGGTGTGATGTAGGTTTCAGAAAAACATTTTCTTTATCGTGCCAACGTTTCGATCTTTAATGAGATCATCTTCAGGGCCTGGGATTTACAAACACTGTTTACATTTAACAAATACATGTAGGATGTGGAAAAGTGAATTTATACAATGCAAAATATGTTTTTTAAAATATATATTCAATCAAAATATTTCTACTCACTCAAAGTGTTTGTCTTCTGTGTAATTGTGTCATTCTTGCGTGTCGTGTTGAGAGTGCCCTCTCGGGGCACAATTACACAGAAAACAAACACTTTGAGCACTGAAGATGATCTCAATAAAATCGAAACGTTGGCACGATAAAGAAAATGTTTTTCTGAAACCTACATCACACCAGACCGCATCTCACGATTTCTGAATAATTATTATCTAAATGTTAAAAATTTAAATTATGTAATCAGTTGAGCTTGTTGCAGCTTGAATTTGAGTTTTCATTTCAGTGTGTTATTTTCTAAAGTTTGAGATGTTCTAAGAAGTTATTTTCAATTTTGTAAATACACTGAGAGGCAAAAAAAGTGGCCACCCTCGTTTATTTATTTATTTATTTTTCGAGGGTTCGCAACAGTGAGGTCATGTAAACCCTCAGGGTGCCGGTGTTTTTGAAAAAAAGCCCATTTGTAAGTATGTCGGGTTCGAATGCGCCACTGGATTCGAACCCGGGACCTTTACCTTACAGTGATGAGCGCCGTGTCAACGCCTAAACCGACGCCCCCCACTCCTGTTCATTTGTTTAAAAATCGCAATCGTTATAATTTTTATTTTTCACTGGATGATTTTAAAGAAAAATATAAGATATACATAGCTAAATAATAATTAAAAAAATAAATAAAAAAATTAAACTGAGTAAAACAATTTTACCAAAAATGTTGCTATGGAAACAATGAAGAAATAACAATGAACAGTTCTGAGTTTCTTCTCTTGCGTTGATCCCCGCTTCCATTCGACGTGGCACCTATTTTATGAGTTTTGAATATAGTGATGTTGAATATTTTCAAATTCCTACTACACCGCCATTCTTAATTCTAGCAAATTTTCTAGCATCAGACCGTCCTTGACAACTCGACCTAAATGTGTTCGATATGTATGACGGGACTACATGCTGGCTACTCCAAACATTGAATTGAAGCCCCGTTCCAACAGTCACACACGATCCTAGCACTGTGGGGCCTCGGTCACCAATTAGTTGCATTTAACAGTAGTATCTTCTTCTGATGACACATCTCCAATGTTTCCTGCAGCTGTTATAGAATCCGCGATGAAGATTAAGTTTGTGCGACCTTCCATAGAAATACTGCCTAATCCATAACACTACCTCCTCCATAGCTTCTCCGGAGTGAAAATGCTGCGGGGATATATCGCTCTCCTGTTCTTCTCCAAACCCCCTTTTGGCCATCAGAAGACCTCAAACAAAACCTTCCCTCATCCGAAAACAAGATTTTAGTCCAATCTTGCGCAGACCAATTGATGGGAATTCTTGCGAAACTTAACCGAGCTTTTCTGTACCTTGTCAGAAGTGCTGGACAAGTGGCAGGCCTTCTCGCACGTAATCCAGCTTCTAAAGCTAGGCTTTACTTAACATTTCTAACTTGTTGATGTCGTTCCTTGACCTCAACAGCGGTAGTCGATTGTACATTCGAAACAATAAAACTAAGATAACTAACGATTTCGACCTGATCCATGCCTTTTTGAGTAACCTCCATTATCTTGGTAGCGATGGAAGACCCTGCGGACAGTTGTTCTGGGAATGTTATGCACCTTCGCCACATTCGCTTGATTCTTCCATCTTCCAACCATCACTCAAAAATTTGAAATGTAAAAATGGTACAACTTAACAAAATCAAACCGCAGGAACGTTAGAAAGAAGCTGTACAGAAAAATCAACAAAGAAGAGATTGACTATTTAAAGATTTATTTACAAAAACCAATTGTAAAACAAGTGGGATATTTTTTCTGTGTTTTATTCACCTCTAACCCTTTTAAACGGACCAAATCATGTTGTAAGATAATCCATGGAGGATTGTCTAAGAGATAATTAAAAATATTAAGGGTGGCTATTTCTTTTGCCTCTCAGCGTAGTATCCCTTCGAGGTTTATTGCACACGTGCTCTTCATACGTAATTTTTTCATTATTTAAAAACTAGATCTCTTGATTTTGTAATGCAAATTGTATGAACATCAGCAGTTCTATTTTCTTGCAAATTTTCCAGTCTTTAAGGAAAGGTGGTTGAGCTGTTTCATAATTTGTTTTTCTATCTGTAAGGCTGAGCTTTTGGGATTTTTTTATAATTTGTTTGACTAAATGACTTTCACACTCTGTGTGAGCTTTTGTTTAATTTTCGCCATACTGGGCATGGAGATTTTTCCTAAGTAACTTGGTTATTCCTTCAGAGAATCCTACCCTCAGTGAAGCGACCCACGCAATATTAAAATTATAAAATTTTACAACACAAATAGATTGAGCTTTTTTATAAAGCTTTCCTTTAAGTATTGAAAGTTGAAATTTTATCTACATTTTTTAATTTAAATGACAATCAGTTGACCATTTGAACTAAAATTTGAGTTTTCGTGTTATTTTCTGTTTATAGTTTGAACTTTTTTTAAGAATTTATTTTCAATTGGGTAAAAATTAGCCTTTTGAGCGTTTTGCACAAGATTATTTTCATACATAACTTTTTCATTGTCTAATATCTGAATTTTTTAGATTAAGTAAATTTTGTCAATATGAGCAATGGGATTTATTTGCGATTTTCCAATCATTTAGGGAAGCTGGTCGAGCATTTTCATAATTTGTTTTTCTATCTGTAAGACTTTTGAACTTTTTAAATTTTGTCTAAATGTTCGACCTCTACACTCGTTGGGAGCATTTTTTATTAATTCATCATACTTCGCTTTTATCGTTTTTTATTCTTTCAAACTTCCCAGAAAGTTTTTTGATAATCTGGTAAAATCTGCGCTATTATCTTTTCAATTTTTCAATTATTAAAGTTGGTGGGGTGGTTGAATTTTTGGTAAATATTTTCCTTTGGACAATTAGATAGTTTCAACATTTTTTGAAGAGAGTATGTTAACTCCGTAAAATCTGACATATGAGTTTGTACTTTTCATTTTATAAGCTTTATAAGTGAGCTCTCTATAAGTGAGATTCTTTATTTGTATGGGTTGGGTGAATTTTTTTTCAAGTTTTATACGTTTCTGAAAAACTTAAAATATAAAATTTCATGCACTAAGATACTTTGAACAAAAATTGACGATGTACCTGTAGAAAGAAGCTGTAATATAAAAGATCAGAGATGTAAAAATCTTGAGAAAAAGTCCACACTTTTTTTCAGATAAGGTTGTGGACTTTTTTCTCAGGATTTTTAAGCTTTTCCCCCAACGTTTTTGTGTTTTTTTCTATAAGATATTACAGCTTCTTTCTACAGGTACATCGTCAATTTTTGTTCAAAGTATCTTAGTGCATGAAATTTTATCTTTTGAGCTTTTCATAAGTGAATAAAGCTTGAAAAAAATTCACCCAACCCGTGCAAACAGAGAATCTTTCTGTAAATACCCGCGGTATGTTAGGCAAACATCTGACGATCCGTTCTAAGAAAACTTTCCGATTCTGTTTACTCAAGCAGGGATGCAATTGTACATAAAACACCCACATATATCTAAATAAACACAGAGGATAAAAATTGGGCAAACACTTTCTTGAAATCTTCACTTCCTCTAGCCGAGTAAACATGGTTCACCTTTTATGACGTATTTCGCGATCTATAAATATTTGGTTATATTCCTCCCTATTTTGGTATATTTATTAAAAAATCTAGGTCCATAAGTGTTCGTTAATTGTTGTTAAAATCAAGCAGTACAAAGCGCTGTCCGAAACTCAAGCTGATCGAATTATAAGTTGGGTGGAGAGGACGCACCAAAGCAGTGTATCGCTGCGTTTGCATAGTTTTCGGCAAAATTTAATGTCTAATTTTACTTTTTTCATCTTGATTCTAAAACAGATGAAAGACCAGCGCAAATTTAGGAAAAATAAAATGTCCAGTCAAATAGCATCAATGAAATTTTAACTAAATCAACTTTTTCTGTGTACACAATGTCCACAAATATAAAAAGAAGGCTATTACTAACTTATTACTAATCGCTCTTGATAGTTTTTTTTTTCGACCTTAAAGTTAGAAACACCACTAGGAGTGATTACACTAATTACATCCACACCCTAAACCATTAATAAACAATCCAACAACACATTTACTTCGGATTTAAAAGGAAAATCCTAATAAAGATTTAAACGTTTCATGCGAATTAGCAAAACAAACAAATCCAAGACAACAAACCTAATATTTTAAGCTTTTATCTATTATTATGGTGGTTTTTCATTTTAATCCAAAACCACTTAAAACATGAAACTTTTCGGATTGTAGGAGGAAAATTAGAATTAGTGTAATACCACAAACCGGAGCTTTCTGCTTTTCGTTTAAAACTTTGCATGATTATGAATTCTAAAGGCTACCTGGTAGAAAGTCTCTCGGTTGTCATTTTCCACCATTCAAGCCCATGACGAGGTGACACATAGCGAATTGCTTGTTAGCTGTTTATATGCCACTGGAAAGTGAATACGCTAAAAGGCTAAATGGAAGAGCTTTGAACCTTTCATGGTTTGATGGCGGATTTTTGCGACGTTGTCAACACCCATTTATACTCTCCCTGGCTTTGGAGGCGACAACTCGTGTTTTTCCTCAACCCCTTTTCGTCATTAATCATGTTCGAGTTCGATTATTCTCGGTTGATGTCCCTTGCTGTACTATTCAGAGATCCGTCTCGCTATTGTCATTTCAGAAGGCGATTATACAAAGAACGAGCCCTGGAATCGAATAACATACGTACACCGAAGATGTCATCTGGCCAAGCACAAAAAAACAAAAACAAAACAAGAGTAACATTTAATAGGACTCTTGATGACCATTAATGAAGACAGTAAAGTAATGGTTCTGCTAATCATTTAATTACAAATATTATGGCAATTTTCTCAGTATTGCGACTTAAATTTTGTCTTTTAAGGCAATTACCCCTGATCACCTTAACATCAGTAAGGTCAATTACTATTAAGGCAAACATTGTATTTCAGCAAAACAATTGGTATATTTCCATAAGTAAATGAGAAGAAAGAATGGTGAGGGGGAGTGCAGGTGTGTGAGAGACAAAGAACGAGGGACATAGAGATGGAGATCGAAAAAGAGGAGGGGAGAGAGGAGCGAGATAAAGTGAGAGAAAGATGCAGAGGGAGAGAGATATAAAGAAAAAGAGTATAAAGTGAGATCAGGGAGGAAGGGAGAGAGAAAAAGAGAAAGAGTGAGAGAGATTTGTTTTGATAAACGATTTATTTTTACAAATCTCGCAGAAATACGTCATTTTGCCCTTTCTTACACTCAACAAAAAACGAACATTTTACAACTTAAATACATGCGCTTCTAGATCTATGTTATCTATGTCTTCTAGATCATATTAAAAAAATTAAGGTAATGTGAAACAGTAATAATAACTAAATAAAAGTTTACATTCATTTAACCGTAATAAATCAATAAGGAAAGCAATCATATAATTACAATATTTACTAACAATGTTATAGGCTACATATGTACGTATAGAACTAAATTTTCATCACCTCATCAAACAATTAAGAAACAAATCCTGAAAAGAACTTACAAATTTGTTCAAAATAACATACGACACTGTATTGAAGTTAATAAGAATAAGAGAGTGAGAAAGAGGGGAGAGAGAGATATAAAGAAAAAAGGCAGAAAGGGAGAGAGAGAAAGGGAGGGAGGGAGGGAGGGAGAGAGAGAGAGAGATGGATAGATAGAAAGAGAAAGAGAGAGAAAAAAAGAGGAGACAGATGTTCAGAGAGAGATATAAAGAAAACGGGGCAGAAATTGAGATGAGAAAGGAAGAGAAAGAGAAAAAAGAGAGAATGAAGTCAGAAAAAGGAGAGAGATATAAAGAAAAGGACAGAAAATGAAATGAGAAAGGAAGGGAGAGAAAGAGAGAATACGGATAGAGAGAAAGAGAGAGAGAGAGAGAGAGAGAAAGAGAGAGAGAGAGAGAGAGAAAGAGAGAGAGAGAGAGAGAGAGAAAGAGAGAGAGAGAGAGAGAGGAGGAGACGGATGTACAGAGAGAGATATAAAGAAAACGGGCAGAAGTTGAGATGAGATAAGGAAGAGAAAGAGATAAAGGAAAGAGAGAGATGTCAGAAAAAGGGAGAGAGAGATGGAGTGAGAGAGAGACTGAAGGAGAGAGAGAGAGATATAAAGAAAAAGGACAGAAAATGAGACGAGAAAGGAAGGGAGAGAGAGAGTAAGAAAGAAAGAGAGAGATACCGATAGCGATAAAGATAGATAGATAGCAAGAGCGAGAGAGTGAGAGAGAGGAGAGAGAGACAATGACAATTTTTACTATTACGATTAACTATAATTTTATCAACAAGACAACCTTAATTGTTGAACCTTCAATTTGTCCAGTTCACGGCGAACAACTGAATCCGTCCAAAACCGATATCGGTCATCGCCTTCACCATGACTGATTCATTAATAAGTTACCTAATCTTGTTTTCTACTCGCGATCTACAACGGCCCCATTATTGAATAAACGATAAATATGCAGCTTTGTTATTGTTGCACAACACAAATTGCGGACGAAATACGTTACACGACGGTATCACAGGTCTCATCATCATAGGATGAAGGGCAAGGAGGAATATTTCACCACCGGATCTACATGAAAATCAATTGGTGCAATACCACCGCACGGAAACGCTATAAAAGCTGTAAAAAACTGGATTATTGTAAATTGTTTTGAATTTGTAAAAATTGTTGTTATTTCATCAATTTTTATTGTTATTGTTATTTTTAAATAATAAATGTTTATTACTAAAAAGATTTATGGTTTCAACATATACGAACCGTGGTTTGCCAATCGGGTTTTCAAAGCCTCTGTTAAAAAAAGAATATGGCAACGCGAAGTAATGGGAATAATTATGAAAGGAACTATGAAATCAAAAAATCCCACCTACGTGGGACAACTTTTTAGAAAATGACTCAAGTTATATCAGTAAAAAACCTTTACTGCTTAATCCAGAGAAGGTTTTGGAGCATAAAATTTTCAATTTGGAAAAGTGCGCCATCAAAGCAAAACAGTTATACAACATCCATCGTTATTGTTATGGCATGTTAATATTCCAAAGTACACGCTGTTAAGACACGTTTATCCGATGAGTTACGAGGATTTCCATCGGCGGTTTTCCATTTGGTAAAAAGGATGGAATTTCATTGCAGAAACGTAGAAAACAAGCGGTCGCCCATTTGTGAGCAATCTACAATACAATTCCTTCGGTATTAAAAGGATACGTTACGTAAACTACAAGGATGAATGATGAATAAGAAAAAACACGAGTAAAGTACACCAAATTAGAGATAGGAGAACTTTTGGAAAATTGACAGAAAATTGGTCAGCCATTACGACAAATGGGCGAATTTGATAGATCTAATTTCTATTAAGACATTTTCGCTCAAAATACATAATGTTTTGTAAAATGTACTTTTCCGTTTACATAAAATTTCCATATATGAGTACCTAATGTAATAAAAACAAATAATACCTAATGCATATAAATGTTCTAGCTTTACAAGTTTTTATATACAGAAACTTGTGTGTATTAGTTGTTTGAATTTAGCGTTGTTATTACAGACCTGCGTCAAAAGACAAGCTTTGCTTTTTTGAAGTGGAAATTTCTGTTGAAAGGAAAACTCGTAAAACTTTAAAATCTTCTGTTAAAAACGAAATTGACGACGAGTTATTGAGTAGTTGACACGATAATTCATAAAAGAATATAAATTTTCACTCAAAGAATTTACGTAACGCTACGATGCTTTAGTTACACACTAGAACTGAATCGAGTTAAATATACTTTTTTAACAAATATTATTTAAGGAAAACTCTAAAAAATGTACACCTGTGTTTTTACTTGTATTGTATTTGTCGAATTTCGGAAAAGTCGAAATTTCCATAAAAATATTTCGGGATAATTAACGTTAAAGATTTCCATTTACAGAAATTTATTATTATTTACCACTGCACTGAGTGGCAGACGAGTTAAGAGATTTTATTTGCGGTTTTATGGCATGTTTCCAACGATTACATTATTGAAAACTGTATTTTTTCTATAAACTGGAATTTATACGCCCTGATAATAATTAAAATCACCGTGTTTTTAACAGAAGATTTTAAACTTTTACGAGTTTTAAGTTTTCCATTGGCAAAACCTTGGATACATTAAATTAATTGGGTTATCGAGTCAATTAACAATTGTATTTCTATTAGAGATTCACTTCGAAGAATAAAGTATTAATTCAGATTTACTTCTTTATTTACAGAAACTCGGGCTATCATTTGATACTCGGGTGGTACTTGACTCTATAAAAGAAGGCAAGGAATAAACTATCCATTTATTGAAAAATGTACTTACAGAAACTTTGGTTATTCATTGTGATACTTGAATGATAGACTGGGATAAGGGATTTTTAATAAACTATCCATTTATTGAAAATTGTGGTTTTCCATTTACAGAAACCGGGGTTATCTAATATGTTACTTGATGATTGACTGGATAAGAGATTGTATTTTTATTCCCTATTTGCTCCAAGGGATAACTAACAATTTATTTATTGAAATCTGGTGAAATTATTTTACCTTCCCGGTTTCTCTCCAACGTATATAATAATTTGTCAATTAAATAATATTTATGAAAGGTATTGGTTGAGATAAAAAAGTCAGCGTCACGAGTGGGATTCGAACTCACGACCTTCGGTTAAATACGCCGCTACTCTACCACTTGAGCTATCGTCGGATCGAAGTCACGATTTTAGCGTATTTAGCCGAAGGTCGTGGGTTCGAATCCCGCTCGTGACGCTGACTTTTTTAACTCAACCAATATCTTTCATAAATATTAATTAATTGAAAAATGTTAATTGGTCAATTGGACCACGAACTGTAATGGGTATATAATGTGTGGTGATTAGTGACCGTTAATCGATAATTATTCAGAAATCGTGAGATGCGGTCTGATGTAGGTTTCAGAAAAACATTTTCTTTATCGTGCCAACGTTTCGATCTTTATTGAGATCATCTTCAGGGTTCAAAGTGTTTGTCTTCCGTGTAATTGTGCCATTCTTGCGTGTCGTTTTCTGAAACCTACATCACACCAGACCGCATCTCACGATTTCTGAATAAGTATGTATATAATAATGTTAGGAACTGAACTAGACTAAATATACGTTTTCATTTTAAATTCGCACGAGAGTTGTAGGTTTACCATCGCATGGGCTTCCAAACAAAGATCATGAAGTGTGAAATGTAGAAAAAAAGGGATATTTTGGGCATTTGAATGGAAGGCACTAGCTCGCCAACATGATGATTCCAACGATATCCTTAACCCTAATTTTGATTTTTGTGACACTCATGCGCTTAAAACCAACCTCCATTCTTTAATTATATCGGTTAGAGAATCCATAAGAGAAAATTTTATGACAAGAGCCATGGTGTACCAACATTACACACTATAGTAGGAACTAAATCCGAACCTAAAGTGTGCAAACGACTGGAAAAACAAGGAAAATTTTGATCCTAGATCGATCAGATGGTGAAGTTAAGAGTTGAATCATTATGTCCTTCACCTTATTTTAACTCAAACTTTGAAAGTATTCGACAATATTATATACCTACTTACATCTCCAAAACATACACCGACGTGAATAAAACCACCCAGAAATATCTGAGTGATCTTTATGCGAAATTTCCGGACGGATATCTTATTTACACTCCTAAATGGACTAGTAGGTTGTGCATTTTACGATCCTGTACAAAACTACAGTAAAATGTTTTCCCTCCCACAGTATTTATCTACATACACTGCAGATTTGGTTGCTATAAGGGAAGCTATGAAGTATGCGATCCACAAGCAATTCCCGAAAGTAATCATTTGTACATATTGCCTTAGTTGTGTACTTAGCAATGACAAAAGGTTGCATATCGCGGACTACATCATTATAGCAATCATTGAACTTGCAGCAATGATCAGGTCTAATGGGCATAAAATAGTAATCACCTGGATCAAAGGCCATACAGGGTTCAAACATAATGATGTCGTCGATCGTCTTGACAAAGATGCCACCAGAACGGGCAATTTTCTAAAAGTACCCATAAAAAATCTTCATGCTTTATTAAGATTACAGTTGCAGATAGATTGGTAAATTGAATACCTGTCAAATAACAAAGAGATCATATACAAAAATATGTTTTCGTTGGTAGCACGTGAACCTTGGTTCACCAAAGAAATTTATATAACTAACGCATTTTGCAAAATAATAGTAAGGTTAAGATTAAATCATGGACCGTGCAAGGGATATCTCAACAAATTTAATCCCGTCATCGAACTGTGAGGACTGCGGAACATATGAGGATCCCGAACACATCATCATGCACTGCAAGAAACATACAAATGAACGCAGAAATTTGTTCGATAGACTCTCAAATGCCAAAGAAATAAATCTTCAACCACCTTATGGATACAATGCTCTAATATCGTCAGCCGAATTAGCTGTGTACCGTGAAATGTTTAGTGTTATTAGGAATATTAAGGTAATTGTGTAAATAATGATGTATAAAGTGTATATTAGTATAATATTTAGTCTTTAGGAAATAATAATAATTACATAATAAGATGTAAAAATGATGGCTTTATAAATATTTTGAAGTCAATAAAAAAAAGAAAAAAAAAGAGGCGAGTTGTTTAACATGATCTACAAACCGTACCAAGCTTCTGAACGAAAAGAATGTCGCCTTTGTAACTTGAAAGCAAAGGAGGACATTTCCATTTTATATCGGTTTGCCATATTCTTTCTGAATATAGAAGATTGTTCTTCTTGTAAAGTTTTCTCAAGAAAAGAATTATTAAGTTTGTTGGATGGATCCAATTGGGCTGCATTGGTGGAATACACCAGGGCAGCCTGGATGTATAGGAAGGATTATGATGAATCATAACATTGTTTTATTTTATCTATTATTCCATGTTATTATTATTTTTTAATTCTTTTTTTATTCTTATGTGTATACTTATTTCTCTTCTTATTTTAATCTTGTTTATCCTTATTTCTTCTACTTAATCTATTTTTATTGTGTTTATGGCATTTAACTAATTCATTATATTAGTTTCTACTAGTTATTTATGTTTTTATTTTTTTAAACAGGAATATCCGACAGCTTGGTCATTTCAGCCCCGAAGCTCTAACAAATTATCGCAACACATATACATTATTCGCACTCATACTGTTTGATAGATGGAGTACTCCTTATTCCTCCATCTACTTATTGAATACAATAAACTATTCTAATTTGGGGTCGATGTACTTTAAACGTTTTCCTCCGTAGACCAGTTTGCGCGCACGCAACATGAAGGGCGATGGAGATACTACTTCACCATCATCCCCTCCCCATTCAATAAATACATTCACCCTAACATACATTGATCGCATTCTCAAGTGAGAGAGTGAGTACGCGTTATTCCTCCATCTACATGTTCCCTTTTATAAACTTAATACAAATGGGGTATTTTTATAAAATTTCCGCCAACAGCCCAAGTCATACATACAACCTGAGAGGCGATGGAGAAGCTACTTCGCCATCATCCCCTCCCCATTCACACCGATAAATACATTCACTCATACAAGACACAGAAACACAAAACACATAATTTAACTTCTATATACAATAAAAAAATCCCAATTCCCCCAAAAGACGGAACAGTGGACCCTGAAACTCGTTACCGTGCCCAAGAACTATTCTTAAATCCGGCGGCATGCCTACACGCTCTCTGTATGGAGCCAAGGCATGACACGCCTCTATTATTCTATTATGTGAGATTCATCCTTTTTTTGTTACCTTTCTCTGTTATTTCAGCAGGCCTCGGGTCGGCATGGGCGGCGGGTGCCTTAATAGAGGCACACGAGGGTCAGTGTACCAGATCCTGTCTGCAAAGACGGGGGCGGGTGCATAACCATCTGTACCACGGGGTAACAAAATGTTCCAAATTCAGCCCTTGTTACACTGGGAATGGAATCATGGTGGTTCGTGTTGACGCCCCTGGCGGGAACTTAGAAAAGAGGCTGTCTTCTGCCTGTGACCTTCGTGAAACGCGTTTGACCACCGTTAGACACCCGGCCTCACGGGATACGGTGGTTCGGACGGCAGCGTATAGGCGTTGAGGACGCGATGATTATGCTGGATAGTCCCTCGGATGCGTGAGTAATAGCGGATGGGAACGGGTAGTGAATCGGTTTCTCCTACTCGAGTATACTTTGCATTGTTGTGCGTATGACCGGTGTGGTACCCTTGGGGAAGCGAAGGATCGGACCACCTAGGCTAAGCCTATGGCGTCCCTCCAATGCGCATGGCAGGTGTAGGCTGAGCTCGACAGGAGGTTTTTACCGTAGGCGGTGCGCCTCTAGGGGGTGGTTAGATATACCACTTGAATCAAAACCACGGCTGGAGCGAATCCGGAAGTTTCTACGCTAGGGAAGCCCCCAATACTCTGGGATATAGAGTGGCCTTCTCTATCTAGGAAGCGCGCGGGAGACCGGGCTGATGTATTTCGGCTCAGGTAAGAATAACCCATGCGCGGCATACAGTTTGATGCTCAATGCAGACCCGGCCATTTGGAATGGACAAGCGGGGAGCGAGGTTTTCTTGGCCCTTCGGGGCTGAGCTGCCTCTACACCAATGCTGCGGCAGTAACACTATTCTGTCGTATGCGGAGATGCGTCAGCTCTCATCTTGAGAATCAAAACGCCCGATAAGGCCGAATAGGCCAGGTGCGGACGTTAAAGATCCTCAGAGTCCTTTTTAGGATGACCGAGTATGCGGGAATAAACTGCATTTCAGAAAAATTTATACTTTTGTCAACCGTTTAGGGTAATTTATAATCAGAGAGGTTTATTTTATTTTGCGGTGTATAAAATCATTATTTGATTTTATTTATATATTTTACTTTATTCTGCTATTATATTATCATCATCATTATTACTGTTCTCACCACCTTCCGTCTGACGGAGTATCCATGCAGTATTGTCTATTCACATTACTCTAATATTGTTTATAAAGTAAAAAACTTTACTACGATTAGTATTGAAATCTGGTTCTCCATTACAGAAATTTGGGCTATCCATTTGATACTTGGGTATAGCTCAATAAGATATCGTATTTGTATAAAGTTTGCTTCAAGTGACAAAACTATCCATTTGTGGAAAAACTGCAGTTTTCCATTTACAAAAACTTAGGTAATCCACTATCATACTTGAGTGATTGACACGATAAGGGATCGAAATTCTATTAGAGATTTGTTTTAATGGATAATCTACCCATTTATTGAAAACTGTAACTTTCCAACCCATTTGTTGAAAAACTATAATTTTCCAATAAAAAAATTTAGGTAATCCATTATGATATTTAAGAAATAGACATGATAAGAGATGGCATTTTTATTAAGGATTTGCTTCAATATATGAAAAAACTGTCCATTTGTTGAAAACTGCAATTTTCCAACCCATTTATTGAAAAACTATAATTTTCCACTAAAAAAATTTAGGTAATCCGTTATGATATTTAAAAATAGACATGAGATGATAAGAGATGGCATTTATATTAAGGATTTGCTTCAATATATGAAAAACTTGCCCATTTGTTGAAAACTGTAGTTCTCCATTTACAAAAGATTGACATGATAAGAAGTATATTAAAGATTTGATGCAAAATATGAACAAATTATCCATAACTGTATTTCTCCATTTAAAGAAAATTGTGTACTACGATATGATAATTAAATAATTGACACGATAAAAGATTTCTATTGCACTTAGCTTCAGTAGATAAAGTGTAGAGCTATCTATTATGATACTTGATTGATTGACACAATAAAAAATGTTATTTCTATTACATACTTGCTTTAAGGGATAAACTATCCATTTATTGAAAACTGAAGTTTTCCGTTTACAGAAACTTGAATTATCCATTGCGATAAATGGGCGACAAAGTTGTTTTACAGATCACATTTTTATTAAAAAGATGCACCCAAAGAGTACTAATTATTGTTGATTATAATAAGGTCAAGGTTTCATTTATGTGAGAGTGAAATTATTTGAAGGAGACACGAAAACATACATAAGAACAAACATAAGAATTCATTATGAGATTCTAGAAAGAAACTGATTGGAAAACTAATTTTGCAACAATAAAAAAACAACACTTTTCTATTTCTATTGTCTCATCGAGTCATTGGGCGTAGTACTAAACAGCAAACACAACCATGCATTTTCAACATTACTAAAACCGTTCAGCAGACGAGGCGTTTTGTCATTTGAAAAAAAATTGCATGTCTAAGGAATATCTTCGTGCCCTCGTTATTATAATTGTAATATATTTGAGCTATTAGCTGAAATCGGTTTACCAGGTTCGGTATGGACAGTTAATTCCTTCTAATTGAAACAACCTTCGAATTAATGCCGCCAAAAAGAACTATACGCCTTAGCTAATAAGGGGATTTCTTTTATTTCGAAACTCTAAAACTAAAACCAGACTTGACGAACAGGAAGGTTTGAAAATATGAATTTTCCGATATTTTCGCATAAGATGCGGCAGTTTTGAAAATAATATCCGGGTTCGAGTAGGAAGATTCTAAGTACGGACAGATGGGCGCCTTGGCATTTCATGGGCGTTGGCAATCAAAAAAATAAAGTAAAAAATAAAATAATAAGACAAAAGACGTCTTTTGGATATCATTCAGCATGTCCCTCGCGCAAAAAGAAAACCAAAACCAGACTGCAACGCCCTTGCGATCCAGTAATGGAAACCGGTTTCATTAAAAAAATGTTTCATGGGTATGTTTTACAAGAAAAATTATAGAACTATTATCTAAATATTTATTTTTCTCAAAACAGCCCAAAATGTAGCATTATCAATCACTAAACTGGTTACGGTGAACTTCGTTTTAACAGAAAATTCGGTTTAACCTAGTGTGAATGGTTTCACTATTTAAATGAATTAACTACAATACTCTCCTGCGGTCAACATCATGACAGTTATAAACTGAAATTGTGCAATCCAACAACACAAACGACCAAGACATCGTTGAGAATCAATGAACCTTTGCGAAAACAATCACGACAACCTTATCTTGCCTGTGAATCCTTGAAAGCGGTAAGGTGTATGTTTTTATTGTGGGCAGATTTGCCGCAACATGCATGTGAGGTGAGAATCGTTGTTGCGCACACTCGACTAAACGCCATTGCAAGGATGTGATGAAGACTGTGACGCTTCATCGAGGATTGATTCGGAGCAAAGTGACCCGCTTCCGGAATGACAACCGCCGTCCATTCACGCTCAGGTGAACTCCATCGTTTGTTTTCAACGATAAAAAATAACAATAATAACAGTAAGAGCGTGTAAATAAAAAAAAATGAGGGAGTGCGGCTAAGAGTAAGGGAGCGAGTGAAAGGGACTTTGTCAAGGAGGTAAATTATCTGGGAGTAAAACAAAGAGTCAGCGACAGATTGTCAAGGTAAAAATGTTACAAGGGAAATATAGAGAGTGGTGGAAATAGATAAAGTTACCATCCTGATAGAGAGAGATTGTATGATTGAGTGAGAGATTGTGAAGATGAAAAATACTGTTTGTAGAAAAACCAGTGCGCAAGTGACTGAAATCTTAGGAGAAGGAAGATAGGACAAGATATAGAAAACGACAGACACATAGATAGATAGATAAATAAATAAATATACATAAAGAAAAAAGAAAAGAAGAGAAAGAAATATAGAAAAATACATAGATATAAAAATGAGAGGTAAATGAAGAGCAAGGAGAGATTAATAGATAAATATATTGAGTGATAATTAAATAGATAGATCGGATAGATAAATATAAAAACAGACCAATAGAAAGAGAAAGAGGAAGAAAAACAGACAGTCATAAAATTTAACTATAGAGAAAGTAAGGGAGGAAGAGTGACAGAGAGAAAGGCAAAATAGATAGTGTGAGAGTAGACGTCTACCCATAAAGACGGTTAGACAAAAACATAAAGAAAACTGAACGTTAACATAAAACTGAATGTTAGAAAAACGGAGAGAGTTTAAGAGACTAAAGTGGGAGATGGCGAGAGAGATAATCATAAAAACTCTCTCTTAGTTATAGATCAAAAAATGAAGAAGAGTGAGTGAGTTTGTGTGTGTGTGTGTTGTGTGGTGTGTGTGTGGTGTGGTGTGGTGTGGTGTGGTGTGGTGTGGTGTGGTGTGGTGTGGTGTGGTGTGGTGTGGTGTGGTGTGGTGTGGTGTGGTGTGGTGTGTGTGTGTGTGTGTGTGTGTGTGTGTGTGTGTGTGTGTGTGTGTGAGAGAGAGGGAGAAGGAAAGTGAGTGGAGATAGAGGATATATATGTACACTGAATAAAAGATGGATAAGAGAAACAAGGGAGAGAGAGGAAAGAGTAAAGAGACTAAGATAGAGAGTGNAGAGAGAGAGAGAGAGAGAGAGAGAGAGAGAGAGAGAGAGAGAGAGAGAGAGAGCCAGAATTCCAGAAATAAAGGATATTGTAAAAAAAGTATATTAGGGAGGGAGAGATTTTCAAGGAGATTATTATAGTGCGAGAGAGGATAAAAAAAAGAGAGAGCGAGAGAGATATAGCGCGATGAAAAGGAAAAATCAGACATCATCGCCGACTGTGACACAGCTTATAACATAAACTAGTTATGGCTACTAGTGGATATTCTATGATTCTCTATAGTAATGCAAAAAATAATCTTAACTCTTCGAACAATGTTAACGAGATGAAAGAAATCAAAATCTTTTGATGATTAAAGCCATGGATGTCCGAAAATTTCAGAACGGGCGAAATTCAGTTGTTGCCGTATGTTAATTTTCGGTTGAAATTTCTGTAACGATTTGTGTAAATTATTTTTAAAAAAACTTGTCACATCTCATTTGGGTTATATTTTATTACAATTGATATTTATCGTGGTGTTCTTGTGCCAGAAACACTTTTGAGACTTTCGGGCTTGCTTGCGGTTTTTAATCAATTGAGCAATCGCAGCTCTGTATTTCTAATTCGATTGTTTTTTTTTTCAATTTCTACCTGCCACAGAAACCCATAAAGTTCAGCAAATTGGAGAAAGGTCGATTTTTCACAGGAGAACGGACCAACGGCGGGGAAAGAAAACGCCGAGAAATTTTGTCCGGAACTGGAGAAATATTTGTTTTTATTGTGTTTGTAGTTGTTTTGTGTTTTCTGGAAATAAATTTTATATTGTTTTAACCATATAAAACCATTTAAATAAATTTTGTTATTGATGTTCAGCTTTTATTTTAACAACTTTTCATTACGTGAACTTTGAAATTTTACCCTTAGTGAGTATATTTTCGCTTGTAAGGCTGTGAAACAAATGAATGTTGTTTGATTGAAATGTTATATTATATTTTAATCTAAATAATCTTTAAAAAAGGGTCAATAAATTGACTTGTTTTTCTTTGTATTCTTTGTACCTTGGCCTCTTTGTTTTTGATTTTCGATGATCAAAATCGAAGGAGACGTTTTTCTGTTTGATTTATTTGTTGTTAACAATATTTCTATGTACAACTCGTTAAAATTAGGATTTGAAGTGCTTTTAATATTAATGTTGGTAAATTGCGAACGATCTTCAGGGGATTTAAATTCTCCCCTGGTTAAGACTTCCCTTGGTCGGAAAATTGTCCACAGTAGATCGTTTATTTTATGTTTTACATCTTATTTTGAGCCAAACCATTGATGATCGAAAGAAGAGAAAAAAATAATGAAAAAAGAGAAACATGCTTACATAGTACGAGCACGTGTAATAATGAAACGAGGGAGTGCATGGCTCCTGTCCGCTCAAGCGACCAACTCGACTGCAGCCGGTGCCACCCCACTTTCTCATTTTATATCCGCCCCTCCCCACCAGATATTCGCATTCTCTTCAAACACAATAAAACAACGCGAAAACTATTTATGTTTTTTCACCATTAGTCTTTGGTTTAATTAAGGACAGACATGGAACGGTTGGAGTTCTCGTGGTGAATGTACACCGAGGGGTATTATTTGGTGATGACTTACAGTTAGCAATTTTGCTCGTTTTCACGATTTGAGGTTAAAAGAGACATTTTCAGCATGCAATGTAACTCAAATAACAAATTACTAATTTTGATCCACTGCCAACGACGAGCATATTGTTAAAATTATGTTAAGGTATGGTGATTGTTCTCAGAATTTCAATGGATTTTAATGTTCTTCCCACGTCCAATGGAATCCAGAAAATGAAAATTATCCAGAAAATGTCAATAGTAAACCGTAATATTTCGATGAATGAGGATGTCAACTGTTTAGGTTTTTCCCGTACACGACACTTCTGCTGGCATAGTTTCACCTATTTTTTTATTATTTTTTATTTTTATTTTTTTAACGCGAGTTCGCAACAGCGGAAGTCGTATCAACCCTCGGGGAGCCGGTGTTTTTGAAAAAAAAAAAGCCCATTTGTAAATATGTCGGGTTCGAATGCAGGGCTGCTGTATTCGAACCCGGGACCTTCACCTTACAGTGATGAGCGCCGTGTCAACGCTTAAACCGTTGCGGCCACCGATGCCCCCCCCCCAGTTTGACCTATTCCTGCTAATATTGTTTTCGTTTTATTTGTCAAAAACAAAAGGAATTTTCTCAATTTCATAAATACTTCAATACAAATCATCAATAAAGGTCAATAAAGTTCGAGTTCATCAATAATTATATTATTGTTTCTTTGAGTGCCTGTATTTGAATTTGGATTTTTGACAATTTAATGTTTATTTATTTTAGTTTTTACGACGATGCTTGTTGCTTGTTTCCTTATTATTGTTGCCTGTTTAACTCCAAATATTTATTTATTTATTTATTTAGATTCTTGGTTATTTTTTGTTTGGTTTTTTTATTACAGTTTTACATGATATTGTTATATGTTTGTCTTTTTCTACGTTACGTCAATTTTTCTTGATACTCTTCTTCCCGCTTGTCTCTTTTCTTCTCGTTGTGTTATTTATTTAGTTTTTGTTGTTCGTGTCTCATTGTCTTTGATATTTTTTGACTCTTTCGTTCTTTTCTTGATCATTCGCTGCTTTTGCCGCGTCTTGTTGCAGTTAGGTTGATTTTTTGGGGTTTTGTTGTTTATTCTTTTATAGGAGGTTTTGTTCTTTGCTAGTTTTCTTGGTTCTTTTGTTGTTAATTATCTTTATGTTGCATTAGTCACTTGTTTATCTTCTCATTGTTATTATCTCATCTTCTTGGTTATTTCGTTGTTAATTTATCTTTTGATTGGTTTTAAATGCTCCTCCTTGCTGTTGTTTTAATTGAGTGTCATCACCTTTTTCATTTCCAAAATTATTTCTTTTAAATCGAATAGGTTTCGTGATCCGATTGACCAAATAAATTCTTTTCAATTAATTAATCTTTACGTAAGGTATTGGTTGAGATAAAATAGTCAGTGTCACGAGCGGGATGCGAACCCACGACCTTCGATAGCTCAAGTGGTAGAGCAGGCCGTATTTAGCCGGAGGTCGTGGGTTCGACTCCCGCTCGTGACAATGACTTTTTTTTCTCAACCAACATCTTACTTAAAGATTAATTATTTATTTTCTTGAATCTATTGCTAGTTTCATTCTTCTTTTAGCTGTATTTTGTGTTCTCTTTTTAACTTGAAGTCTGTTGACGCCCGTTTTTATAATTAACTTTTGAATTTTGCTTTAAATTGTTTGTTTTTCTACTTCCTCTAGTTTTCATTGTTGTTTGTTTTTCTTGTTGCTGCGTTACATCTTCTTTCTGGTCCCTGTTTCTGTTGTCTATGTATCTACTTATTACTTTTGTAGGTTGCGTCTTATTTTATTAATTGCATTATTCTTTATCTTATTGATGCTTTTGTTAGTATCCTTCTTTTAAAGATTTTATCCCATTTCTCAGCTTTTCTTTGAATGCATTTCTATCATTAGTTTTCTAGTTTTTGTGCTTCATCTTTTTTTTTGTGGAGCGTTCATTGCTTGTTGGCTAGTTGGTCATTTTGTTTCTGTTATTTTGGTTCTGAGTGCTTGTGTATGATTGAAGCTTTTTTCCCTCCTCGTTGATCATTTTAATTTTTTTTATCCACTTTTGGTTATTGACTAGCGCGTTTTTTGTTGTAATGTTTATAACATTTTGTGGCTTTATTTATACTGTTGTTGCATCAGATACGTGTACATTGTGCAATCTTGTTGATTTTAATGCTTGTTATTTATTTATGTGGTGCTATTATTGTTCATTTTTCTTTTCTTTTTCATTGTTATTTGTCTCTTCTTATTCATTTCTGATTTTATTACTTTTTTACCATCTCGAGGTGTTATCACATCTTGATTATTTTGGTGTTATTAATTTCTTTTATATTTGTCTTCCTTATTTGTTTTTATTTTTGGGATATTAGCCTTTTTGTTATTTTTATAAGCTCCTCTTTGTGCAGTTTCATTGAGTGTTATCAATTTTGTGCTTTTCATTATTATTTCTTTTCTTGTAAAAAGAATGAACTAGGAATTGCTATTTCTTCTTCTTTTAGCTTTTATTAAGTTTTTTTTTTTTTTTTTTTTTNATGTTATATTTCACCCTCACCCCTCGCCATTCACGCTAATAAATACATGCACTCAGACAAACATATAGACACACAACACATGAGACATACTATATACAATAAAAAACCCCAATTTCCCGTAAAAATCGGAACAGGGGACCCTGAAACCCGCTGCAGTGCTCGAGCACCTTCTTCAGATTGGATTTTTTGCTATTGTTGCTTATTAACATTATTTATGTTATTATTTGTACTTCATCTTGTGTTTTTTCTTCGTGTAGCTTTCATTGATGTTTTTTTTGTTGCCGGAGTTGAAGTTTATTTCTTTTCCCCTGTTTATATTGTTTACATGCCTACTTGTTGCTACTTCTATTTTGTGTTTATTGTTTTTTTTATTATGCTTCTTCCTTTTTCTATTGCTTTCTTTGTTATTATGCATTTGTGCATCATATCTTATTGCCTTTGATTATTAGGCATATTCATTGTTTGGTTGCTTGTACATTATCTTTTATTGTAACTTGGTTTTCTTCTCGCTGTTTATTTTATTATTTTTTTAATCTACTCGTAAATCTTTCTTTTTGTTATTTACGTTTCTTGTTGTTATTTTTATGCTTGCTTCTATTTTTTTAGCCTGTCTCATTTATTTGTATTTTTAATTCTCGTACGCATCCAACTCCTTATGAACGTCGTCATCCGGTTAGATTGATTAAAATTAATTTTAGAAGTTTTCAATACATTAAAAATGAAGAATCACAGAAACTCTAACTAAACACAACAGAAAAAATAAATCTGACCAGATATCAACCCTCATGGTGTTATTGAAAAGAAGCCCATTTGTAAATATGGCGGGTTTGAAAGCAGGGCCGCTGGATTCGAACCCGGGACCTTTACCTTGCAGTGATGAACGCCGTGTCAACGCCTAAACCGATGCGGCCACCGACGTCCCTATATTTCGTTATTAATTAGATATCAAGGGAAAATAATTATTAAATCATAGTCTATTTTTAATTTTGGTTTAGAATAATTTTAATATAACGTAGAGAAAATCATATTAATAAGTCATAAAAAAATAATTTTACTTTTATTACGGGGATTTCTTCCTTAATGTTTCCTGTTATTTTTAATTTTCTCGTTAAATTTTGATGCTAAATCAGCCTAAATACCAACTCCCCACCAAGCGATTATCCATTATTCTTATAAACTGTTTATCCTTCCTGTTCGTCCTTTGTCTAGTATTCACAGTTTTAAATTTAAGCCGATAAATGTTTACTATTTACCCACAAGCCATTAAAGTCAAACCGATCTATTAATATCCCGAACAATATAAACGGAACAGATAAACAAATAAAAACAATAGGAAATAACATTGAATGTAGCGAATGTGCAAACAAATGTTTTGTCCCGTTTTAACGTTGTAAAGAATGGAGAAAAGTAGTTTCAAGAAATTAACGAAACACGAAAAAGCCAGTAATGAATGACACATCACGGCAGTATAAATATTTCGGTTGATTAAATGAACATCTTCACAATAACACGTTAATTTAAGTTATCTTAATATCTAATAGAATTCTATTTCGTTCAAGGAGGCCAAAAAAAGCCAAAATTTACCCCTGTTTCCGGCCAATTCATATCTGTTCGAAGGATATTTTCAATTAGTTTTCTTTCCCACTTGGATCGATCGGGCTGATGAGAAAGCTTATTGTATGCGTGATCATTAGCATTGTTCGGAAACTTATAAAAAGATTTTTTTTTCCATCCAAGTACGTTCGGCTTCTGTAAGCATTTACGCGTGAACAAGTCCTGGGTCAAAGCCGGTAAGCATTAAAACCCGAGGAAAACAAATGTGCCAAGTGTGTTGAAAACAAAATACAATTGACACGACGTGAGCACAAATTATTTCTTAAATTACCAAATAGGATTATTTCTATTTTGTTGGTGTTTTGTTCAGTTTTACAGTGGTTGTAGGGTATATACAGGGTGTTCGGCTAGTCGTGTTACAACTTTTCCAGCAGAATGTACAATCAAAATGGAACCAAAAAGTCCTAATTAACTATGGTCCGAGTCTCAACAGTTTCGGAGTTATTCCTCTTTTTCTGATTTTTTCAGATTTCACGACCTTGCTTCAAAAAAACAAAACAAAAACAATGATAACTCCAAAACTAAAGGGTTTTGGACAAATCCGTCGATACCATAGAAAACTACCTTAAATTTCCAATAAGGTGTGATCAGTAGAAAACGTTATTGAAATAAGCGTTTTAGTAGCTAGAACATTGAAAAATAATTATTTGTTCCAAGTTGAAAAATTTACTGTGGTGATTCTAAACTATTATTTACAGACCTAGAGACCAGCAAATTTCAGAATACCTACTCCATTTAATATCCTTTTTACTGGTGTAATTGCTTTTTTAATTACTTTTTTCAAAGATGAAGAAATTGTTGGAGGAAAGGAAAAAACCGTGGTTGACGGATTGGTAAGGTGGAAAGATAAAAAAAAAGGAAATTTGATTTTATCCAAAGTCCATTGGATTACAACTGTTAAAATGCTGCATATCCCTTCTTTTGAGCCAAAATACCGCGTAGAGTTTATGTCATTATAATTAAAAAAAAAGGAAATCAACAAAACCACCTCAAACATTTTATTTTACATCTCCGGTCATGATTTATTTACAGAGGCCAGGTTTGTGCCATTATGCATAGGTGTGTGGTGATTAGTGACCGTTATTCGGAAATCGTGAGATGCGGTGTGGTGTGATGTAGGTTTCAGAAAAACATTTTCTTTATCGTATCAACGTTTCGATCTTTATTGAGATCATCTTCAGTGCTCAAAGAGTTTGTTTTCTGTGTAATTGTGCCCCGAGAGGGCACTCTCAACACTACACGCAAGAATGGCACAATTACACAGAAAACAAACACTTTGAGCCCTGAAGATGATCTCAATAAAGATCGAAACGTGGTACGATAAAGAAAATGTTTTTTTGAAACCTACATCACACCAGACCGCATCTCACGATTTCTGAATAATTATGCAGTGGTTTTAAACCACTGAAAGGTTTCTTGGGGATCGGTGGAATCATTTCAAAAATAATGTATTCAGAGATTTTTGGGGTGCAAAAAATGACTATCGGCATTGTTACGTGCTAAAAAAATATTTTAACTTATTTTCCTAAGTGGTTCGGTCACAAAATAATTAGATGTGTGTTGTATTTTAATGAATAGATCGAATTATCATCCCACAGATGAATCCTTTTATTATTTTTTCAAAATTGGTTGGATTTTTTTTGTTGCAAGAAACAGAGTTAATATTCGTTTTCTGCACCCCCACTCAGAACAATTTTTAGGAAAATACATTTTTCCCTCAAGCTCCCTTTCAAATGTCTCAAATTGTTTTTTGATTTCCTACAAAAGTGTGACAACTTTCAAATGACTCCACTGGTCCATGTAATAATTTATAGGGGTTAGAACCTTATAAACTACACGGAGTAGCATAAATCTCGCCTATGTAAATAAATTAAAATTGTAATTATAAAGTAAAACTTTGAGGAGTTTCTGTTGATTTCAACCATATTATTCTCAGTTATAATGACATAAAATTTGAACTTTGTTGACAAAAGCTGAAACTATATCAGAAGCTTAAACCTTAGCTTTACAACGGTTGGAATCGAATTGGATAAATACAGAGGTGTATGTGTAGGAGTTAATGAAGGTGTTACGAATTTTTAAGTGGAGCATCGAAAAAAAATTGTCCTCCGCTGATCTATCCCAAAAATGTCTATTTTTTATTTTATATAAAAATTCGTATTTAAGGGCTTTAAAGGGTGTTTAAAATGAATCTGAATTTACAATTGACTTTTTCATCAAAAATGTTTTTTGGGCTACTTTACTTGAAACATTTTTGGTTTTTCCAATTTATCTTACTTAAAAGAACAAATCGACTGATACATTAATTTTTTTCTCGGCTCCTAGGGTCCATAGACAAGAACGCTGGGACAAGAGCGATTTTTTCGACCTAGTATAACAAAAAAATTTAATTCAAATCTGTGGTTCCACGTCCTTGTTAGTAGTTAATGGTAACGTTTGTACCTGTAGTAGTAGTATTCCAATAATTGTGTAAGTATTAGTCGACAATAGTCGACAGGTCCATCACCCTGCAGAGAAAGAGAGTTCTCAGTTATTTTACGGACACCCTGAAGATGGCGAAATGCCGAAACGCACCCGACAGACCAACCCAGTGAAGATGGCCATACCAAAAGACCGGTAACGACCAAATTTCAGCTATATTATTGTAAGATGTGAGTTGGGTTGTATTATTATTATTATTTATGCTAATAGTTTTAGGTTTATATTACAAATAACAGCTAGTGGTCATTAATAATTTCGCTTCGATAGTTATGATCTACCAGTGTAATTATTCCACAATTTGTATAACAGCATGTAGTCATTGTTAATTGAAAATGTGTAAGGTGCCCGGTAGGAACATTAGTCAGCAACAGGATGAAGTTAATCTTATCAAGAATTATTCAGTCTGTCGTTTTAACACATAAGAAGTGATTAATAGACTAAAATTATCTGAAACATGAAGGCTTATCAACAAAATACTCGAAAAATATTGTTTTTTTTTTTTTTTTTTTTTTGTAAGAAGCGCGTCCCATTTCAGAGAATGTACCATTAAAACAAACTGGCGGTGTTGAAAGTAATAGAAAAGTTGTACTTTTACTTTATGAAAGTATAATTTGAGAACTGACATAATTCATTCTCACCTAACAATATAAACATACTGGACGATCTCTTCTGATATAAAAAGTTCTTGGGTTGAAAAAGTTTTTGTTTTCTTGTAAAAATCAGCACAAGATGCTGACATACTACCGAGTGAGAATGCTTGCCGACAATACCAATTCCGATCATTCCTTGCAAAGAAACACGGGAAAACACTTCTGATAAACAGACTATTTCGGCCTCTCTGATCTCTTGCACTTGGGCGAAAGTGGATCTGCATCGGAACGGGCTTGAGAAAAATTGATCAATCATTCAAATCGTTCCTGCCGGTCCGATGCACCTCCGTCCTATTTCCATGCTACAGCTACCTTTCCGGAAACTTCTTCAGCTTTGAACCGTCCTTGGTCACGGAAATAGTTAACTTTACTCCAGCCGAGTATTAAAACCGGCACGTAAAAGTTTCTCGAGTTGCATGTGATTAAGGTGCAGTAAGAACATCTTAGAAACGTCTCTGAGAAAACTTTTGTATGTAAAAGCACTTTCTAAACAACAAAATGATAATTAACACAAAACAACTGCCCAATTCACACCGTTAAAGTCTTTTCACTTTTTGTACTCCATCTTGAAGTTTTTTAACAAAAAGACTGCAACATTTATCGAACTGCAATGCTTCTCTTTCTACTAGGTCAGATTTCTTGGATGGCTGTTCGTCCATTCGTCAATCCAGGTGTATGGAAGCGGAAAATTACTAATTACGCAACGAAAGTGCACCTTGCTCATGACTTTTCATCTCAGGTCCATCCGTTCTCGCTGTTTTCTCAAAAATGAACTCTTATTACATAGACTAAAATTTTAAACGATTTATTTTTCTAAAAAGACAATTGAGGAGGTGATTTAGCAGTAAGGCTGCATCAGAGTTTTCTTTTTATGATTTTTAATTATTTTAGAAAATTACAGTTGGTTCAAAAATTCTATCTTTCTGTGTGTGTAATATTCATGAATGAGACAAAGAACAGTTATCTTCTTATAGCTGGATCGTTTGTCATTGGGTCTGCCTATTGATGATGTTTTGGTCTGTCAGACACGTTTCAATGTTTCGACATTTTGATTGCTGTGTCTCATTTAAATAGATTGAAATGTACTGTTAAAAAAATGAATTATAAAAAATTATTAAAAAATAATAAAAAATAGGAACCAAAAAAGAGATTTTGGAGTATCAAACCTTGGATTCTAATTCAATTATACTATAGAAGGATATAAATACAATACAAAGAATTGTATGCAATAATCCTCAGATGATGATTTTAAGAAATTTGGCAAGAATAGGTAAAAAGCAGGGTGATAAATAAAACTGTTAGTTTGATTTATGCATTAATTAAATTATTGAGTAGATCAATTTGAATTCCTTTTAATAGAAAAAAAATGTGTGGTCCCTATTTCAATATTAAAAATACAAGCTAAAAGTTAAATAAAGTAATTGCTATCATACAGGAAGGCTAAACTGCCCCTGTGGTGTTGTTGACGAGGGGTCAAACCATTTTACACTACTTTTTTATACTATCCTCGACTGAAAAGTCATGAGCTGTGCCAGGATTCAAACTCAGAACTGCCAGCAGGCAAAAAAGGAATCAGATGCCCTAAAAACTTGGCTACAGTAGTCTCCTGTTCATGCAAGTTACGAATAGCACATGTTTCTTGCATATTACATAATAATTCAGTGAACTATGAATTTTATTTGTAAAAAATGAGTTTTAGAAAAAAAAAATTGAATGAAAACATGTTAGATCATTTTAAGTTTTTATTTTACATACAGGATGGTATGATTTTTGACTCAACATGGAAAAAACAATGTGACAATGCACCACCTCCTTAAATGAACCACCAAGCGACGTTTTTTTTAATTTAAATTTTTATTATTATTTTGTTGTGTGGTGTTTAGAGACCATTAACCAATGATTATTTGGAGATTGTGAGGTGCAGTCTGGTGTGATGTAGGTTTTAGAAAAACATTTTCTTTACCATGCCAACGTTTCAATCTTTATTGAGATCATCTTCAGGGCCTGGGATTTATAAACATTGTTTAAATTTTACAAATACATGTAAGATGTGAAAAAAATGAATTTATACAATGCTACAAAATTTTAGATTAAAAAAAAGAATTTATAAAACGCTAGAAAATTTTAGATTAAAAAAAGAAAGAAAAAGAATTTATACGATGCTAGAAAATTTCAGATTAAAAAAAATGAATTTATACAATGCTAGAAAATTTTAGATAAAAAATCAATTTATACAATGCTAGAAAATTTTAGATAAAAAATCAATTTATACAATGCTAGAAAATTTTAGATAAAAAAAATGAATTTATACAATGCTAGAAAATTTTATATTAAAAAAAAGAAAGAAAAAGAATTTATACAATGCTAGAAAATTTTAGATAAAAAAATGAATTTATACAATGCTAGAAAATTTTATATTAAAAAAAGAAAGAAAAAGAATTTATACAATGCTAGAAAATTTTAGATTAAAAAAAAGAAAGAAAAAGAATTTATACAATGCTAGAAAATTTTAGATTAAAAAAAATGAATTTATACAATGCTAGAAAATTTTAGATAAAAAAATGAATTTATACAATGCTAGAAAATTTTATATTAAAAAAAAAGAAAGAAAGAGAATTTATACAATGCTAGAAAATTTTAGATTAAAGAAAATGAATTTATACAATGCTAGAATTTTTTTTCAATCTAAAATTTTCTAGCATTGTATAAATTCATTCTTTTTTATTCTAAAATTTTCTAGCATTGTATAAATTCATTTTTTTCACATCCTACATGTATTTGTAAAATTGAAACAATGTTTATAAATCCCAGGCCCTGAAGATGATCTCAAAACAATCGAAACGTTGGCCTGATAAAGAAAATGTTTTTCTAAAACCTATGTCAGACCAGACCGCACCTCACGATCTCCAAATAAGCATTATTTTTTTGCTTTGCTTTGCCAGCCAGATTTCTATCTAGCCATATTCAGAGTTCAAACTGTCTGCTGGAGACCTATTGGGGCTGCCAAAATAGGCACATCCATAACATCCAAACCTTCTACCTTAGGTTAGCTATATCCCTTCTGAGTGCTATAAAGCTCTGACTCCAAACATTCACTCGTAAACTAATTTGTCCTATTGCCATCCAAGCTTTAATTTTTCTTTTTAAAATTCTTAATTTGGAAGGCCAAATGTATGCAAAAATCCCATTTTAAATTACATATAAAATTTATTTCTGTTTCTTTTTTAATTAGAATTGTGAATTTTTGTTCCACAATTTAAACATTTCCTATAGGCTTGTATGGCTAATAATAATAATAATAATAATAATAATAATAATAATAACAATGGAGTCAGACTAGCAACAGTCTCAGCATGAGTATAGGCTCATCCTTATCCTTTTATTCTTCCATTCAAATATGATACATAAACTAATTCTACACAACAATAATAAGAAACAAAACACAATAACACTTTTTTTTTGGGCATTACAGTTTATTACCCCGCAATTTGTATTTTCTTCCATTTCATTTTTCCGCTCCGGCAGCCTCAAAAACTTCTGAAAAAAAGAAATCTTGCACGCACAACTCTCATTCAAATATTAGCAGGCATTCAATGGTATAACAATTTGGGAAAAGGCCTAAATCTCATTATAAATTCCAATAAATTTGAGAAAGCGGAAAAGTGCTCTTCGAAAGAAACACTGGGGACCCAGTAACTCCTGTAAATCACTCGAATATTAATATTATATTAGATATATTATACAAAAATAATATGATTATAATATGATAATATAACATATATTTTAAGTTTTGTTTTTGTTGTCAACATTCCTTTCTTTAGTGTTTAGTAAGAAATAGTTTTAATTAGAAAATTAGGAAAATTTCATCAGAGTCCATTTAAGCAAGTGGTGCCTTGTATTTCTAGTGCATCAAAAAATCACCACCCAGTACCAGCCTATTTATATCTTATTTTTTATTTTACATATAATATGTACATATAATATTATTATAATATGATAATACAACTTATATTTTAAATTTTGTTTTTCCTACATAATTGAGTCAACATTCATATGGATGGACATAAGTCCATGTAGTTCGTATTTGTAATACTTTGTACCAAAAAAAGATGTTTTGTATTATGAATATTAATAAAATGCATTTATTGTAATTATTATTATTATTATAATGTTTCTGTTAATCATGTGGAAAAGCTATTGGATCAAATAGTTGGCTATCATTCTCAACAGGTAGCTCTGAAAATGGTTCCAGCTGATGCTGCTATCTTACAGTGATAAGGACATGACAACAGAAACAGAAACCATTTCTATGTGACAGCTCTAAGAAACTGAGCCACATTTTTGAAGAACCTGACACAATCAACAAGAACACAATGCCAATCAACAAGCTGAAGCTGCAGAACTTCACCATCAAATTGTTCAGCGTTTTGGGCTTCCTGGTCTCACTCTATTCGTACTATGTTGAAATGAAAGTGGAACACGACAAGAACTACATCGCTTTGTGCGACATCAGTGAACATATTAGCTGTTCCAAGGCATTCAATTCCCAGTATGTATTTGCCTGAATCTATGAGATTAAAAAGTGGAAAAGATATAAAAAATGTTTTTATTTACAGTTACGGTCGTGGTTTCGGCATCCTGAACGATATTTTTGGAGAGGGTTCGATTTTAGACCAGCCGAACAGCTTGTACGGGATGTTCGCTTATTTTGGAATGTTCCTCCTTGGTATGATTTTTGATTTAACATTACAACTTGAAAGCTGGATTGTTCAAGCTGCCCTCAAAAATAATAATATTTTTACACTGATTCAGATTAGTTAAGGCACTTTTATTGAAAGTTTTGACAGCGGGAAGATCTTCATTGAGATATGTACTGTGAAAATATGTTTAAAATTGTAAATTGTATGCACTTAGACATATTGCACATGACACATCAATATTGCTAAATCACTCTACTATTATTTATTTTCCATTTTTAGGTGTTGAGACTTGCTTAAAAGTGGTTTTATGTCCTATATTAGTAGATGTGCAGGTATACTTTGTGTAATTTGACTAGAATAAAATTATATTTTACTAGGTACACTGTGGCACAACAGATTCACCTGGGTTTAATTGGTTTCTCCATTATTCTTTCTTAATCGTTAAGCCTCTAAAATATTTGTAATATGAAATTTTTGTTTATCTAGTTTGAAATCATCAGGAGCATTAGCAATTTGGAAAACAATTGGAAATTCTCCTTGTATTATTTTACTGGAAAAAGGATTTTGCAATAAATATATAGTTGCCAAATTGTAAATGTACAATGTGTTGATTTTTGTCTCTCTGCACATTGTATTGTTGCATTTGTCATTAATAATTCATGAACGATTATCATCGAGGACAGCCCGTCTTGATTTGTAAGCTTGAATGTTGACACAGAGACAATTTTACAAGAAGTACAAGTCTCAGTTGGATATGGAACAGTCTACATTTTTCTTGTTCAGCTTATTACAGCAACTGTCCATGTTTAATGTTATTTGGCCCCTTAACAAACTGATTTTTTAATTTTTTAACCCTTCCATATGTGATTAAATTGTCCCAAGTCAATTCAAATACACATTTATTCTATTTAAATTATTATCTAACCTAAGTTTGATGGGTCTCTTCTTCTTGATATAGAGCTGAGACCCCACCCCTACAACTATGCTAAAATTATGAACCTAAACCTATGGTTGGAGCCTGGCAAAATGATTTTCATCTTGACGATCTCCCTTCATTAACCTAATTGGTTCAACAGGTCTGTGGGTACTTGATATTCCACAAAGTGTCCATACACACTTAACCACTTACACAAATAAATTCATTCACACAATTGGGTTATGCTATGGTTAACCCCCTCCCCCAAATCACACTGTAATTGTATATAAATCTTAATAATCTAGACTACTTTGGTGTGTTTATGGGTACTTGATATTCCAAAACAAACACACCATAATGTTCATGGTAATAAACATATTCTCTCAAATTTCATTTTTTATTTACATATTTATTACTCTGTTCTAGACAATTAAGACAGTTGGTTTAATACAACGTAATATGTAAATAAAACATACATAAAATAAGACATACAAATAGGGTAACATTACATTGAAATTATATTGTCTATAAAGTATTTAATGAAATTTTAAGAGAGTGAAATTATTTAAATAACAATTATTTTTCTAGCAGTTTAATTTCCTTATTTTTTATATGTTTAATTATAAGATTTGTCCTTTTCCATTTAGCCTTCATTGAATATGTGCTTGTTTTGTTTTTTCTTTGGCAGCTCTTACTGACAGAATCAAGATGAGCAGGGTCTTTCTCAATGTAACAGTCATGTGCAACGTGATGTCAGTCTACCTTGGATACATACTCATATTTATTTTAAAGGATTTCTGCGTAATATGCGTTTCAACGTATGTTATCAACTTTGTCCTTGTAGTCGCAGCATACAAAAAGTATCATCACCTTATATCCCTGTCACATGAGCACGATAGAAAAAATCAATAAAATATAGGAGACTGTTCTGTTGCTTAATTGAAAGTCGTTGAAAAGTATACTTCAGGCGATTAATATGTATTTTGAATATAGACTGTACTTAAAGTATAATTTTGACAATGTAGTATAAAGCAATGTGTGTAATGGTTGTGATGACTTGGATTATAAAAAAATTCAAATTTTTGAAATGACATGCTATTTTTGGCATGGTTATTTAGTTGCATTCCATCTATTGTCTGACAGTGATATTAACTAGTCAAATCTTATACTCATAAATAGCATAATTTTATAAAACTTGAAAACTATTTTTCACAAAAGGCAAATGTAGTCATATAATATATAATATATTAAAAAAAAAATTATATAAGATATTTATTTGTCAAGTTCCAAGGGTATATGTTCTAACAAATTAATTATATTTTCTACACATTGTACTTTTTATTACATTGTATTATTTATTTACACAACTGGATCCATTGAATAAAAATTTTGTTTTAATTTTAAATTTATTTATTTCCTACGTGCAATTTTTTTATGACTATGGATAAATAAAACATTAATGTAAACAAATGTATGGGTGTTATTGAATGTGATGTCAGTAAGAATTTTCCACCTGTTTTCATCCAAACCAGTTTACCAATTAGGAACAGTGATCGATTCAATATCCAATTAGATAGAATTTCATTATCGTCTGTTGATGAGTTACTCTTCACCGACAGCAACACATAATTAATGATAATAAGACTAGATTGGAATGAGTTGGAGTGTAGAAGTTTCAAAGGCTGTTATCATAGTAAACAACCTTGGTGTTATTGCAACATAAAAAAAAAGAGAGTTAATAATTTAATAAACCATATTTCTCTCAGCTCCTTTCCCACAAGCTTTAAATGTTTATTAAATTGTTTTAACAATTGATATCATCTTGAATCACAGGATTAAAATGAGAATTGGATTGATTTTTCAGGCATCATGCCAATCAAAGCTGGTGTTCTGCAAGGAGGTATCCTAGGACCAATCCTTTATAAAATAAAAGTATTGTACACAACCTATGCCCCCACCCACATATTATACTAAAAAGACAAGAACTTAACCAAAGATAAGGACAATTTAGACATACCAAACTAACTGCTTACCAAACACTTACAATTAAGACTGATTTGGAGGCGAGTCGGGCTGGCCAAATCCTCCGACATCCAACAAATCCAAACCTTTTAATACAAAGCAACTTGCTGAATGCTCCTTCTACATCACAAATCTAAGGATTCACAAAGTCCTAGACATCTCTTTCATGGAGGATCTGATCAGAATGTTACCACATTTTCCACTCCAAGCTATACTTCCTCCTTAATAATCCTTTAGCTAAGTGCCTAAAACGACGATGGGCTTGCGACCTCCTATCCTGACCCTATCATAGTTCCAACACTAAATAACAGCACTAGCTGGCTACTCTCTCACCTCATGGTCTGAAAGATCTGTGAAATTTGTATTTAATTACGTAACCTACTAATGACTGATGGGAAGTCAGGGTTGAAAGCAGGGAAACAATTTGATGAGTATGGCTTGGTATCACGATGAAGGAGTCTCACAAGGAACACTTTTTGGATTGTTTCTTTTTCATGTTTACTAAACTTTATAGTGGACAAACCTAAAATGTCTAATTTTGATTTGGTTAAACTAGAAAATTATTTGTTTGATAAATTAGAATTGAACGATAGACGAATAGCACTCTTTGAACAATTAGTTATGTGCAGTGAGGGAAGTCCCCCTATATATAGAATTTGACACAAGTTGAAATTCCAGCAACGAAAAGAGTCTCGCCCTTTTTATATCCCTGATGTTGCATTACCTAGTTTCCAGTTGATGAAAGAGTTTGTCATGAAAATGTTGGCTGAGAGTCCAATATTTTGTGGGTTACAAGAATTGCAAATGTTAATGGTGGGTATTGATTTAGTTACGATTTCTTCACTGAAGATGGCGCAAAGCCGAAACGAATTTGAGTTGAAGTGAACATCAAAATCGGTTCAAACACGCAGTGTAAATGTTCTGTAAGGATTATTAAAAATAAATAGAATTTGATATAAAGTAATTTAATTAAAGTCGCTAGAATACAAAACGCCGTTGTCCCAAACAACCACAACTGCGCAGTTCTCCGTGCGTACTACCGTTAGTCCCGTTTCTTTGTTCTTCCCTCTCGTCAACACCAACCCCTCAGCGTTGCCAACCGTCCCAGTGTTGCCGCCGGTTCTCTTCTAATGTTTCGGAGGGGCGCCTCTTTTCCCTCCTCTTGTCCTCTTCCATAACAGTTCTATATTTTATATTAATTTTTGGGTAAAAAAAAACTTTGTATGGCGCATCTTTTCTAAGACCTAAGCAATATTACAATCAAAGTTTGGCTTAAATAATTAAAATAAAGGAGATGAGAGGAAATCACGTAATTGTGCATTAATGACCAAACAGCTTAACATTAAAACGGTTTGTTGTAAATTGATCGACCACAAGGACTGCTTGAAGTTTTTCCTTTTACCACTTTGTAATTTGTCAGTCAGAACAAATCGACGAGAACAGGCGGACAAGGATGACCAGAGACGAACCAACTGGTAAGTAATAAATAATGGTCAAACAAGTTAAACTTAACTAAAATTAACACGGATAGTTAATAATAGCAAGCAGAATTGTACGTAATACTGGAGGATACTCTTATGTCATCAACTGGATGATCTTTCTGAAAGCCGTGCCATCAATTTGAAATCGTCACTCGTCAGTCTGGAGCATTTATCGACCAGAAGAGGACCTGGTTGGCCCGATTTGAAATTAAATAATAATCGTCCTTAGGTGGAAAATGTTCCTTAATTTATTTCTAAGAAAATAGAGGATCACTGCATAATTGTTGTCTCTCTCCTTTTCTATTTTTATTTACGTAGCTACATATCTATCTGAACTGCTCAAAAATAAAAAGAGCTATTGGCATTTTTGTACTATTTACTTCCCCTAGCATTTTTATTTCATTTTATTATAAATTGGATTAAAAATTTTTTTAAATTATTTTTTTTGGTGTTTGTTGTCGATATTACCATAATACAGAATAGAAGGAAGAATTATGCCAAGTTTTATTAATAAATGTATGGAAAGCCCGTCCCCAAAATTCTATGCACTTGTATATAAATTTTACTTTATAACTTTAACGATTAATCACTTTAAATACACACACTCTCTCTCATTCTCTTTTATTATATTTCAACTACGAGGTCATATAAACCCTCGGGGTGCCGGTGTTTTTGAAAAAAATCCCAAGTATTTCGGGTTGAATGCAGGGCCACCTGGATTCGAACCCGGGACCTTTACCTTACAGTGATGAGCGCCTTGTCAACGCCTAAACCGTTGGGGCCACCGAGGCCCCTATTAAAATTTATTAGAAATTAATATGGTTTTATTGAAGGAAAATTTAATTAAGGGATTTCGAAAAATAACAAAATAAGAGGTTTTAATTCCATAATTTCGTTTATTGGGCACAATAATTTTTGAAAACAATACTGTAAATAATGTCTTCTTTTAGCTAAAACCTCTATGCACCTGTTGTCACTAATTTCATAAGGAATTTCACTCCATAGATCCTGCAGTTGTCAGTTGTTGCAGGTCAACTGGCCGCGGATGGTGATCGAAAAGCCTTCTCTGCAACGCATCCCGCATGTGCTCAATGGGATTGAGGTGTGGAGGCAATTGAGGAATGGGCAGATGGAAAATTCCCAGGTTTTGTAAACGTCGATGAACAACTCTGCCTCTATGAAGTCCGGCATTGTCAACCAGAAATCGAAAATCCCTGCTAAATAAGATCCCTGATGCATATAATTTCTTGGACATAACGGACCGCGGTAAGGTTGCCTTCAACAATATGGAGTCCATTTCGTCCTCCAGTGTAAATTCCAGCGGAGGCCATTTCACCGCCTTCTCCAAACTGCACTGAAGGGAGCACGAACTGGGGCATTGTACGCCCCTCTGTTCTCAGTAGACTCTTCGGCGCCTGCTATCACTATACAGAAACGCGAGTATTCCAACTGGTGAGGTGCTCGCTGCACCATATTCTCCTGAGTTGCTGGTGGTGGGCTGTTGCTGCAGGTCGTCTCAAGGGGCTACGATGTGAAGCCAACTTCTCACACAAATGTTCATAAAGGCCTTGCCAAACATCTTTTCCTTCGTTTAGGACTTGACGGGCACTATGAAAAAGGGTTCCGTCTTGCAGCAATAACAATATATCTGTCCTCCCTTAGCATCGTGTTCGCTGAGATCCACTACCGGGCCTCCTTTGACACTTCCAGTATCTTGGAATCGGGCTAAAGCCCGGAAGATCACTGAGAAACGCCAACTGCCTCTGTGATATCCACTTGCTCGATGACTCGATCTATCGATGAGTCATTCTCACAGTAATATTGCCAACTTCTGGTTCAAGATGATGTCTTAAATTAATAGAATAAGAATAAATGACAAATATCCCTTTTTATATTTGAGCAGTTTATTTTATATCTTCCTTCTTCACAGTCACTCTTATACTATCTTACTTGTAATCTTTCAGTTTTCTATTTTCAATGTACTAGCAACCTGTTTTACTTTCTCTCTCTCTCTCTCTCTCTCTCTCTCTCTCTCTCTCTCTCTCTCGTTTAAGTGAAAAGAGAGGTCGAAGAGAGCCCGTCCGCGACCTAATTCTACTGACTTCAAGTATTTCCTAGCAATCAATTTAACATCTTTTATGAAAAGGGAATCGACATACTCACCACCTCAATTTTTCTGTATTTCAGAGGTAGTTCTTTCGGGGGATTTCTAAATTCTTCTTGGATAGTGAGGAAATGACATGGTACGCGTTCAGGTTAAAACCATGTATATTCCGAGGTTTTAGGTTGTCCTTAGGTCTGATATGAGTAAAATTTTGGAAAAGAATTTATATTTAATATTATATATAAATTCACTATATTTTGTGGTCAGCTTGACCAATTAATAACATTCAATTAATTAAGGTTTTTAAGTTGAGATAAAAAAGTCAGTGTCACGAGCGGAATTCGAACCCACGACCTTCGGCTTGATACGCCGCTAGTCTACCACTTGAGCTATCGTGACTTCGATCCCCTCGGGCACTAACTTCCCATCTCAACCCCACCTTTTGAATTTTCCCTCGAAACCTCGAATTCGAATACCGCTCGTGACACTGACTTTTTTATCTCAACTTAAAAACCTTAATTAATTGAATGTTATTAATTGGTAAGCGGACCACGAAAAATAGTGAATTTAATTGATTAAAATGAAGTACAGATCACTAAAGCTCTCCATGGCCATCTCATTTGTCGCCGAGAATCCAATCCGATTACACGACATTTGAAAAAAGGCAAAAAGGAGGGAAAATTCAAAAGGTGGGGTTGAGATGGGAAGTTAGTGCCCGAGGGTATCGAAGTCACGATAGCTCAAGTGGTAGAGTAGCGGCGTATCAGGCCGAAGGTCGTGGGTTCGAATCCCGCTCGTGACACTGACTTTTTTATCTCAATTTAAAAACCTTAATTAATTGAATTATATATAAAACTGAACACACGCCTAATGAATATTCATAGAAATATAACCAAAATTGCCGTATAAATCAAACTAATTTTAGCTAGGGCGACTTAAGCAAGAAATTAATGATGCAACAGACAAAACCAACTGTTCATGAAACTGCAGTGTTGTAAATAGTTACTAATCAACACTCACGCTTATTCAGCATTTTCAGCTATGCTGAAATTTTTCTCCGGTTGCAAAATCTCGGATGCGTTCAAATCTCCGCTTTTGCCATCCGCAAGAAGACAAGTTGACATTGGATTCGGCCTGGAAGGGACGCCAGTGGGTGTCTCGTGGAGGGAGAAGAAGCAGTTCGCTATCAGACTGTTCAGTCTACTTGTGATTGCCGATCCCTCATATTCAAACGACAAATGTAAGTAAAATTGTTTTCTAAATAACATGGACAACGCGTAATTTTATTCTCGTTATAGGATGCAAATAGGGAAATTCTGATCTGTGAGACGAATTAGGGAAAATTATTAAGTGATGATCGATGTTCAAAATGAATTAGAAACACACAAACACGTGTATATATACACATTTTATACTGAACGTTTTAATTGTAGATTAATTGTTCTTTGGTTATTACCTTTCGAAATAGTTCTTAATTATAATGTAGAAATATTTTCAAAAATGCTTAAAATATTTGTTATTGTTAATTAAATTTCAACACTCCGAAGAAGTCTACTTCTAACTTTTTAACCCTTTGAATTCTTAAATAACCTTGCGAAATATCCAAATAATTATTTTAAAACAAACAACACCCAAAAATCGTAGCGCCGAATTTTCTACCGTGTAGACGTTGTTTACGCCATTTTTTCTGACTCGATTTAAAACTTGACCGATTATACATCTTACTTACTATATCATAAGTTGATAATTAATTAATTTGAACTCTTTATTAACCTGTAATATTCAATTCAAACATTTCTTCATCATCAAACGAACGAACGGTTGTTTGTTGATTATTTTATTACATTGCAAGCTTAAAGAATCCTCGTACTTTTCCTCAAAGCTTTTGATCATTTAAATATCCTTGGGAATTTTATCATTAATTTTATTAAAGTTTCAATCAAGTCGGTAGAGCTGGTACCAAATATAGGAAACACCTTTACAACTTATTTACATTCTCCTAGGCTCCTGCAAAGGTTTATTGATTTTAAATTACACTTTGTACTTTAAAATTTTATTTTGTGACATCACATTTTAATACAACTAAATAACATGTTTCAAATGTTTTAAAAAAGACAAGTTTTATTGTCAAATACAACGAGGAAAATTGGCCGGCTGGTGAAATAAAATAGATTGATAATATTGATAACAGATATTTATTCAAAACAATCCTTATAAAGTTAAAAATAAGTAGTCTTGTTGACACTTTTCCTCGATGGACTAATTCACTATATTTGGGCCAGCTTAGTCTCGCTAATTTAAACGCAAAATGCGTGGGAAAAAACGTTTTTCGATTTTATCTGAACATTAGAAACTGTGTATTTATAGTTTTCATCGTATCGGGATTAGCATGTATAAATTACATTGAGTTTATTTAATTGGTTGAATCTGATTGATTGCAAATTTTATAGAAAACGTTCTTGCCGGGAAAAGATTGCTTGTATGGATCTTTAATCGTATGAGCTTCTCACAGTTATTGATACAATTATGGCCCACCTAGACTTGCTTTGGGCGTAGTACAAACCATTAGGGTTTCTGAGATATAACTAGTCAGAAAAAAAATTACCGAGGGATTATCCGAGGCGATCCGGCGTAGTATAGCCACGAATTTCCCAGCAATTTGAAATCATGACCATAGTAGGACTTAGAGTAATGAATCAAGTTAAGGACAAGTTATGGCTGGTATTAACGATGTAATAGGCTAAGCTTACAAGGGCTCTTTTGTGTTTAAATCCTTGTTTCACTATTTTCCCTGTTGTAAAGCTAAAGTGAGGACGGTAAGTAAAATTTTAACTTCCTTCCCAGCCATAAAATAAACTTATTGCGAGAAGACCTTTCCGATAATTTTTCGAGGATGGAAATAACGATAAGTTCAGCTGGAAAGAAAAATGGCGTGCGAGGGATAAGTAAGTCCTTTTTCCTTTATACACGCAATGGACTGACCGTTCTAAATGTTGCTTATTGCACGTGGATTCCGGGTTTTATGTACGGTTTTTTATTTTATACCTGATTCAAATCAGATAAAACACATCCTGTCGGGATTGTGGTTCATTAAGATAAATTTAATTTTGCCTGCCTCTGCTGGAGCATCTGGGGAATTTCGGCCCTGAAGACATTTTATGACATAACCGTTTAAACATTCAATTCTGGCGAAAGTGGCGAAAAGTTTGATTTTGTTGTCAAACATCGGAAGCTGTGTTGTGTTGCGTCATAAAGCCCGAAGGACTTTCTTCTCCCAGCACGAAAAGTGTAAATCAGTTCATAACGCATTTTTAATTCTTATAATTTTCGGTTTGTGTATGGAAATATGGTTTCACCGTGTAATATATATATATATATTAAAACAAATAAACTAGTTCAAAATGTTTACAGGCTAATAAAATTTTATGGTATAATTCTAATTGATGGATGTCAAACGAACTAAATTTCTTTTTCATCAAACATTCAATAAAAGAAAATATTTGTATGATTTGGAAATACATTTTATACATCTCAGAAATTTGTCCTCGATTATTTTCACCCGGTCTGTGCGGTCAGAAGTATCTACAAAACCAGCTTAGACTAGCACTCTCACTGCTGACGGATGTAGGTCTTTTTTCTTAAATGGAGGATTCTGAGGTTAGTAGATAGTAGGAAAGACTTCAGCGACCTTTCGTTAAAATATAAATCCTTATTAGGATGAGACGAGAAATTGGTGTGGAACTTCAAGAAGCTGAAACGGATGAAATCATGAACAAGGGAATGTTTCAGGGATGTGAGGTTATAGATTTTATTAGAGCTGGTAGAATTCGTCTGAGGATGTTTGGCTGGAAGACTTAGATTAATTGGATCTTGCTGTTCGTTTCTCTGTTTCGAATGTCCAAATAAGTCGAATTTTAGTTTTGTAGTGGTTGTTATTATAGAGATGTTTGATTTTGGTCCTTGTGGACTTCTTAGATTTTTAAGTCTTCTGTTCAGTTCTTGTCGCTTAAATGTGGGGGGTCACAAACTGTATGCCCGAATGTCAGCCTGCTGTCTAGGTATAGTTGACTATCCTGGCACGGCTGTTTTTTTTCCGATGGGACAAAATCCTCCTGGAGATTAGATGTGGCTTGGGTAGGATTAGCGATAGGTGGATTCGCAGGCTAGCAGTATAAATAGGTAAGGATGCCTCCCTTGAGGAACGCCGGCTTGGATCTCTATCTCCGAGAACTTATTGCTCCACATCACTCTGACTCTGAAGGATTTCAGGATTACGTCAAAACTGTTTTGTTTGTAAAGGATTCCCGGATGCCAGGTTTTCGAACGCTTTGGTTTATCTAAAAAGCCTAATATTAACAAAAGCTTCTTAGAGATATTCTCGCGTAAAATAAAACAGTAGATGAACTGATCGAGTTAATAAAGACTGTTATAAACGAAAAATCTGTATGATTAAAGGTGTCTTTCAAATACACGGAAAAAAAATTGAGTATATAATAAATGTTAAGGATGGTAAGGGGAGGGACACGACTATCCAGAACAACACACAGACCCTCCAATGAAGACGTGCTGAAGTTCGTCAGGTAAAAACGACTGTCATACCAGGACGGTAAAACAAAAGAACTTCTTAGTTTAAATTAGTAGTCGATTATGATCAGACTTGAAATTTGTCTTTAAATGGGATTACAGTTTAGAGAAGCCCATTTGTTTCCTAACGGCCAATATTACCACTTTATTTAACCTTCTGCAATTCTGATTATACCTCCCCAATAACTAATCTTCTCTGTCGGATTCCGCTTACACCATTTATCCTTTCAAAAATCCAAACAGTTAATTATTATATTTATATAAAAAATAATAACTGTAACATTCCAAGGACTCTAAACACGAGTGTTTTTACATTGCTGTCTTCATTTTGCTTTGGTCGCTCGAGGGCATTGGGTATAATGGTAGTGTGACGTCGTACAAACGTGGGAGCACATGAGCGCTTGAAGAAAAAGAAAAAAGAAGCATATGAAAAAATGGGCGATTTGAACCCACGTGCTGATCTCGATTTCTACCTTGTTTATGATAGAAAATTAGCTATTTGGGTCGGTGCCTTTTTCTTTTTTTGCGACATCTCCTACATAGCTCAAAATGACAAACTGGTCGCCTTACCCTAGGGTATGATTTACTGGTAATTAATTTCCCATGATATATTGTTAAATATTAATTATTTTTCCATGTGGTCAATTTCAAAGTTATAAGTCGACAAATAATGAATGAAAATGACATTTGTTTGATGAAAGGCTGAAAAAAATTGGGAATTACCTTCACCCACTCAATTTTTGACCTAATGGAATATCCAATTAGAGCGGTTTATCATTTCTGGCACTGTAATCAACTGGAGGAAGTCAATCTGACACTAGTGAAGCAAAAGCATGTTCAAAGTTAGCTCATCAACCCTTTCCTTACAATTTCGAATTGCCATAGGAAAAGCCGAGTTTCTTTTTTCCATTTTGCCGACGGTTTGAGTTATCCGAGGGCCTGAGGGAGTATGAAGTCAACCAGTGCCGCCTACCTCGGCCTTCTTCACTTCCAAGGACGATCTTCATTATCATCGAGACGGACACGCGGATGATTGCCATTCTGCATAACTTTTAACCGAGTGCTATCAGTTCAAACGTGCTATGACTTAAGTAAATTCGAAAAATTGAAACCCCGCTGAGCAATTAACGAATTAATTTCACATGAATCACATTTTAGGCCGAAATGGTAAATAAGAGCCTCGTCACGACTACGGTTCATTTGTCGTTGACTTTACCTTAGAAAAAAAATCAATCGATACAAACGGCTAAAAAATCAATTAATTTTTTATATACAATTTAAATCTGCAAATTACTACAAATATAAAAATAAATATTATTTATCTATCAAAAAGCTGCTGATTGAAGGTGAAACTTAGATGAAGAAGAACTACAGTAATCCGTTGCTTATCTAACGTGTCAGTTTTACCTCATTATCTTGGCTAATTTTTCATAAATTCTGTAATAAATTTTGATAAATAGGCTATTAAATTGATTAGGCATTCCACAGGCCCTAGAATACAATTCAAAATCCAACTGTATACTAAACGATTGAAAAATCATTTCAGCTGATTATTGGTAATGTCCTTTATTGTCGAAGGTTTAATAGTATAATTAATATAAGTATAGCTAATCCTTTTAAGAGTTGACATAAAAGTTAAAAGTTGCTGCTTGAATACGTTCGTTGTCTGATCACAGTTTTATCTCATTTTATGAATACTACCCTTAAGGGGTAGCGACCATTTTTGGACCAAAAATGGCTTTTTAAAAATATTTTAAACTCATAAACTTTCTAGCAATACATTTTGCCCTTAAATAAGTATATAAAGAAATAAATAGCATTCTTCATCAACTTGGTGTTTTTATTTGTGTGGAGGTTTATAATCCAACCGCCTTGCATTCGAACCCAACATCTTACAAATGGGCTTTTTGTTTTAAATATCGGCACCCCGAGGATTCATACAACCTTGTAGTTGAAATACCCCCGTAAAAAAAAGTCACTATCCACCACAGGACATGTAGAAGTAGAGAGAAACGAGAAAACGGACGCCCTTGCAAAGAATGGGGCTGCTATACTTCTGATATGTCCTGAGCCCTTAAGTGGCAAATATCAATGGATATCTAAGACAAAATGAAAATTAGAAAGCAGTGGAATTCATACATTGAACAACAATCCAAGAACTTTCTAGCAAGTTTGGAAAGGAAAGAAGCACAAAATGCATTAAAGGAAGCAGGATAAAACTTCACATCCAGGACATTGCAGACTGACTGAAGAGGCATTTGAAGAAGATTGGTGTAATTCAACAGGTCACCAGAGGAGGCACCAACGCACCTACCAAAAACCTGTCGCGCTACATTTCCCCGCAGTAGGAAGTGTAAGGGGCGACGTACCGTAGAAAAATTCGACCTCTGAAACCGGGCCAAATAATCCAATTTCTTGAAGAAGTTGGACTAACTTGTGTGCCATAAGTACAACACCTAGCTCTCAAGGGCGCGATACATTACTCACCCCGAATATTACATCTTACATCTGAAAAATATATGAAAAGAAGAAAATGAGGAAGCAATGGAATTCACACATTGTACAACAATCCAAGCACCTTCCAGTAAGTTTGGAAAAGAAAGAAGTAACAAAATGCATTAAAGAAAGCAGGAAAAAACTTCATATCCAGGACACTGCAGACTGACTAAATGGGCATTTGTAGAAAAATCATGTCATCTTACATCTTACCCGAAGATTATGAAAAATAATGATTCGTTCAAGTTTGGCATCACTCTAAAGCTGAGATGTCTTTTTAATACGTTTTTATTTCATAAAATTATTTCTCCGCTCCTGGGTGGTTTTTAATTTGCTTTAAAGGAATTGTTTCAATATGATGTTTTCGTTTATATACATAAACAGCATATACATAAAAGACGAATGATAAGGAATGGCGAATTACAAGTTCATCAAGGCAAGGCACCATAACACTTTGATTCGCAAAATTCACAAAATTATTTAAAACACTTCTAAAGCTCGAAATCTCATGGGACTTCTTTCATTCTATACACAAAACGTTCTAGTTTAAAATACAAAAATATTTTGTCCGAATTTGTACGCTATTTCTGTTAAGTTGAAAATTACCTACCATGTTAAAGATACAGCTAACCTGCGACAGACCATATTTAGGTTCCTGAATAGAAACAAAACTATGCAAGAGTTTCAAAAATGCCATCCTTATTATTTATTTACTACAGTTTATTTAGATGGCTAATAAAAATAGCGAAAGGCTTCAAGATTTATACCGATAACGCTAAACTTCCACACAAATAAAAACACCAAGTTGATGAAGAATGCTATTTATTTCTTTATACACTTATTTAAGGGCAAAATGGGACCTTTACCTTACAGTGATGATCGCCGTGTCAACGCATAAACCGTTGCGGCCACCGACACCTGGATAGTAACTTTATAGCATATCGAATTTATTTAATTTTGTTTTACAATTCAGTACCATTTGAGTTAATAATGCTTGATTTTCCCCAGGGGTTCTGAGCATTCGGTTTCGGAACCGAACACCTCCGCCTCCATACCTTCTTGCGTTCTAGATCCATCGGTGTATCCAGTAGATGGTGCCTCTTTTTTGGTGCTTACAATTAGATAAAGAAATTGTGCTTGAGTTCAAACATTCTGTTCATATCTTGGATCATACAACCTCTAGTTACGAATTTGTAGTATAATAGGAAAAGTAGGGGGCGTCGGTGGCCGCAACGGTTTAGGCGTTGACACGGCGCTCATCACTGTAAGGTAAAGGTCCCGGGTTCGAATCCAGGCGGCCCTGCCTACTTACAAAAAAAAAAAAAAAAAACACCCTGTTGGCAACAAACAATTGGCTTGTTTTCCAAAACACCGGCACCCCGAGGGTTTATATGACCTCTGCTGTTGCGAACCCTCGTAAAAAAAACGTAAACACGTAAAAAAAAGGAAAATTAAAGACAAAGAACATTAATTGTCATTGACTAAATAAATTTTGAGAAAACAGTACCGAAAAATGGGAACTTTAGACTTTTTGTTTCTATTGAGTAGAAGTGGACTTAAGACTTTACAGAAATGTAATATTTTAAATTGTACGAATACATTTTAATTGAACTGCTAAATGTTATTGTTCAATTTAAATAATCCTGGCAAAACACATTATGAAAAAGTAAATTCCTGGTCTAAACTGTCAACATTAAGGACTTTACGAACTTCATTGTAAATCCCAAAGAAGACCTCTGTAAAAAAGTGTTAAATTAAAAGTCAAAAAATTTCGACTTATTATTGAACAAACGCATAAATTTAAAATTACATATATAAAAATATAATTAATAATTATTTATACAATAGCTGCTTAGGTTGAAGGTTGAATGGTATTTCATAAACTTTTTCTTCAGCAGCAGTTTCTACCACACTGCCTTGGCTTAGATTAATCCTGTTATAAATGCATAAATGGTGATAAAAGACCCATATACATCCTGCAGACTTTAGATAAATTTAATACAATCTAAAATTTAAGTGACCATTCATGATCACAATTTCAGCGTGGCGTTCGTAACAATTAAATAGACATCAGTATTATTGATTTACCTGTCATTTAACAAACATATGGCCGAGTGAAAAAGTGACCAAAAGTGTTGCATTTCAGGCAATTTCCTTAATCTATTAAAATTAGAAAAATCACGACTTTCCCTTAAACAGCAAAGTGGCCGTCAAATTGCATGCTCCCAATTTGGCCAAATGGATCCTCAGTTCTCAAACTTCAAATCAATCATTATAACAGGATTACGTTGCGTTTTGAAACAAAATTTAAACAATCTTAAATCATTAAAACAGAAAGGGAATAAAAATTTAAACAATAGATATAACGGAAAAAAGGTCAATATATAGTAAATTATCGATACCTTTTGTCTTGCCCACTGACTTGTTAATTTATTTTTTAACAGTTACAAATTTCCTTAAGCTATAAGTAATTAAACGTATGATTAAAACTTTTTTAAATATAATAATCTTCCAGATTTTTTGTAGCCTATAATACAGTAATCTGGACAAAAGAATTCACAGGATATTTGAAAGTACAAATTTTGAAGCGATTTTATTATCTAAAATTGTAAAACTAATTGAAACACTACGTTGAAAGTGATAAAGATATATTTTTAATTGTCAATTATTGTAATTCGATCTTCAAGTAGTGTGTCAAGCAATATGTATGCTAATTTAATTGTTAATTTATACCGAAGAACAAGTCAGTGGCCAACACAAACATGAGATAATTCGACATTTTACAAATAAGTCCGAGTGGATCGAAGTCACGACAGCTCAAGTGGTAGAGCAGCGGCGTATTTAGCCGAAGATCGTGGGTTCGAATCCCGCTCGTTACACTGACTTTTTTATCAATGCCTTACGTAAAGATTAATAAATGAAAAAAGTATTCGGTCAATCGGACTACGAACTCTAATGTATTTTACAAACAGTTGGCATTCATTCTTCTTATTTTAATTGGATAAAAAAAAATTCTGATCGTTCTATTCTTGCAAAACTGTTTTTTTCGCAAGTGTTAATACGAAGGTTTTTCAAGCCAAGAAATGTATTAAAACTTCATTATTAGAACTTAACTATTTCAATGATGTAACTGGTGATCCTTTTGCTGTATAAGGCATACTGTGAAATTTTCTGAGACAAGCAGTATTTCGTAGCAGCAATAGTTAATGTGTTTAAAAAACTTTATCAGTTGAAAAACTCAATTGGAATAATTTGCTCTATCTGCATTTAATAAGAGCACGACGAAATTATGGTAATTTGCTTCCTTTTTTGGTCTGTAGTAAATTTTTTTCCTTTGGAATTGTAAACCCTTAGGCTTTATTAAAGTAGATATTTACGACCAGTATGTAATCAATGTTAATTATATTAAAAACAAAATTGATTCAAACATATGAAAGTTGGCTAACAAACGCGAATTTTTTTTTGCTGAAAAAAACGACGCTTGCTAAATCTGTCCCCTTTGTCAGATGGCTGTGGGCGTAAGATGGCAAGATTTCTGGCCTCTGACTCATTCCTGAGTACAGCCTCTTTCCATTCAAAGGAATGAGAAATTCGTACACCTTTATAATTTGCCGAATTAAAAATTCAACCAACGGTTATATATTTATTATTGCATATAGAGGTTCAAGAATAAAAATACGGCCTGTCAAGACGTCCACCCTTATTTTTCGACCCACTCTTATATTTTTAACAACATATTATATATAAACTTTCTCATTTAAAATTTATTGTAAGATTTTTACATGATTTCATCTGATCTGATTTTTTTTGTTCATTTTGGTCTGTTTATTCTCGCTGGATTGGTCTGAGAGACGAGTTTCAGCATTTCTTGACTTCACAGACACACTGATGATGGAACAAAATACCGAAACGAATCTCAGAGACCAACGACGATAGGCAAACGAAAATGATAGGTTACGACAAAATTTATGATATTAATATATATCATACATAAAACCTAAATATATCTCACCTCAAATGCCATGGGTGTGTGTCATTAATCATTACGAAGTATTATTTAATCTTTATTAATTTTAATGAAACATTGTTGCAAGTGTATAACATAATGTTAAATTTTAGCATTGCAACAAAATCTCTAATGAAGGTTTTGATTTTATGATTATTTGGAGGTCGTGATATGCGATCTGGTGTGACGTAGGTTTTAGAAAAACATTTTCCTTATCATGCCAATGTTTCGATCTTTATTGAGATCATCTTCAGGGCTCAAAGTGTTTGTTTTCCGAGTAGATGTGTCATTCTTGTCTGTCGTGTTGAGAGTGCCAACAACGAACACTTTGAGCCCTGAAGATGATCTCAAAAAAGATCGAACCGTTGGCACGATAAAGAAAACGTTTTTCCAAAACCTACGTCACATCAGACCGCATATCACGACCTCTAAATAATCATCAAGTAACAGTCACTAAACACCACACATTTACACACGTTTTGATTTTATAATAATTTTCAATTTCAACCGACTTTCAAATGTAAACACGACAATAAAGGACACTTCTATCAGGGCGATGGTTTGCCTGAAAATAAAAAAAAACCAAGTGCCAAAAAAGCCAAGTGGGTAGGGAGTATAGGTTCCGACTTTTTTGGACTCAAATTTATGTGGTATCATTTAGAAAGCATCTTCATAATCCTTGAAAATTGCATAAAAATCAAACAACTGGTTTCTAAGATATAGCATGCGCAGCCGATACCGTTGATCTGAGTGGGATGAAATTCATAGGAGACCATCTAGAAACCAACCCTCACAATCTCTGAAAATTTCATAAAAATTGGTTCCATGGTTTTGGAGTTTTGGCAGTTACAAGGAAACGACAGACCGGAACCAAATTTGTTCAGAAAGGTCTGACACGCAAAATGCGTGTTACTGATTAAAAACGATTATCTGCAACAAGGATTCTCAGGGGAAAACGAATTAGGTTAAAATTATGTTACCGAGGACGTAAAAACAGCCAGAAAACCCGTCAGGTGGAAATTTTGATTTTGGAGGACATTTTTTGATTTCCCGCATTAATACAAGGATTCTCTACGTAAGGTAGTTCGGAAGCAAAATATGGGATACCCTAACCAAAATTGGTATTGAAACATTTTTTAACTAACCTAACCCATCCCTAACCCTAGTTCTATCTAACCTAATTAACCCTAACCGTACCAATCCTAAACAGACTTACGAGTCCCCAACTCCAACTATACCTAACTCTAAGTCTACCTAACCTAACATCCCTACTCTACCAAACCCCCTCACTAATCGGCCACAAAACATCAATTTTAAACTGAAGTGTCTTTTCCCTAATAGTTTTGTTTACCTTCTGTAATGACACTTTATATTTGATTCATTTTTATTTATTTTGTACGCAACAGCATAGATCATATCAACCCCAGGGCTTCCGGTATTTTAAAAAAAAAGCCCATTCGGGAGTACGTCCCGGATTCTCCCATTTCATGACTTGTCAGCCTTGTTGAATCGCAGAATCTGACACCGAAAAATTTGATTTGACTGTTTTAAAAGAAATGGGAAAAATATTACGATAATTGGTATAAAGGCTTAAACAGGAAGGGTGCGAGGTGATTAACCTGTAATGTCCCGATTTATTTTTTATATTCATAGACGATAATAAGACATTTTACTCACCCTATCTACAAATTTGAAATATTTTTAGAAATAATAAAATAATCTATATTGATGGCTTAGAACGCCTTTGTATGAAATAATCTCCTTTAGACTAATTCTTCAGCTATAATCATCAGCCTGACTGTGGACAAACCAATTAATTTTGAATAAACACGTGTGCACAATAATTAAAAGTTTTTTTTCTGTTTACTAATAAATTATTTTGTCAATTAATTAGCTTAAAACCTGAAAAGTCTAATCCTCTCTTCACAAACAAGTGAAAAATATTGCGATAGACACTCTATAGTCATAAACTGATTTATTTTTATTCGAACCCTGATTACTGTAACTTCGTACTTTGCATATGCCGCCTCATCCTCTGAAAACATTATGACGTTCTTTCAGAAAAAGATAATACAGCCGGTGAAACCAGAATCGAGGCTACCAGGATGATGTAGTCAACGGATATAGAAGACTGGGTTACACCTACCTCGCCCGAAAAAGAATTTGCGATGTGGGTTGTATTTCAACCCGGCAATAAACGCATTAGCCTAATTCAATGAGGCTATTTTGCATTGGATTAATTTGAGAACAATTAGCCGGTCGTGCTTGTTTGTGGGGGCATTGTTGCTGAAGCCGGTAGCAAATTACGCACGAGGCCGGTTAAAAATCACTTGTTACATCCACTACCTTCTTTTGTTGAAGTCGTTATTTTTGAAGGTTATGAATTTAGAGAAAGGGTATAGATGATTTGAAAACTGTCTTTTGAAAATGGTCTTTTTTATTCATAGGCAATTTTTTCTTTTTCTTAGCTCGTCTTAAACGATTGTACAAGGGTCAGTATAATTTGTAAATCAACGTAAAAATTTCAAAACCTATTCGTACAGGTTCTTTTGTAAACAAACACAGCATCGTTTTCGTGAATAATAAATAAAAACAGTTCGCAGCTTGGTCTCGGCCCTTGCTTCACCCAGTTCTTATGTTAATGCCTCATATGCATACAAATAGCCATCAAGCAGTTTATGAAACTTGAGGGGAAAGCGAAACGACGAGGAGGGCATTTAAAAGGTCGCGAATGTAAATCGGAGTAGGGCCGTGGCTTAATGATATGCCAGTAGTAGGCATCCGGTGAATGAAAGGATCACCATGGTTCGTGGCGATATGAATTCTGAATAAACTCAATCGTTCATAAATACACTCGCAAGTGAGGCTACCGATTTTAATGAAAATTTTTTTGGGGGTACTAAGTCGAAAAATATTAGACACGTGTCCCAGTTTTCCTGCAAAAAGTTTTTTTCTAGAAACCGAGAAAACAATATTTTAAGTAATTATTTTTTAAATTTTATTTTTAAATGGTTGTATGCCTTTGTTGTGCATGTTATTCAAAGTTATTATATTTCATTCAATTTGTTCTTTAAATTATATATATAAAAAAAACAAAAAAAAAACAATTTGGATTAGCTTTAAGTACCTAACCACATATATATATATATAATATAATTAAGTAAAGTTCTACAAAAACTATATATATATGTGTACGGCTACTTGTATTACGAACTTTATCAGTAGATTCTTCATTCGAAATGGAACCAAAAATTCCTAATTAACCTTGGTTCGAATCTCTATTTCTAATCCTAGGAACCAGTAAATTTCAGAAAACCTACTCCGTTTAATATCATTTTTAGTGGTGCAATTGCTTTTTTAACTACTTTTCAAAAATGAAGAAATTTATGAAAGAAAGGAAAAACTGTGGGTGCCGGATTGGAAAGATGGGAAGATTAATAATAATTACAATTAACTAAGGTTTTTTAGTTGAGATAAAAAGTCAATGGCACGAGCGGGATTTTTTTTTTTTTTTGGCGTTATGAACTATGCATATTAGCCATGTGACAATTCATATATGTGTGTTCGAATTTGGGGGGTTATTGTGAAAACAGGGCCAGAGGCGACGGTGGGAATCGAACCCACGACCACGGCGTGAGAGTCTCTCATGCTAACCACTCGGCTACCGCGGTCCCCCACGAGCGGGATTCGAACCCACGCCGCTGCTCTACCACCTGAGTTATCGTCACCTCGATCCACTCGGACACCAACTTCCCATCTCAACCGCACCTTTTGAAATTAATAATAATAAATTTTTTTTATTTTTTTAAATTTTATAAACCTAGATTAGTTTTGTGACCGAGCGATGTAGCAAAACGTAAATAAAACAGTACTACTCACATAAGTTTAAATATTTTTTAAGCAAGAAACAAACTTTATATCGTTTTCTGTACTGTAAAATACCTTTTGATTGCAAATTTTTGGGAAAATCAAAAATACATTTTTCCACTCTTATTTCTCGCCTTCTAACCTATATACATTGCATTCATTCTATTTAGTGGATGGAGTACTGAATATTCCTCCACCGACTCAAGTCACGTACACAGCTCGAGGGGCGATGGGGATGCTATTCCACCATCAGCCCCTTCCCATCACTCTAATAAATACACTCACCCATACAAAACACTTTTACTAAAAGCGTATTTTTGTTTTTGTAATTTTTATTTATCTCAATACAAGTTTCCGTATTATTTTCGTATAATACTTAAAAAAAGTGCGTGACATCTGGAGAGCAAAAGTAAGTTATTGGCGAGAATAATGTGGGGTTCGACCCTGCCCCGAGGAATATTTCTCTGGGGGAGTGAACGTGACCAGATTTCTACATATGTATCGGGTATTGTGCTTATGCTAATTAATTGGGACGAATGCAATTTATTAGCGTGAAGGGGTGTTTAGCCCCGCCAATAGGAATTACGATTTCTCTGTTGTGAGTATGCGACGTCTGGAGAGTGACAGTAAGTTATTAACTAGAATGGAGTGGGTTTAACCTCGACCCGAAGAATCGAGTACTCCGAGGGAGTGAATGTAACTAGATTTCTTATGTTTGTACAATAGTCATGTATATATGTGTTGTGTGAAAAGTACAGCTATTTACAGAAGCTATATACAAAGGATTAAAATTAATAAGAGAGAGAGAGCGACGAACCCCGTCGCCCCCGGTTGGACTGGATAGCAGTATTGGGTAGAAGTCCGTTTTATATTCAGCGAGATGTCCGTTTTCACCGTCAAAAAAGTATTATGCTGGCCATGTGCTCCATAGCCTTAAACCCAAAATGCTTATACAATAGTTTTCCATGTTAATCGTTTTCTTCATCCTTGGGATGATGGCACTGTAAAGTGCCGAAAGCTCGGTGAACCCAGCATTTAGTCTTTTTTTTACCTGCCTAATGACCTCTACGAAGATTGGAACCCTACATATACTTCCTTATTATTGAACCGAAACTGGGTCTCTTACCGGAGTAGAAACTGAGGAACTCCACTCTCTGAAGATTAAACAAAGCAAGATTTGGTTTTCAATGTGTAATCGGAATAGGGGAGATATTCATCATCTACAGGCTGTTTCATTCTTTAATGATAGATCAAAGGTTGATTATATATCCTAAATAATTTCAATAACAATCTTTTTTTAAAATTACATACCAATCTTTCTACGTGTTTGATGTTGAAAAAAAAAAAGATTAAAAAATAGTAACTTCTTGTTGCACCTGACTGATAAATATGAATCTAGATACGGTTTTCGTTGGATCGTAAATAAGTTTACGTTCCTCACTGAAGATGGCGCAAAGCTTGACCCAGTAAGTCAAGTCAAGATAAGTCAACATGTGAATTATCGCTTATCTAGACATAAAACATTTCAATAAATAATTTTAATTTTGTAGGATTATACTTGTCCAACGTATTTTATAGAAATGCCACCTTTAAGCTTTTAAAAATTAATATCAGTTAAATTTCCCCAATGGCATAGAAAGCAAATTATGAGGTCGTGATTGTTACATTAAAGCTGATAAACTTTGAATCGATACAGGTAATTTATTGTTTTTATACCAACAATTACAATTTGCCAAAAGGGAAATATATTATTAATTCCAAACTCAAAACTTTCGTCCGTGGCTCACTGGGTCGGCCGTTCGAATAACAAGGTAAGTCGGTTCCCTTATAAGTCAAACCCAGTCGCACTGGTGATTCATTGTCAATCAGCATTACCCTCATATTGGGCAATGGCAGCTCGTTACTATAACAATAAATTACGTTTTAAGGCTAAATTAATTGTCAATTAAATAATAGCCAGGGTCGTCTGACGAAAATTTATTACTTATTGTACGGTTTATTTAGAAATTTGGTACATTTTGTATTAAAAATGTTGGAATTTTATTTATTTAGTGGAGGATTTGAGCTGCTTTTTATTATTATTTTTTAAAAATGAAAATGAAGGGTACAAGAATAAGGAAAAAATTAAATATATCTCGTTTAACAACTATAGGAAATAACACGCAGAAAATATATTTATTTGGTCCAGGGTTGCTAAGCAATCTAAGTTTCTTAAAGAAAGAAGGAAAATATTTTTTTGGAAGAACAAAGAGATAGTATTGAATTGACTAGAGGTCATAAATGCGGCAGAGCTTTAAGCTAAAAGATTCTTCTATCCTTTTGAATCCTGTATCGCCATGTATGGGGGTTGTATATATAAATAAAATTTATCCATGAGCCTTCCTTACTATTTTATTGATCTGTCTTCCTATATGATTTGTAAGAGGCGGAATTTTCAGAATCGATTTATAGAACAAACAACTTTGGCTTTCACCTGGTGACAAAACTTTCTTCAATGAAATAACAAAATCACGTTTTTTTTTGTCATACGCGGTGATGCAAGAACAATTATAAGGATGACGTGTAAATTAATAGTTTTCTCTTTTGAGAAGATGCACACCTATTTCGCAACGGGTTATAACAAAATGCGTTTCACGGCCACCTTCTAATGAACCGATGTCGGACTTACCAGGTGGGCCGGCTGATTTATGGTTTCATACGTCAGTCTTTATATCATCCTCTTGGTTTTGAACGTGTCTAACATGAACTTCACATAACAATTTGTTTTTTATTTTTCCGCTAGTTCGTGCTGGAGACAAATGTGAAGAAGAACGATGAAAGAAATCCAACTGAACAATATGTTGTTTTTGTTTTGCGCTAAACTGGCTGTACAATTTAGCGTGGGTTTAAACCATAATATGCGTTTCCATAGATGCATTCGAATGGTTTTGTTATTGGATGAATAAAAAAACGAATATTATTACGTTACTCATCTTTGGGGCCAATAAACATTCAAGACGTGGTCACGATAGCTCCAGTGGTTAGAGCAACGGCGTATTGAGCCGAAGGTCGTGGGTTCGAATCCCTCTCGTGACACTAACTTTTTCATTTCAACCAAGACCTTACATACAAAGAATAATTAATTGAAAGAAGTAATTTGGTCAATCAGACCACGAAATATAATAGATTCAAGGTACTGTTTGTTTCCCTATACTAATTGTTTATTTATTATTCAACTATTATTACTTGTTATCACGAATAAGTTTAATTTCATATTCATTACTTCAGAAAGAAAAAAAACAACATTATACTTTCTTTTATTATATGGAGAAATATTAATCCAAAAGTATGCAAAACTGCAGAGGAGAGGAAGATTAGTTTAACCTTATTAGACTTGTACTTACAATTAGTCCTAAAGTAACATATATAAAATAAAACGAACTATCATTAGATAGATGCAAAGTTTTATTTTTTAAATTAAACATAAATATAATATACTTATAATTAAATAAAAGCAATACGACATGGATACAGATCTGCTTTTTGTTGCCATAAGTTAATCACTCATAATTGTAATAATAATAGAAAAAACAATGAAAAACAAAACAAAAATAGAAAATAATAAGATAGGATGAACTGTTTAACCTCCAATCATGGCCTACCGCACAAGAACCAGAGAATCAGAACTGTTCAATTTTCGAAGAACCCTTTCCTCTTCAACACAAAAACTACACAATATGAAAATGAATCAGACATGATTGGAGGTTGGTGGCTCCTTGACGAAGTACAATAAAGGGAAAGACCGTTTTTCCAATTTGAATGACATCGGGTACGTTTTCCCTCATTCTGTCTTGTCACTTTTTGCACCATAAGTTGTCATGGATGTTGTATATTGCATCGGACAGGTTCGAGTTATGAGACAAAATTTCCGTACCATCATGGTAATGTATAGGAAAGTCAGCAATGTAAATGGAACACAGGATGGGACCAAGAATGCTCCCTTGTGGGACGCCGGCTTTTATCGGTCTGATATGTGAGTATTCTTTGCCGTACCGCAACTGGAAGTAGCGTTCAGCAATGTCTTATTCCTGAAATAAACTATACGATACATGAACTATAACTAATTATCTACTCCATTGTATTTATATTTATGCACAGTTCAAAGTTTATAGCCAGTTTTTAATAATAATGTCCTACTGTTTAGAAATGTGTGGTGATGAGTGACCGTTAGTCGATGATTATTCGGAAATCGTGAGATGCGGTGTGGTGTGATGTAGGTTTCAGAAAAACATTTTCTTTGTGGTGCCAACGTTTCGATCTTTATTGAGATCATCTTCAGGGCCTGGGATTTACAAACATTGTTTAAATTTAACAAATACATGTAGGATGTGGAAAAAAGTGTATTTTTTATATTCAATCAAAGTATGTAAGTGAGTACAAATACTTTGATCGAATATAAAAAATATTTTATTTTATTGTATAAATTAACTTTTTTTCCACATCCTACATGTATTTTTTAAATGTAAACAATGTTTGTAAATCCCAGGCCCTGAAGATGATCTCAATAAGGATCGAAACGTTCGCACGATAAAGAAAATGTTTTTCTGAAACCTACATCACGCCAGACCGCATCTCACGATTTCCGAATAATCGTCCTACTGTTTGTTTCTATTTCCTGGAAGGAAAAACATTAAATTTTTCTGAAAATAGAAAAACTTGTTGGTTTTAACAAGAACAATTTCAATAATTTTTTTTCCATAATATTTTATAGGCTTTTAATGTCGTATTGATTAAAACAGTTTCTAGGAATTTGCTATAATTTTTGTTCTCGGGTTTTTCTTATGTATTATGTCCCCTATTGATTATAATAACAGTCATTATAGGAAAATAGCTATGATTTTGATGATATCGCAATTTTGAACATTTCGAAAGCTGTTACAGATTTTAATAATGGAGTATTTTGGAACTTGCATTTTTACTACATTTTTTGTTAAAGTTTCGGAGATTGATAGTAATTTTAGTTTTCAGCAGAATTTAAAGGCGTTTTAAGTAATTCTGCTCTCTTGCGACACAAACTAATATGTAAAAAATAATCAAGATTGTGATATTCAAGTTTAGACGTTTGGTACAAATTCCTCCGAGCTGGAAGACACACTGGAATGTGCACTTATCTCATTTGACAAAAATTAGATTTATCTATGGTAGTTTGGCCACAGGGTGCAAATATACTATTGATATATTCTAGAAAACTATATTTTTTAATTCATTAATGTATTTAGGCAATGTTTCATATATGTAACAATAATGAAATATATAGTGAAAATATTGAACTACTAAATGAACATTCAATAGTCTTCATTGGGGCGTCGATGGCCGCAACGGTTTAAGCGTTGACACGGCGCTCATCACTGTAAGGTAAAGGTCTCGGGTTCGAATCCAGCTGCCCTGCATTCAAACCCGGCATACTTACAAATGGGCTTTTTTCAAAAACACCGGCACCCTGAGGGTTTATAAGACCTCTGCTGTGGCGAACCCTCGTTTAAAAAACCCTTCATTTTGAGAAGATAAATCAAGTTCTTCTCCAATTAGAAATATACCAATGTATTTGTTGTACAATTTTCAGTCAATGATAAATACATATGATTTTTTGAACAAATTAAAATTTGTATACCCAAAAGTTAAAAAAATCCAAAGTGTTTTATATATATAATAAAATATGTATATAAAAACTTAGTAAAGGTGGATGAAATTTATAGGGAAAGCCAAACCAGACTTTCTTTTTTAAGCGTTACTTTCAAGCACGAACTTCGAACAAAAAACATCAATATTTCTCCTTCTTGGTTCGTTCTAAGATGGAAACGGTCAATTGCATCATACGATATCGACCTATGAAATAATACCGATCCAATGACGGGTTAATGATTCGGTTAAGTGATTAGAAATGGAGTTTTCTCCATGACAATGCAAGGTCTCCATATTTTGTTGGTGACTCGGCAAAAATTGTCTCACTCGGCCTGCAAGGTGCTCGACACAATAGAGTGGTGAGAGTAAAATTTTCAAAATCAAAGAAAACATGACTACAGTCGATGGAAGAAGAAATTCTTTTGCATTCTGATATTTCTGGTATCAAAAGCGAGTAAAGTCATTGAGACGAACACAATCGCTTTTAATATTATAGACATTATTTAAAAAAAACATCAATAACTGGCAAAACTTTGCAATTACCTGAATTAATTCAAACAAAATGGTCCACAGGTTTAAAAAAAAAATCGGGTATAAAATTTAAAGTTCCGATTTTTTTTTGTTCAAATCACGATAAGAAGGTTGAACGGGAATAAAGTACCATAAAAATCGCAAGGGCGATTGACGGCCAAGATATCACTCAAGATTGGTTCCTCCATATTCAATTTATACCGATCATTTGTAGTTCTTTCTTTAATAATTTATATTTGTGTATAAGAAAAAAATCGTCTTAACATAGAGACTCGCGTTTTGATATATGGGCGTTCGTATTTTTGATTGAATAACAGATCATAATCATTCAATTATCTATAACTCTATGATTAATGGGTTAATCTTCTGCTAATGGCTCGATCGTCATTGAAATGCTTTTGATGGGAGATATTGGGCTAATCCGGGAATCAGATTAACGGACGATGAGAATAATATAAGTAGGCGCCAGGAGCTTAACACAGGTGCTTTTATGGTTCCATCGTCCATGGTTATACAGAGCGTCCTTTTTAAGTGGCCCGAAAAAAAAGTGTTTAATATTTTTTAGTCTAGTTTCAAATTTTTACCCAGTTCAACTTCACAATTTCAAATAGGACCCTATTCATACTGACACATTATTTTAAAGGATTTTCTTACACTGAAAACAATGGTGCAATCGGATTTTAAATTGGTCAAAAATGACAAAGTTATGGCAAAAGTATGAAAAACAGTCATTTATTAATCACATTTTGTGTCCTAACCGCCAGCCTTATGTAAAGATGCAAATATTTGCTCATTTTAACCACTCTTCACGGGTGCTCAGAATTGCGATAGAATAGATCGACAGATAGATTGACAAGCATTTTCTATCCTTTGCCGCAGTTCTTCAAATGAGGTCGGTTCGTTATGATTGGCGTAGACACTGTTTTTTAAATGGCCCCTCAGAAAATAGTCAAGTGGAGTTAAATCGGGTGACCGAGGAGGCCAACAGATAGGGCCATGAGGTCCTATCCACCTATCCCGGAAATGATAATTCAAATAACATCTCATCTGAAAAAAAATTGTGTGCGGGGCATCCATCAAACTGTAAAATCATTCTTTGTCGTTGTTGCAGAAGAAAATCATTTAATGAATGACCCGAAGTCCCTCGACAAGATCGATACTAATCCGATAATTTGTATTTTCGCGAACATACATTAAAATATTCAGCTCCTTGTTGCAATTACGCTGCCGGTTTCTTGGTAATGGAACAGCAACTGATCCTTATCTCCTCATATAGCAAGCAACACGAATAAACGTTTTGTTGTTTACGACGCGCAATACCACCACTCTCAGTAAAGCAGTCGTAGGCTGTTGATCGGAAAACTGTGCTCTTCGGTTCATTTTGAATGGAATACTGAATGAACAAATAGGTACTATTGTAAAATTAATTTACTTCCAGGAACTCACCTGCAGACAATTGTGTGCAGGACATCCACCAAGCTAAAGAATCATTCTTTGTCGTTGTTGCAGGGGAACATCATCTAATAGTGTTCGTAAAACCTCCCTCAAAAAATTGCGGGCCTGAGCACCATTTAAATGATTTTCGTTGAAATAAGGACCAATTAATTTATTTCCGAGAAGTCCACACCCAACGTTGGTACTGTGAACTACCTGATGATGACAAGAGTACGAAATTCTCGGATTTTCTTCTGCCCACGTTCGAAAATTCGATGGTTTACTAAACTTTAGTATGTCATTAGAGGTGAACTTGAATTCTTCAGCCTCCCAAATCGACATTTGTGCAAGGAACGTTAGATTATCTGATTCAGAGTCCCGAAGTCACTGGACGAGATAAGAGCGATACGACTTAAAATTGTAAGTCCGAAGTATATCTCTAATTTTTTTTTTTAAACTTAAAACCCTTTCAACATTTGGAAAAGAAGAATTCGGATTTTCGCGAACATACAGTAAAATAATTAATTAAGGTTTTTAGTTGAGATAAAAAAGTCAATGGCACGAGCGGGATTCGAACCTACGATCTTCGGCTAGATACGCCGCTGCTCTACCACTTGAGCTATCGTGACCTCGATTCACTCGGAACCAACTTCCCATCTCAACCGCACATTTTGAATTTTCCCTCCTTTTTGCCATTTTTCAAGTGGATCGAGGTCACGATAGCTCAAGTGGTTATCTCAACTAAAAACGTAATTAATTATAATATATTAATTGATCAAGCGGACCACGAAATTAGTGAATTTAATACAGTAAAATATTCAGCTCCTCGTCGAAATTATGCGACTGGTTTCTTTTTACCATAACTTTGTCATTTTTCGACCAATTTGAAATCCGATTGCACCATTTTTTTCAGCGTAAAATACCTTTTAAATTTGAATTTTGAAGTTGAACTGGGCCTGAGGTATCCTGTATAATTTTTCTCCAAAAAAGGCAAAAATTTGCAACTAGACTGAAAAATATTAAACGCGTATTTTTCTTCGTGATAGCCTCATTGGATCAAGAAAAATTGAGCCGTGCTATTTAAAAAGAACACCGTAATCTGATTATTTATTTGATAAATATGCCTTACTTTTTATATGATTAAGTACTAAATTTTAATTAAATAGTAAGACAAGTGCTTTAGGAAATTAAAACGTTAATTAAAACTTTATACTGCTGTCACACATTTTTTCGTTTTTCATACATGCCCTAAAGTTTTGTTTGTGTCCTTGGCCATAATTAACACTTTTTGATTCCGGTGTAACGTCAACTTTTTACATATTGACAAACCTGATTGCCTGGGATATTGAAACAGGCCGAACAACGTCGCATTACTGATGGGATTTTGTTAGAAAACATTCCACGGCCGGCATCCGAGTGCTGGATTGACAGGTACAAATAGACGAGCCCTACAATAGAGCAACAATGTAAATTCCTAGATGGCAATCATCGTTAACAATTACTTTAAACAATGTATGATTTATTGTTGGGCCAAGTTCTATCTTATTATGGCTGTAATAAAATAAACCGCTAGGACCGGCAATCCTTCAAAGAAATTACATTTGGGGAATGGATTGTGTTCGAGTTGACAAAAATAATAGTATATTTTGTCTAATGTATTATAAATTAATAATCGTTCTGATAGTTTTAATAATGTACAATTATATCTGTTAATTTTATTCTTTATAATGGCTCTTTTAAAGTACAACAGAACTGTTTCGTGGGTTTTTCATGTGCTATTGATAATGTTTTGTGGTTTGGTGAGATAAAAAAATCAGTGTCTCGAGCGGGATTCGAACCCACGACCTTCGGCCAAATTCTCTACCACTTGGGCTATCGTGATTTCAATCCACTCGGACTCCAACTTCCCATCTCAACCAATCTTTCGAATTTTCCCTCCTTTTTGCCATTTTTGAAATTTCGTGTAATCTATTCGATTCTCGGCGACAAATGAAATGGCCACGGAGAGCTTAGTGAAGATATACTTCATTTTGCTGATTAAATTCATTAGGTTTCGTGGTCCGATTGACCTAATAAATTCCTTCAATTAATTAATCTTTGGAGTAAGGTATTGGTTGAGATAAAAAAAGCAGTGTCACGGGCGGGATTCGAACCCACGCTAAATACGCCGCTACTCTACCACTTGAGCTATCGTGACTTCAATCCACTCGGATACCAACTTCCCATCTCACCCCACCTTTTGAATTTTATTGACTTTTTTATCTCAACCAATACCTTACATAAAAGATTAATTAATTGAATTATAATAATTTGTATACATCACAAATATTTAGTTAGGATTACCATTATATTAAAAAGTGCAGTTCAACTAATTATTTTATGAAAAATGTTCTAAAAAATCCTAAAATTCTACTTATTTTATTTAACAAATAGGAAAACTCTTTTAAAATCCCATATATTCAATCACCCTCGATTGCAAAGCTCATTGTCAATAATCCTATCATCAGGATCAAACTTAAAGTGTGAAAACAACTACAAACAAGTAAATGCCTTTCTCAATGCCGGTTGGTCAAAGGGAAAGTTACAAAAAGCATTTATGGCATGCGATGAGTGCTCAACTAAGTCAACAGTTCTAGACGGAAAAAAATTTAACCACTCCATAAAAGACCTATTATTTAAATGAACAGAGGTCAACAATCAACAGTATACAATATTGGCGAAGAATTCGCCAAAATCTGTTCCAATTTAAATTCCACATTTTCGTTGTTGTCAAACTGTGTGCAATAGAAAAGTTTCATTACGTTTTAAAACGGCATTGTCTGATGGCGTAATGTAAAGGATATAAGCAGGGTGAACCAAATCGCTGTTTCTTTCCATTTCTGCGCATGTCGCCAAATACAATAGCGAACTTTTCATTTCTCTGTTTCAGTAGATGAAAGTGTATTTTAGTATAAAATATCCTTAATACATATTATACATATTTATCTAGTTCGACGTACAGTTCGATTCTCGCGACAGTAGTGTGACAAAAAATCTCAGAATGTGGGTGCTTTTCGGTTGTTTCGACACCACTTGGAAGGGCGCAAGACCCATTTTTGGTCCTGTCCCTGCAAGGATCAACGTCCAGGCGACCACGCAACCCAAACGCATTTTATATATTTTCCGGCGTCACTGGGCATTTCCGTGGCACCTCTTTCCTCGCCAAATAAAGTCTGATGATGACGTGGGAGCTTCGTGGGACGAGCGACTTGTAGCAGACGTCGAGTAGTCGTGAAGAGCTTCTATAGTTGGCAGGACTTCTTCCGGATGCATTTCATTTTATGGAAAAACGGCTTTTTACTTTATCTTCCCTCTTGTTAATGTGGAGCTTCGTTCTTCTTTTGGTAAAGCTCGTTTTCCGGATTCTGAATTATCTTTTTTGAAAACTTTAATCTTAATGGAAGCAAACTTTTTTTTCTTAGTTCTACATCCCACACACGAACAATTCGTATATCTTTTGTCCTCTTTTCTATGATATGAGAGGTTACTCGCTACAACATGCCATTATGAATTATTTAAATTATACAGATTGTTTAAATTCGCACCATTTCTTTGCATTCTTCTTCTTATCATTTGTGTTTATTTATACGGCGTCTAAAATTTCAAAACTGAGTTGTGAGACTATGATAATAAACCCAAGGCCCCCTATTAGAGTTCATTCACATTTAAGAGCTGTCAATCAACTATTTAATATATATTTTATTTGTTATTTTTCAGATAAAATTTCCCGGCTGTAATCAAAACTCGACGCTTACCAAGGTACGTTTAAGCAAATGTTTAATTCGTAATCACCTTAATTATACTGCACATATTAAGAAGTTTCTGACACTTCACTAACGACATTTAAGTAGTAAGTAAAGTCAAAAATTAACAATCAGCCGTTCGATTATATCAGTAAATTGAAGGCATAGGAGTTGTACAGCACAATCGTAAAATTTTTAGCAAAAACAAATAAAAGGATATAAAAATAAAATTTATGATTTAATTGATACGGCTGGGATATAAAACTGATGGAAAAAAATATTAAACTTAAAAAGTGATTTGATTTATAGAGATATTAATCATTTCGGACGTGAAGTAACGAAAATAAATTCCAACCCATTTACGTTTTAGTGGTCAATTGACTAAGTTACTTCTTTCAATTAATTATTCTTTTTATTATTTTTGAAAATGGCAAAAAGGAGGGAAAATTCGAACGGTTGTAAGCCGAGATGGACAGGTGGTGTCCGAGAGGATCGAAGTCAATATAGATCAAATGGTAATCGTTTCTCTTATCTTTGTCTTTGTTATTTTTTTGCCTATTTCGTTCTTTTCTTGATCATTCGCTGATTTTGCCGCGTCTTGTTGCAGTTATGTTTATTTTTTTTTTTGGTTTTGTTGTTTATTCTTTTATTGTTGGTTTTGTTCGTTGCTAGTTTTCTTGGTTCTTTTGTTGTTAATTATCTTCATGTTGCATTAGTCACTTATTTATCTTTTCATTGTTATTATCTCATCTTCTTGGTTATTCCGTTGTTAATTTATCTTCTTATTGGTTTAAATGCTCCTCCTTTCTGTTGTTTTAATTGAGTGTCAACGTCTTTTTCATTTCCAAGATTATTTCTTTTAAACCGATTAGGTTTCGTAGTCCGATTGACCAAATAAATTCTTATCAATTAATTTTTATGTATTGATTGAGATAAAAAAATCAGTGTCATGAGCGGCATACGAACCCACGACCTTCGATAGCTCAAGTGGTAGAGGAGCGCCGTATTAAGCCGGAGGTCGTGGGTTCGAATCCCGCTTGTGACACTGTCTTTTTTATTACAAGGCATTACATAAAAAGAATAACTAATTGAAATAAATTCCAACGATGACCTCAGTAAAAAATATAAATTTGACGTTACAACAATTCAGGGTAGATAAAGACCGCATAATTATAAACAACTATTTTTACTTACTTTTCTTGAAAAATTATGAACCAAATACAAAATAATTCCAAGTTCATAAAAATCGTTCAACTAGAAGAATAGAAGAAATTTATTTTTCCTTGCAAAATACATAAATAATATACCGAGTATAATTGAATATTAAATTAAAATGCAACGACTTATAGTCAAATATTTATTTAATATTTTCAGAAAACCATAAGTTTGATTGTAATAAATAGAAATCTGTAGAAATTTATGTTGACAAATAGGATGAAGAGGCCTCGAGTATACTGTTTTCTTTTATTTTTTATTCATTTCCTTCTTTTTTCTAATTTATAACAGATGTTACAGTGAAGATCACATAATTGGACAAAAAAATAGTTTTACTTTATTGATGATAGATGAGTGTGGTTACAAAATATTGAATCATGAATTTTAAGGCTTGGAATCTACTTTTTGCTTATTCCGAATCAACAACAATACATTTCAGCTGAAAAACTCCTTTTGTTACTGTATTTATCAACTTAATTATTAATTATAATGCAATATTCTTGTTGGATATCTTTTGCTTCTATCTTCTCGACGGACATCTGCGTTAATTCTTTCATCTTGTTGGATTTCTGCGTTGTTTTTTCTTCTAGTTACACATCTGCGTTTTTCTTCTTCTTGTCGGACATCTGCGTTATTTTTTTCTTCTTTTTGCACATATGCGTTGTTTCCTTCTTCTTGTTACATATCTGCGTTTATTCGCTCTTCTTGTTGGTTATTTGCACTCTTTCCTTCTTCTTGTTGAACGTCTCAGTTATTTTCTTCTTCTTTTTGCACATATGCGTTGTTTCCTTCTTCTTGTTACACATCTGCGTTTATTAGCTCTTCTTGTTGGTTATTTGCACTCTTTCCTTCTTCTTGTTGGGCATCTCCGTTATTTTCTTCTTCTTTTTGCACATATGCGTTGTTTCCTTCTTCTTGTTACACACCTGCATTTATTCGCTCTACTTGTTGGTTATTTGCGCTGTTTCCTTCTTCTTTTTACACATATGCATTTATTCGCTCTTCTTGTTAGCTATTTGCGTTGTTTCTTCTTTCGGTTCGACATCTGCATAGTTTCCTTCTTCTCGTCGGATATCTCCGTTTATTTTTTCATCTTCTCGGATATCTGCAGTTTTTCCTTCTCCCTGTTGGATATTTGCGTTTATTCGCTCTACTTGTTGGTTATTTGCGTTGTTTCCATCTTCTTCTTGAACATCTACGGTTTTGTTGTTCTCGTTGGATATCTGTGTTTACCCACTCTTTTTGTGGATATCTGCATTTTTCCTTCTTCCTGTTCGATATGTTTTCATATGATTTCGGTGTTTATCTTTCTTTGGTATAGTTCTTCCCAACGTAAATACATTTTCAGGCAGTCTAGGCCTCTTCCTCTTGAATTGTTACTTTATAGGTTTTGTGTTTTACTTGTCGCTTGTGTATTTTCTTTTTAATTTTCTCTGTTTTATCTCAGTTATATTTTTCATTTTGGTGGATATTTATATTTTGTCCTTCTACTTGTAGGCTTTCTCCGTTTTTTCCTGATACTTATTGGATATTTCTTTACATGCGTTAGGTGCTTATTCAAGCTTTTGAATGTCCTACAGGTAGGAGGGACAACGCAGATATCCAACTATAGGAAAGAAAAACCGAAAAAATTAAGAAGAAAACACAGAAGCGCGTATAAAAAGAAATACCTGCAAGTAAAGAAAGTGTAGTATCTAAATAAAAACGTATATTCATTGAAAACGCTTAAATAATCACCTAAACTATAAAAATAGATATCCCAAAAGAAACAGTAAAAACGCAAATGTCGAAAAATAAGAAGAAAAATATAGAAAATTAAGAAGAAATCGCGATGTAAAGTAAATAAACCCTGAGGAGAAGTCTTGCCTCCGAATGCATCTGAATAAAAAAATTATTACGTTGGAAAAGCTTAAAAAATCGTGCAACCACTCAATTATTAATGTACAGTATCCAATTATTTATGTATAAGAATCAGACTTTTTGGATTTTCGAATACCTTACGAATATATATTTTCTACTCTTTGAACATCCATGAAATATTTTAAAAATGGAATCTATTATTTTCCTTATTATATCACTTTGATCAGTGATATAACTTTGTAATATAGGAAGTTATGTTCGTCGTTATTTATAAATATGGAGGCTTATAGAAAAATCCAGAGTTGAAGGCATTACTTCATAAAAATTGTCTTACTTAAAATTACAATTACGTTTGAAAAAACAAAATTGAGATAACAAATAGAAAACAAATCAAAAAGAAAATCCTGCCGAGTAATAAAATAAAAAAATATTATATACTCCTGCTTTAAATAATTAAATTAAAACACAATTTTTTTTACGAGCGTATTTCAACTACGAGGTTATTTGAACCCTCAGGGTGCCGGTGTTTTGGAAAAAAAACCCAGGGCCGCTGCATTCGAACCCGGGACCTTTACCTTACAGTGATGAACGCCGTGTCAACGCCTAAACCGTTGCGGCCACAGATGTCCCTATGTTTCGTTATTAATTAGACGACGCTCTCTTATTAAAACAAATGAATTCATAAAAATCTTTATACAGATGTGCTTGTGCTCAGCGGTGATAAGTATTCGTTTGTATTTGACATTTTCATAATTCCAAGGATTGTTAATGCAAAATAGTGTTTTAACAGGACGGAGATTTAACTCTTTTAGGCATGTTTAAAGCGTCCTTGCTTGAAAGCTTCGTAAATTCCAAGAACATCCCAAAGGACGTGTATCGAAGGAAAGATGTATCGAACTATCGACTCTCCTTGGGAATTATTCCATAAAATAGGACAGTTTAAGTTAGTAATTATGCATAATAAAACACATATTACAGAGGTAATTACACAAGTTTTGACGATTTGAGTCTGGTTTTTTCGATTAAGGAATTTTTTTGTAGGTTTTTGAATATTAATTTTGTAATGGAACTTCTAGAGCTTTCTTCTTGGTCGATGAGCTTTTAGAAATTAAACGCAATCAGTAGGCATAAAGGTAATCGTAACTATTGTACTTTAACCGGGTTGCAGGTCAAAGAAAAGGGATAACATTGGACTGTCCAAATAGGGATCACCCTTGACACACACGTCGAACGTGGATTCTTGGTCATTCGTGCTTTTCTACTTTCCGCTGGACGGTCCACGTTTCGCGAAGGTGACTGATGGGAACGCTTTTCTTTCAATCTCTTTGTTCTTTTACATTTTCTTATACGAGTGAATAAATGTTACATAACGGGCCGTTTGTCTCTGTTAAAGAGCCGAGAGGAAGAATGTCAAACGGGAGTATCTACCGAGCAATACCTTAATAGACCAAGGTCGAAAATCTAGCTATAAAAACAAATGTAAAAGGCAATTTCATGAATTCCTTTTCTGTCGAGAGGTACGTTCCCGTCCTTGTTCCCACTCGGGTCGAATTGACGATGAAAAATCATTTGTCGTGGTCTGGCTGAGGTTAAAATCTCCGGCCAACCCTGGGTACGCCCATTCAGGTGACTTCGCGGAGCACGGATTGAAAATTAGTTCATGTGAGCGTGGAGGAGTGTTGTGTAGGACTTACGCATCGGGTGTACACATTTTATTTACATTTTATTTTCACTTGTCAGAAAAATTCTAAAGACAAAGATTTGCTAGACCTTATTCTCTGGTCATGCACCGCCCACAGAATCCTGCAGTGGGTGTCTGTTTGTAGTCCATCATCTACATTGTTCATTTATTAAAAATTCTAGTAAGGAAATGAAAGAAGCAAATAAGATCAGGTTTATCTGCCCGGTTTCTGTTGTACCTTAAGGTTTATTTACGGGAAGGATTTGACTTTATAATAGTTTAGCCTTTGATACAATATATTGATATTTCAAATATAATAAACTATATCTAATTTGTATCACTGTATGTGTGTGTTTGTGCATACAGACGTAAGAAAGAGATGTTTACAATATTTATTTGGATTTCCAAGATATTTCATGCAGAACAAAATGTCGCTTATTGTGATTTCGGTTGGTTAACTTTAGCAACTGATAACACGCCTGTAGATGATTTCAATTCGATGAAACGATGCTACAAAGTTACATTTCTATTAGTAACCTCTATTTTACTCTATTTAGCACTCTTATTTACATTGAAGTTTTTTAAAAATTTTTAAACGAGGGTATTTCATCTACGAGGTTATATGAAGACTCGGCGTGCCGATGTTTTTGAAAAAAAGCCCATTCGTATGTTTGCCGGCCGGGTTTGAACGCAGTGTCGCTGGATTCGAACCCGGGACCTTTACCGTATAGTAATGAGGGCCTTGTCTACACCTAAACCTTTGCGGCTACTGATGCCTCTCGAAACACTGCTTAAACCATCACTAGTGAAATGCACTTCCATATTTTCTCCGCTTTATGAAAAAACATTGGCTCATAGATAATCTGCAATCTAACCTAAACTAACTTAACTCGTCCCTAACCCTAACCATAAACTAGCCCGGCCTTAACCCAGTTCCTTAGTTGTTTTTACCCTACTTTACCTGATGTAACCTGAACTAACCTAACACATCCCAGACCTTAAACCTAACCGTAATCTAACTCGTCCTTAACCCTAATTCTAACTAACAGTACTTAACCTAACCTGATTCAACCCCATCTCTAACCCTAACCTTAGTCCACCTAACCTATCTCAAAACACTAATCCAACCCATGCGCTTTTCTTGGAAGCACGAAAATGGTCACACAAAAAATTGTATATCCTCCCCAGAAACATATGTTAAAATGTTCTGTACGTTGTTATGGAATCATATTTGTATCTAAAAAACAGTTTCTGCTCATTCAATTTTTACACATAACAAATGGGGATGGTGTAAATTTTGAACATACACAGAGATCTTGCAAACACCAACAAGGTTAATGTATAAAAAATTCTATGAACATTTACATAAGGTTATAACTAAATTATACCACTTTTCGGAATTAAAATATACTACAAAAATTAGACACAGTGTCAGCCAAGCATGATCACGAGTCAATAAGAGTAATTAATACTTGATTGAATGATTATAATTATTAATGATAATTCATGTTTGTGCCAGTAAATAAATTTAACATTAAAAGTCACTTATTTACTTGATACTTCACCTAACTTATTTCCTCACGCTCTCACTTGCCAATTCCCTCACTCACTTATTTGCGATCTACATCACTTACTAACTTACTCTCTCACTTTAGCACATTCAAAATATATTTGGTATGATTATTCAGAAATCGTGAGATGCGGTCTGGTGTGATGTAGGTTTCAGAAAAACATTTTTTTTATCGTGGCAACGTTTCGACCTTTATTGAGATCATCTTCAGGGCTCAAAGTATTTGTTTTCTGCGTAAGTGTGCCATTCTTTTGTGTCGTGTTGAGAGTGCCCTATATTTGGTATATTATAACCTATTTTTTTTCATTTATTTATTCTTATGACCTATACTACAGAAGTGTAGCTAGGGGATTTTTAAAAATTATGAATTGTTAAAGTTTGGCAGCAATCTAAAGATGCGATACCTTTTTTTAAATAAATATTTCTCTGTTCATGCATTCACTGACTGACTGACTTACTCGCTACTTCAATCACTCACTCATTTGTTGCTTGCTTTCTAACTTACTGAACACTTACTCGCTCACTCACTTATTTGCTAGCTCGCACAATCACAAAACACAGGCGTACACGTAACCATAAATAAACGCATAGCATTCTTACAAACGTTTTCAGTTATTATTTGAAGAAATAATTATTATACAAAAATACTTTTCCTTTTAGGTCAGAAGTTAAATAAAAAAAGTCCCGAGTTCATTTTAAAGTCGCGGATTTTGGAAAACGCGAGGTGAAAAAAAGGATTTGTAATAGCAAAGTTGTCCAATGAGAAAGTACAATGGTTTGTTTATTCATGGAAAATTGAGATCTTCTGGCAGTAAGCAATTTTAATTTAAATTCTAAATTAAATAAAAGTTTCTATCGATGAAAATATTTTTATACCAAAAGGTTAAAAGAAATTAATTTATTCAGTAATAAATTATATTTTATAAAAGTTCACTGCTCCTTAATAGGCTGTATAAAGTGCGAAATTGCCATCGTAGATATTTTAAATCGTCGACAGGTGATAAATTAGTTCGAAAAGTCAACGAACATCGTAAAACAGTCTAACGATAATTATAGCATTTATTTGTATTAGTTCGAGCCATTAACGAATGTGTCAATAGGATACACAGGTCAATAAGAGTTCGGTACCCTTTTAATTACTTTCCAACCCCTTATTTAGAAGTTCACGGGATGAATAAGCAATCGACAATGGCTGTATTAATAATTCAAGGTCTGGGCGTCTCGATTCGGAATTATCATACTTCTCGCACACGTTTATTTTCACGGCGTTTGCATATTAAATCCACAAAGGAGGAGGTGACAGAATGATCACGAAAAGAGCCGGTCACGACCCCTTTGTCACGCGTTTTAATTTTTCTGTAATGCGTTTTAAATGGATTCCATGGAAATCGTAGCAGTTGGTATGGTACATGAACTACAGGAAGTAAGTACGATGACTGATGATTTGCACAAGAGAAATATCTACTAGGTAATAGATGTTCTGGCAATTTTAAAAAGGAATTTTTGTTTACATGTTTGTCCTTGATAGGTCTGTGATTTATATGCAATAAAAATATGGACACATATATGTAAATATATTTGGTAAAAAATGCAATTTAAAACTGAAAATATGCGAAAACTACCATGAGAAAAAATAAGGAAACTTCAAATTAAAGCACATAATCGTATTTAAAAGAGAAACGGTGGCACATTGCTAATATTAAAAAAGAAAAACGCATTAAAAAAAGTTAAATTTAAAAAATCCGTCGTCTCATTCATCCTTCAAGATCCAGATCGGTCCATTTTTGATGAAGTCTCCGATTTTATGGAGTGTTTCGATGTATATAAGATCCAGGTGGAATTTCCTGAGGTACTTTCGTGGGGAAAGGTTTTCCCCGTGTATTTCTCCAAAAAAATCTTGAATTCAGGGTGGCTTACTTTATGGATGGGTATGTCAACTCTAACTAAAGCACGGCATAAATCGGTATCGAAACCGGATTTTCCAGACCCAGCTCTTGTGTCACAAAGGTTTGTTGAAACTTAGACTTCGTACCTTTATTTACCTTGTGTTTTGCTGTCGTTATGTGCTGTGTTACCAAAAAACGTGTAACTGTTGATTCAGTTTTATCCAAACAACACAGTATAAAACGTCTCCATAGCCCTTAAAAGCCACACTTGAAAACTCACGCACATACTTTTCAACAAGATCTTTCGTTTTCGCGGTGACTTTCGGCATTTTAGGAGTAGTCAGTCCACAACACACAAATAATGTTTCACGATGGAAAACGCAAGAGAGACCGGGTAAAACTGAGAAGTGTGATGGTAGGGAAAGAAGAGAACTGAGGTCGAGAATTTTTCTTTTTGCCTGCTCAGAAACATTAAAATTTGACGTGCCAAGTACCGATATGTAAAAAAATATGCATTTATGCGAATATATGCACAGATATGCAAAATATAGCTTAAATTGAATCCAAATGCTTCAAAACATTATACAGTTTGTTAAAACTAAATGTTTTAGTTAACCAGGAAAAATATGCAAATGCGTATATTTCACAGCTCTAGTCCTCGATATAACTCGAGCTTGTCCGTAAAACTTTACAATTCTATTCAACTCAAAATTACATGATTTATTTATCGCGTACAGATGATAGTTTTCTAAAATTTGGCACTTTTTCTCCAATTCTGATGCACCATTTTTGGACCAAGTCGGTTAGAGTTATCAAGAAATGTTTTTATATTTATTTGTTTTCTAATATTTTATTCATCTTACTTAACTTCTATAATTGCACTTTTCAAAGTGACCTATTTACAAAAAAATATCTAATGGTTTCAAAACGTCTAATTTGATGTCGCTTTCGTCCAGGATAAAAGCAGGCTAAAGATAGTCGCTGAAATTTTTTGAAGTTCTGCAGTTGAATTTCTTCCATATACATAATATTTCCTTTTTAGAGCCAGTAGCAAATAAATGAGAACACTTAAAATATCCAGAAGAGCTTCAAAACAAAGCTCCAACAGTACTTTACACTTACGCTCCATAAAGTAGAAAATCGAAAGTAGAATTTTATTTTTAAAATTTAATATATTTATTACATATGTAGTATTTTACATGTAATGCGTTAAATTTACAATTGGCATGGATCATGTGTCGTGAGGGGAATTGGCAACCGTTGTCTCAGCTATACGCGAGGACTAATCATCATTCAGTAGGTCGCGAGGCCATCACCTCTTCAGTCGTCTGGTGGGATTATAGTAGTTTCTATTGGATACGGATTGCGCGGCTCGATTGGGGTGAGAGGAAAGTTTAGTGTGAAAAGTGGAAAATGCTTTGGAAATTGTTTTTTGCCGAAAGGGAGCAGCATTGACTATGATTCTGAAGACTTTGAATTTGGAGGACTGTATTCTTTGGATGTTGGAAGGTTTGGCGGTGCCCCATAATTCTAGTCCGTATGCCCAGTTTGGCTTTAGTATTGTCTCGTAGAATGTCAGTTTGTTTTGCGTAGAAACGTTAAGATTCATGTTGCGGGGCAGTCAGGGCTGCGTAGATTCATTGTTGCGATGCAGCGCCGACTCTGCTCCGCGACAAAGAACCGTGTCCAGACCAAGAGTCAGTTCACATTCATCAGTGCCTGCGAAAATGACGGAGGAACTAGCTCTCAGGAATTTCCCTTGTTCTTTTTTGCATTGTACGTAGTGCATCCAATCGGAAGTGCATTAAAAAACTGTCATTTTAAAGTGTGCATTTTTTTTTCAATTTCGTCGACGGAAACACTGAATTTTTGAGTTAAATCGTTCAATGATTGCCTTTTCAATTCCCGATTTCTGTATTCCGTGAATGATACATCCCACAAACACCGATGGGAATGTATGTCTTCAATAAACCGTAAAGAGTGTGGGCACTCTCAACACGACACCCAAGAATGGCACAAATACACAGAAAACAAACACTTTCAGCTCTGACGATGATCTCAATAAAGATCGAAACGTTGGCATAAAGAAAAAGATAAAGAAAATGTTTTTACGTCACACCAGACCAAATCTCACGAATAATCATTTATGTAAGGTATTGGTTGATGTAAAAAGTCAGTATCAAGAACGGGATTCGAACCTACGATGATCTCAATAAAGATCGAACCCTTGTTTTTGGGATGGGTGTTTTTCCTGAGGAATATTGTATGAGGGGTTTTCCTTCGGAGTGTAAATGTTACATGTGCATTTGCTCTCATCAAGCTTTATACGCCAGTGCTCCATTTGGTTATTTTTAAGAGATGTGCCTGGAGCTCCTCCGATAAAGTAGATTAGAAGCTGAAACGTAGCGCAGAAAGTTGACAAAATGAAATTATAAAGGATGGAGTGAGTGTGGAGTTCAATCCTTTTTAAAAAAGATGGTTCCTACTCACATTAAGTTAACTTAACATTAACTTAATGTGAATAGGAACCTTCTTTTTTAAAAAGAAATGAAAATGATTCATGTAGTTTAAGAAAAAGGGGATTCTTCAAATAATGAATGTCGAGCCAAAGTTCATTGCCAAAGTTTATATTTTGATAATACGATGGAGATAATTTGAACAAAAGGATCTTCAGTGAGGTCACAACATTTTAAGAAAAAGACACGTGTACTTATAGTTATGTGTAACCGAGGTAACCTATAAACTACGTTGAGGTTTTAAATATTTTTTTAAAATTTTTATATTATATTGTTTTATGGTTTTTAATTAACTCCCTACTGTTCATTGTTTAGATACTAAGCTTCACCTAACTTTAATTAATCTTACTATAAATGCAGTTTCTTGCTCTCCAAATATATTTTAACACTCATTGAGTTAAAGTAAGATAAATAATTGTTTTTTGGAATTTTTTTAATGATATAACATGTTCTAACTGCGATATTTTTCTAAAATAAATAGGCCCTGATGATGACATATAATCGTCGAAAGCTCGGCAATAACTTAAAAAATTGTCGTTTCTGTTGTGATCTCACTGAAGATCCTTTTGTTCAACAAGCAGGTCGATACATCATCTCACCTTTGATGGAGATAATGATTCATTGAAAAAAAAAATCAAATATATATATATTGCACAACCAAGCTCAGCTTAGTATAAATCTCAGGGTTAATAGCTCTGCTATCTGGAACAGACTCAAAATCCAAAACACCTTCAAAAACAACCGTTTTATTGGCAACCTCTGGTTAAATGTTGAAATATACACAGTTAAAGGTTGGTTTATTTATTTTTGCCAAAATCTCCAACTTACTTTTAAAACGATTGTTCTCAAAAATAATCATTTAGATTTTTGTTACAAATTCGTGTTGATATTGACATGTTAAGCTTGTTCTTTTGAACAATCATTTATACACATTTATTTATAATCCTCAGATATCTTGTATACATATTTTTGGAAAATTTCTGAAAGATTGTAATGGTATTTGTTAGGCTCAATAGGTTGTTAAAGTTTTTAAAAATATTATTAAACAGTGATTGTAATAACCCTTAGGTTATTTTGTGATTGGAACAGCGACTGCTTCATTTTTTAGCGTGTAATTATAATTTTTATTGTATTAAATTAAAATTAAATACGGTTTAACTTTTTGAATGAGATTTTTTTGTTAGTTATTTACCTTTAACCTAGTGAATGAAAGTCAACTATCAAATTAAATATCCTTGTGAAATGCTGATATTTTCTTTTTAAACTGTGTAAAACATGCCTTACTTTCTTCGCCACATCTAATATGATTATATAACGTACATATCGTTCCATGTTGTTCAAATTGCCGAGAAACACCGGTCAAACATTCCAAGGAAACTTTCTCATGGCGGTGTTCTAGGATTCTTTTGGCGTTGAAATCTTTCATCGCTCTTGCTCAATATTCGACATATGTCGGCCGAGATTTTAATAAAAGATCACCCGAATTCTTATCAAAAACTGATAACCCCAGGGCAGTTTGATAGGCGTGTCTTCTGCCATTTCGAAAACTCTTCTGAACACAGTTTCAACCGAATCGGCCAGATGGTTGGGCCACCTTCAATGTCAAGCACCATTCTTGGGCCAGGTGGTTCAGAAAGCCTCCGGTGTTGACATTTAAACGTCCTTATACGCAGGGCGATCAGTAGGACAAGGGACGTTAAATTAACGAACCGTGCTTTTTGAAAGATAGACGACACATCGTTTTCCTTTTATACCGAATCTTATTTGAGTTTTTACACGTCCACAAATGCAATTCGCGGACTCCAAGAAAAAACTTCCAATTCATTAATAACTTTTATTACGACTGGTACCTTAAAAATGGCTAAGGACGATTAGTATATTTAAAGACACAGTGGGCAGTCGAGGAATTTGGCATTGACGTCCTCCAAAGAAGGAATTGATTTCCGTTCCATGTGTGCAACTTGGTCGTTTTTTCAACTCAAAAGGCGAGCGCGTATGTTTCGCAAATTCGGCCTGGATCAGAAATCACCGTGGCACCTGTTCACTGCAGAGCGTTTTCTACGGAAAATAAAAGGACTAAAACATTGTCCGATTGGACGATGAGCTATTTACCATTTGTCCGCAGTTTGATCTTCCCTGATTATGCTCAGCCTGTGCTAATAGCTAATTGATTGTTTCGCCTGCGTTTTTATTCTTTATAATAGAATTTGTTTTTCTCGCTTCCGATTTTTTAAATGAAACGTCTCGTAGAAAAGAGACAGGACTCAACCATCCGATATCTTGACCAAATTTACTAAGTGGGTAGCCATCGTTTTTCGAACGAACAGTATGTTTTTTTAGACTTCATTGATTTAAATTTTGATACGCATTCATTTTTCAGGAGAGTCTGTACTTGCGGTTTAAGAAAGAAACTGACAAATTTGCCAAAGTTGAGAGATGCCTGTGGTCTATTATAACCAGTCGTTTTTCATTTATTTATTCCGTCTAATGCCTATAGTAAAATTTCGCAGCTAGGGGCTTTTTAATAATAGCGAATTCTTAAAGTTGGATAACAATGCATAGATGTTACACCTTTTTTTATTAAAATTTTTTATTTCACCGCAAGCTTACTGACTGATTGACTTACTAGGTCAATCATGAGGACTTGCCAGCTATCTCATTCACTCACTCATTCGCTAGCTCACTCAAGATATATTTAATTATGGCCAATCGTAGTTCCTTTACTTTGCGTAGTGTGATTTTGTCGTTAGTAGTTTTTAAATAGTGAGATTTTAGTGTTTTGCTAGGTCACTCATTCAGAAACCTGTTAGCCACCTTTTTACACCTGTTGTCCGTAATTTTATTTCCATGCTCTTGGGTGTTTTGGAAATAATAACTTTCTATGATTGTTTGCCTATTAATCCCCTACGTAATGAATAAATAATAGTTTAAGATGTACATATATCATATCCTTTTAATATATTATATCCTTTATACATATATTATATCCTTTTCCTGTTATTGTGACGTAATAACTGTAAACACGGGCACTTGATAGTGGGCCAATCCCTCCGCAGGTGTCCCTTATGCAAAGAAAGGTTGCTCGTTGTGTCCCACATAATCGAAGCGTGTCGTGCCTTGGCTCCCTACAGGGCGCGAGTAGGCAAGCCACTAGATTTAAAAGGGGTTCTCGGACACAGCAACGAGTTTCAGGGTTCCCTGTTCTGCTTTTTAAGGGAATTGGGAATTTTATTGTATAGAGAAGTTAAATTATGTATTTTTCTGTTTCTGTGTCTTGTATGAGTGAATGTATTTATTGGTATGGCTGTGTATTGAGTGTGTATTGCACTATTTTACTTTCCGCTCGGGGCTGAAATGACCTAGCTGTCGGATGTCCCTACAAAAAAAGGAAAAAAAAAAAAACTGTTAACATATATAATCTCATTCAGATATTTCAGCTTGAGCTATTTAGATCTATGGATTGTTAATTGTTCACAACCATTTCTACAACAAATTAATTTTAAAAAGTAGTTATAAAACATATAATATAGTTATATATTTTAAGTTTTATAGTAGTTTAGTTCAAAAAATACTTTGCATTTTGCTTTTTATAAGCTCGAATTCTCAGAAATTAAGGATTCTGCGATTTGCCTCACCCTGCTTATAACCCACTGTCTCTCTGACTGTTTTCTCCTATCAGGTGAACCCGAACAGCTTAGTACATAGTGACCGATGTTCGTTTACTACTCAAAAAAAATTACAACAGAGTTTTATTACAAAAAATAAACAACAGAGTTCTACTATTATCATCCAGAAGGTTGCCTATGTTCAATTTTTTTACAAAGAGTTTCTGCAACAAATTCATCTATACAGTTTGCGTTATGTGTTTGAACAAGCTCGAATTCACAGAAATTAATGATTCTGCGATTTGCCTCAAACATCCTATGACCCTGACGTGCCTCCATACGGATTTTTCTGTTTATTGTGGGGTAGCAGCTTTGTACATAATTAGTTTTTAATTTTTACTATTAGTATTAGATAAATTAATTTTTCTACCTCTTTTATAAACTTTTTATGGGGAAAAATAATCTCTTTTCGGTTTGGATTTTTTCATTTTGGATCTATTTCATGTAACCATATTGTACCAGCAACCTTCTTCACTTCTAAAAAAACCTAAACGACTATTTCCTTAAAAATGATCTTATTGGCTTTTCATTGTTCAACAGGAACTGACATTTGAAAGAATCAATACAGAAAAAACAAAGCATGTTGCATAAAGTACGTGCTGTGTTTATTTGTCCATTTTGCACAACTGGGCAACCGGGACAAGGGCAAACAGGTTACCATATGTGGCGTTCTGCAGGAGTCTTCCTGAAACATCGCTACCACTTAGTCAACGGCAAAAGCAAAGTGATTCATGCCAGAAAGAAGGCGGTGAAAATGATTAAAAAATAAGGGAAATAACCGAATAGTTTTTCTTAAAAATTTCAACCGTTTCTGCCAAATTGTGATTGTAATGCAGACTCTCCGTAAAACCATTATTTACAAGATTTTCCATCAAAATTATTTATTTGTCAGAGATTTAAAATATATATTTTCAGAAAATAGGATCTTCCTCGTGTATGTCCTACTTTTGTCCACAACCTATTTATAATGGGTGTTTTTGATAAAATAAACTTTAGCGCATTATAAGCCAGTATTAAAAATCATAAGGCCAATTTGAAAGAAACAAAAACACTCATTTCGTCAGGGTTTCGTGGAATATAAATTATTCTCTTCATCAGGACTTTAAAACTATTATTAATCATGCACAACGTTAACAAACAAGAACAGGCACTTACAATACTGAAACTTATGGTTTCAAAATACAAACTTAAACATTTTTTGATACACAATTGTAATTAAAATAGTTACAAAAATATATTACAACTGAGAAGTATAGTAGTAGAATATATAACTGATAATAAATTAAAACTGAATATTTATTTATTATAATTTATTAAATACAAAATATCTAGAAATACGTTCTTAAACTAAGGAAATATCAAAAGTCTAAAAAAACATCTCAAAAGTATGTTTTTTCCGGTTTTTCGAGTTTGATCTACCGGGTGAGTCGAGAGTTGCGAGTTAGCGAATGAAGCCTTTCGGCTAGTTCAGATTGATCTCTTGTAGCAATCTTCTTAAAAATTGGTCAAACTATATAGAAATACTTTCTAAAGCTAAGAATATATCAAAAATTTATTATATTATTATAAATTATAAATATAACTGAAAATAAATGATAATTATATAACTGATAATAAAATAATTACTAATTTGCAAATTTTAATATTCGACTATACAGGGTGTCCTATGAACAGACTGTATACTGAATTTATACATCATGTGGTTATCCTACATGGCAATTTGACTAAAAAGTCCATATTTTTCAAAGTCCGATTCTCAATAATATTAAAGGTATATCGCTTTTCATGTTACTAGTAGTTTGTCAAGTATCGTGCTTGCATTCTTCTTCTTCTTCAGGCGGAATTTTGAACCTTTAATTTAATTATTTTGAAGCTTTTTCTTTTTATTATGTTCAATTGTGTACCGAAGAGTGTTTTTACTTTATTTCTTTCATTGTTTCGATATATTTACTTGATTTTTCATGTTATTTTACACTCTCCCAACTTTATCCCATAACAATTAATTAATTCTTATGTAAGTTATTGGATGAGATAAAAAAGTCAGCGTCACGAGCGGGATTCGAACCCATGGCCTTCTGCTAAATACGCCGCTGCTCTACCACTCGAGCTATCGTGACTTCGATCCACTCGGACACCAACCTCCCATCTCAACCCAACCTTTCGCATTTTCCCTCCTTTTTGCCATTTTTCAAATGTCGTGTAATCTATTTGATTCTCGGGGACAAATAAAATGGCCACGGAGAGCTTTAGTGAAAGTATACTTCATTTAAACTTATTAAATTCACTAGTTTTCCTGGTCCGCGTGACCAATTAATATCTTTCAATTAATTAGTTCAGATAAAAAAGTCAGTGTCACGAGCGGGATTCGAACCGACGACTTTCTGCTCAAAACGCCGCTGCTCTAACCACTCGGACACCTACTTCCCATCTCAACCCAACCTTTCGAATTTTCCCTCCTTTTTGCCATTTTTCAATGAATTTTCCCTCCTTTTTATCTCAACCAATACCTTACATGGTGGCACTCTCAACACGGCACACAAGAATGGCACAATTACACTGAAGACAAACACTTTGAACCTGAAGATGATCTCAATAAAGATCGAAACGTTGGCACGATAAAGAAAATGTTTTTCTGAAACCTACATCACACCAGACCGCATCTCACAATTTCTGAATAATTATCGATTAGCGGTCCCTAATCACCATACATTTCTCAAAATCTAGAAACACTGCGAGAATACACGGACCAGGGATGACCATTACAGATAGGGATAAAAGAGGTGTCCAAGATCATTGCTGATCGGACAAGTCTCTGACGGTTATCAGGGCGACCGAGAAAACTACATCATTTCCGTGTTTAATTTCAGAATAAACAAGTCTAAACTATCATTATTTAGTTGTTTTACAATTAAAATGTTTACAAACTATCCCTTGTTTTGTGTCAACTTAGAAACAACAAGATGGGTTTGTCATGGGTTTTCAGGTTTTTCTACAAATAATTACACCTTCGACATTTCTTTACTTGGGGATTTTAATTCTTAGGAACCCTTATATGAAGTATGTTTATTTATTTACAACATTCCGTTCATAAAGTTGGTTCTACTTGCCAGAAAATAAAACGTGGGAGTTCAAAATCTCTCGACAGGGAGGTGTTTAAAACGAAATTGAAATTTAATACACTTCTTATACGAATCTTACGTAAGTAAATTGTTTGTTGAAATTGTCTATTTTGAACCCGAAAATAAGGTATTCACTTTTTTATGTGGGTTCACAATAATGGAAATTCTCTCAATTGTAACGTTTATTACTGTAAAACATAAGAAAACTGATGGTTGTTTGCACCTACTTCTTTCCATTCTTGAAACGATCAATTATAAAAACAATGTCTAAGCGTAGGATTAGAATGTAACATCCGTGCTTCGTGTTAACTAAATTATCACTAAACGTTAGGACTGGTTCTCGTCCAGATTCCACACTTTTTTGTTGGTTGAAAGTGTGGTTTATTTCCTATGACTTCCCTCGCGGTTGTCCGTTTGTCTTCGTGATATTTTGTGCTCATTCGTTTTTATGGGTTTTCACATGGTTTTTCAAGTCGAGCAGTTGGCCGAAACGGCTGCCGCATAGCCTACAGGCGTACAGTTTGTCCCCACGGTGTGTCGTCATGTGTATGTTGAAGTTGGTCTCTTCGTAAGACTTGTAGTCGCACTGCGGGCAGGTGTACATCTTGGCACCGGTGTGCCTGACGATCTGGTGGTTTTTCAAGTTCATCGGTTTGGTACACTTGTAGTTGCATTTCGTGCAGGCGTACGGCTTTTCCCCCGTATGCTTCATTTTGTGGCATTTCAACGCGCTGGACGTGATGCATTTGTAATCGCATTCCGTGCAACCGAACACTTTTTCCCCAGTGTGCGTCTTTGAATGCCTTCTCAAATTGGCACCAGCCGCGCACTTATAGCCGCACTGGTTGCAGACGAATCGTTTCTCTCCTGTGTGGATCCGGTTGTGCCTCCTCAGATCTCCGTTCGTCTTACACCTGTAATCGCATTCCGTACATGCGACAGGCTTTTCTCCGGTATGGCGCATCACGTGGTACTTCAGCGTTGTCGCCGTACTGCATTTGTAATCGCACTCTGTACAGACGAATGAGTTTCCGGTGTGAATGGTCATATGTCGGCGCAGATTACTTTTGTTTTTACAACTAAAATTACATTCGGCGCAGCTGAAAGGTTTTTCCTGAGAGTGGGTTTTAACATGACTCCTAAGCGCTTTTATCGATGCTCCTTTGTAAGAGCATAAAACACAAGAGTATACACTACCTCCCGAACGATTTCCGTTCTCTGAACTTAGAGATTCTAGAGATTTTAAATCTATCTCCTCCTCGTGGGATGTCATGTGTTCCGTGTAATGGTTAACATCTACAAGTTGATATTTACAAACGCTGCAAGCGTATTGATTGTCTGTGGCGTGGACGCGCATGTGGTTCTTCAAGTTGCTTTCCAACACCGTCTTATAATCGCAGTGTTGGCAATTGAGCAATTTGACGTCCGAATGGGTCAGCGCGTGTTTCTTTAATCTCGCTTCTGAGAAACATATAAAGTTACAAAGTTTACAAATCAACGTGTTCTCCTTCTTTTCCGCGACGCAAACGCTCGACGCGCCGTTAGAATTGCTGGGGTACTCACTGGGTTTGGTTTCTTCGGATTTTTCGTTACCTACAAACGCGGGGCTTTTCTGACTGACATCCGTCACTTTGCATCCTGATACTTTTGTTGTCAGTATGTCTTCGCAATTCGAGTTGGTGCTCGATTCCCCGAATAGCGCGACAACTGTGCCCATCTTTGTCTGTCTTTGTGAGTCTGTCAATTTTAAATCGTTCTCCCGATGGACTTTCTATTCTTCGAAGAAACCGTTGACACCTCGTTCATAAAACGGTTTTCCCCCGGGAAAGTTTTATGGCTTCCAAAATTTAAACAACCGATGAGCAAAAAATTCCACGAAGGTTAAAATCATATTGCTGTTCAATGTGTTAACACATGACTCGCCCGTTGGTAATTTTTTCTTATCTGAAAAGAGGAATTTTGTGAAATAGAAGCTTTTTACGTTTCATTAGGGCAGTTATACCATTGGATAAACGTTTACCTCCCCTCAGGAAATCCGTAAATGAATATTAAAATCAAAACTGAGTAACATTTCCCTTATTTCCGTAGTATTTTACAAGTTTTTGTACTTTTCTAGAACAGTAGATCAAATTTAAATTTATTTAATTGTATAAAAGCAAAAACTTTAGAACGTATATTTATTAATTTTCAGTAATAATAATAACGCATTGTTCATATACTACATAAATACTTATTATAGTAAAACTTATCTTTCTCCATGCTAAAGTAGAAGAACTTCTTACAAGAAATGTAAAGAAGAACAAAAACTTTAGAATTCATGTGTTTGGGATCTGGTTTCTGATCAGGTAGAAAAAGAAGTAGACTCTGTGATCACGTGCCAAGCCTTTATAAGACCATCATCAGGGCCTGAATAAATATTACAACATTACATTATTTCATTAATTACAAATTTTTCGGTTTGTTTTAACTTATAGCATCCTATTTCTCATATTGACATTACAGAATTACGAAAAAACCCGACGACATCGACTACGAGGTCTGAAAGCACATGAGGTTGGTTAAGTTGAAATCAAGTCAAATATTTTTCAGTTTTTCTATAATTCATGTAAAACTAGATTATACCGAAAATTTCAATAGTAAATAACTCTTTTTTTAAGGATTACCAAGGATAGTTTAGAATTTATCGCCAGGAGTGAAAAACCACCAGGTAAATTGTAAAACTCGGTACGATCAGGGATGTGGTCTAAATAAAGTTCAAATTTTGCCAAACTTTCGGTGAATGTATTTTGCCCTCTTCATTACACTACAATTGGTACCGATATGTACCCAACAAATATCGCTACCCAGAATCAAGATTTGCTTGTACTTTATTTATTTAGAAATCGTGAGATGCGGTCTGGTGTGATGTAGGTTTCAGAAAAACATTTTCTTTACCGTGCCAACGTTTTGGCCCTCTCGACACGACACGCAAGAATGGAACAATTACACAGAAGAAAAACACTTTGAGCCCTGAAGATGATCTCAATAAAGATCGAAACGTTGGCACGATAAAGAAAATGTTTTTCTGAAACCTACATCACACCAGACCGCATCTCACGATTTCTAAATAAATATCGATTAACGGTCACTAATCACCACACATTTGCTTGTACATTTATCAACAATTTTCAATAATAATAACAATAATCCATTGTTAAAATATTAGTAACGTCAAAAACTCGCAAGCAGTGGGACTTTTTACCAGAAAAATGAACTTAAGAGATTAACACTTTCCGATATTCGCAGACCTCCCGGCTATCGCTGATCTATTTCCCATCCGACAAGAACAAATAAAAACCGAATAGGCCGGTTTCCGAGGTTGATTACAATGTAAACAATAAATCTTCGCCGGGAATGGAAATAAAAACGTGACTTGCACTTGTTGGCAGCGCTTATGATTGATTATCAATGTTCAAAGTGATGTGACGAAGAACGCTTCGTAATTTCTCATTGTACGAAATGTGTAGCTTGTGCTCGCACCCTTTTGGCACCTACGCGGTACGATTCCGAGAAGATCGACACAAGATATTAAACTGATGCCTTTTAAAAAGTGAGATCATTTCAGGATGACTGTAGAAATAACTTAAAAAGCAACACCTTGTCAAAGCTTTCGAACTGCTTAAATTCTCAGAAATTGTTAGCGATTACACGACAAAATTGATTGGTGTTTGTTGACGATATTAGCATAATACAGAATGGAAGGAAAAATTTTGCCAAGTTTTATTAATAAATGTATGGAAAGCCCGTCCCCAAAATTCTATGCACTTTTATATAAATTTTACTTTATAACTTCAACAATTTTTTTACGAGGTTATATGAAGCCTCGGGTGCCGATGTTTTTGAAAAAAAATCCCATTTGTATGTTTGCCGGGTTTGTACGCAGGGCCGCTGGATTCGAACCCGGGACCTTTACCGTATAGTGCGTTGCCAACACCTAAACCTTTTGCGGCCACTGACGCCCCTCGTAACACTGTTTATACAAACGTTACTTAAAATTAGTTATGACTGTAAAGCTCCCTCACCAGTGAAATGTACTTCCATATTTTCTCCGCTTTATGAAAAAACATTGGCTCATAGAAAATCTGCAATCTAACCTAAACCAACTTAACTCGTTCCTAACCCTAACCATAAACTAGCGCGCCCTTAAGCCAGTTCCTTACTTGTTTCTACCCTACATTACCTAATCTAACCTGAACTAACCTAACACATCCCAGACCGTAACCTAACTCGTCCTTAACCCTAATTCTAAGTAACAGTACTTAACCTAACCTGATTCAACCCCATCTCTAACCCTAACCTTAGTCCACCTAACCTATCTCAAAACTAACACTATCCCAACCCATGCTCTTTTCTTGGAAGCGCGAAAATGAAAAAATCGTATATTCTCCCCAAAAACATATGTTTAAATATTCTGTACGTTGTTATTAAATCATATTTGTCCCTAAAAAAACAATTTATGCACATTAACTTTTTACACATAACAAACGTGGGATGTTGTATGTTGTAAATTTTGAACAAACACAGACATCTTGAAAACACCAACAAGGTTAATGTATAAAAAATTCTATGGACATTTAAATAAGATTAAAACTAAATTATACCACTGTACTGAATTAAAATACACGACAAAAATTCGATACAGTGTCAGCCAAGCTTGATCACAATTCAATAATAGTAATTAATACTCGAGTGAGTAATTATAATTATTAATGATAAATTCATGTTTGTGCCCGTAAATAAATTTAACAATAAAGTTGCCTGAAGAATATTGGTGGTGTTCGACCGCAAGTATGCATGCACACACAAAATCTAAGTCATAATACAAGCAATCAAGTTTAATAGTTTATTGTAAAGCAATTCCTGCCAACCCTCGGGTGTCAAATCACTTTACAATATATTTTTAGTAATCATCTCAATTGAGAAACCTTGGGTTATATCGGGATTTGAACCTAGAACAGCTAGCGTGCCAAATACGAGTCGGATCATTTTCAAGTCTTCTCTTCCATGATGAAGTACATAAATTTACATAATATGTAATCAGCTATTTTTTTATGTTTCTTTTTTCTTTTCATGAGACAGTTTACACATTTTGCCTAATAAATCTAATTCTTTGCCAGATGTCAGTAGCTCATTGTAATTGTGTATTTTTTTAAGCTATTACTTCTCGTACACATCGTTCTCCATGTAGTTTATTGTTTGCTTGTTAATCACCTTTAAAATCTATTCAGGGTTTCTAGTAGGTGGCTTATTTTATTCGACCCAAAACTACTTAAATCTTATTTATTGTATTTATGTGTAAATTTATAAATGGATTGAACTCGATAAGAGTCAAATTTATGTAAAAAGGCGTAACATTTACCAATGTCGCAGAACGAGAGTATGCGGACCCAGTTGTGCCAAATCGCCCATTCATGCTCATATTATTATCATTATTATAGGCAAACGTCTAAAGTGAAAATGATTTGAATCATTTAATGACAGCCAGTTTAAAGATTACAGCCGATATTTTCCGCCCGAAATCATGAAATGTTAAACCGACGCCCACTGAAGATGGCCGCTCCCTTCCCATTCCGGGCGCTCCGGAGGACGAATTTATGCAATATTTTCGCTATTGTGTAACGCTCCAATGATCTTAATTACAACTGGCCATTTATAGCTTGGGGAAACTATTGGTCCGTGTATTGTCAATCGACTGATTTCCACTGACACGGAAACTTATTACTATTCATCAATATCAACTGTTGGATATAAAATCGATCATGCTTATTTACCATTACATTATACGCTCAACAATCGGAATAAAGATCTTACAGGACTAAAATTAACTTTCATCTTTGGCCCAGAAGTTCTCGCATAACTTTAATATTCTTAATATTCTAAGATTGCTAAGGAAATGTGTATTCTCGTAATTAGGGTACCAGAGGTGATAGAGATAACCCTCATAGCGAAGACGGATGGGCCAAAGATGTAACAAACCGGACCAACTTTTCTTGCTTAAGAATTCTCTAAATCATCATGAAAACAATAAAAAATATGACATAAACGTGAATGCAAATAATTTGCTTTACATCGTTGAACGTCGACAACAAAAGACTACTGGATTTCAACCAAACGCTCAACCACCCTCTGTATTCAAACAACTCTACCAAAAATGTTGAGATGTCCTAGAGTTCGCAACAGTGACACCCAGAGTGAGTGGAAAAAATTATCTTACGAATCATACTCTTAGTGCCTGTCCTGTTACGGACGCATGTGACCACCACATATTCTCCAGACCAATCAGCCTTCTTCCTTCAATGAAGAAAATCCTTGAAAGACCCCTTTTTCAGCGCTTAATACCCTTCCTAGATACACATAAAATCTTACCTTCTCAACAATTCGGTTTCCGTTCTCATCATTCCACGATCCAATAAGTTTTCAAATTTGTCTACACTATCTCGTCTGCTCTAGAGAAGAGAGTATAATTGGGTGCGTTCTTAGATCAAGCACAGGTTTTTTCATAGAATCTGGCACCTTGTCATGATTTATAAACTTAAACCCTTCCTAACCACTCCTCATTACCTTATCCTGAAATCAACCGAGCTTGTTCGAAGTGAAGTGTGGCAACGAGTTCTCGAAAGTCAGACAGATACAAGACAGCGTCCAAAAAGGAAGCACTCTTAGTCTCACATAATTTATAGTGTTTATCTTCCTGTACATTCTCATACCATTTTAATCACCGACGAGGGCGATAACGCAATTTTGTCCTCTAACTCGAATTCTATCCAAGCTACTTTCAACATTCAATAACACCTTGAGCTTGTCGAAGACCTGTACAAGTTGAGGACAAGACTAAATGAAGGAAAATGGACTCAGTTACTAAATACCAATAACAAAGAGAGACCGATAATCAATCAATTATTTAGGACTATATCTAGACAGCAGACTGACGTAACATCCCAACACAAGACTTAAGAGGCAACAATTTAACACTAAACTTGGACAACTACTTAGATTTCTAAAATCGAAATCCATCTTGTCCGTCATTTACTAACCGTAAACAAGATTTTACTCTGACCCTTTGGACATACGGAGTGACCCGTGGGGTTCTGCAAAGCCGTTCTACATCCGGCGTATCCTACCTTTCCAATCAAAAGTCCTCAAGCAAATCTTAAAGCTCCTTTCTATGTCACTAGCCTCATTATCCATAATGCCAGCCACTTTCCTTTTGTCAACGAACTGAACCAACTGATTGATTCCCGATACTAAAAGTTTCTCACCAACCGCTCGATTCTAACCCTACTGCTCTAGCCCTGTCTACACCTACAGCCTTAATCGATGATGCCTCGAAACATCCTTGCCCTTTAATCCCTCACACTAGTGCCAGCATTGGCTGGTTTCTCACGGCATGTGTCCTCCGGGTGCGGTGATGGCATTAGTGTTAGTGCTGTGACCGCGTGAAAAACCGTTTTGCGATCACGTGTGTAATATGTATAAGGTAAAAAAAATGAAAACAAGAAGAGTTTCCAGTGGGTAGGTTGTTCATTCTTTGTAACTTTTCTTTATTAATTTGCCATGACATTATTACTTGTTACCACATATGGGGTAGTTCTAATATGCATCTTATAAAAAGTTAACCTATTTTTTTGTTTCAGATTAGAAGAAAAACCTTCATTTGAAACAAGGTAAACATTTTTTTTTACTTTATTCTTAATGATTAACTTTGATTTAATTTTAAGCCATTATTCAAACTTTATGATGCAAACTACACCGAATAAGCTTCTTTTATTTGGGATTATTTCAATCCCTAAAATGTCTAAAAATACAATTCGACTGAGCTTAAGCGTGAAGATTAAAGCTAACAGACGGATGCATTGGGAAATTGCCTACGATCAAAATGTTGGAAAAAGTGCTGAATTGACAAAAAGACAGGAAATTGGGCCTTTTGTCAAATTACTAAATAGTTTTTGTGTTATAACAGAAACCGGGCCAAACAGAATAGCATTGCCTTTTACTGGTCCTGAATAATTCTCGAAATTTTGAAAACTGACATCAGCCCAGGGATTTCAAAAAGTTGTCTAACCATAACGGAAAATGGGCTGTTGCACTTTTCTAGAATAACGAGTTTTTTCTAAACTCACCAATTAAAATAAATAAATAAATAAATAACATTTGACATGTGATAGCTTATTATGGGGTCACTTGATTCTATTTGATAATACTTAAATCTAAAATATGTTATACATTGCACAACAAAAAAGCCCATTTGTAAGTATGTCGGGCTCGAATGCAGGGCCGCTGGATTCGAACCCGGGACCTTCACCTCACAGTGATGACCGACGCCCCGCATTTTACTTTAAAGTTAAAGAAAGAAATTCTCGTGGTACGGAGCGAGTGTGGGCGGACCCAATATATTTAGGATATTTTTTGATAATGCCCATCCTAATTTAATCTCCAAAATAAGTTGATGAATAGGAAATAAATTGTCTTTTTCACAATAGGAACTATTCTACCTATAGTGGAAAAGACAGTTTATTTCCTACCCATCAACACATTTAGTTTAATTTTATATAGAAATTATTTCAGTAAAGTATTGACTATCCATTAAAGATATTAATCCAATAGATTCAATTTATATTTTACACGGCAAAATCTGGATAGAGTGAGTATGCAAGATTGCATTATTGATATTTATGGCTCTTGAAATTTTGCATTAGTACAAATTCCTTAATTCCGATAAAGCTCTTGATTACAAAATAGAAAAATACAATTGTATTTTTTTAAGTTCCATAATCTTATTTTTCAAAAGATTTATATATAAGGAAACGGATCATCCTCACACGATTAAGAATAGGCCATGCTAGGTTGACACAGGGGACATTTATAGACCTGTTTGCACATTTTACTTTAAAGTTAAGGAAAGAAATCCTCAACACTTTCAAAAAGTTATCTAACCATATCGGAAAATGCGCTGTTTTGGGTTTCTAGAATAACGATTTTTCCTTCAAGCTCACCAATTAAAATAAATAAATGACAATTGACACGAGATAGCTTATTATGGGGGTCAGTACTCGATTCTATCTGATCTGTGACAATACCAAACTTGTAAACCAGTTTGCTCGATTGTGTCTCATTGAATTGAATGTGGCTGTTGGCTCCATATACAGACCCCTATCATGTTTTATTTTTTAATTAATTAAACTTTTTATGTAAGATTTTTGGTTGAAATGAAAAAAATTAGTGTCACGAGCGGGATTCGAACCCACGACCTTCGGCTCAATACGCCGCTGCTCTAACCACTCGAGCTTTCGTGACTTCGATCCACCCAGACACCAACTCCCCATCTCATCTCGAGTGGTTAGAGCGCGGCGTATTGAACCGAAGTTCGTGGGTTCGAATCCCGCTCGTGACACTAACTTTTTCATTTCAACCAAAATCTTTCATAAAAAGTTTAATTAATGGAAAGAAGTAATTAGGTCAATAGACTACTAAATATAATGAATTTGTTATTTAAATTGCATTTTTAGCGTCAGAGGACCGGATCGTGGTCCGGAGGTTGGGACTTACACGTTGTTACCCTCCAGGCCTATGTTTTATATTATTTTATTAAATCTATTTTTTGTTTTATTCAATCAGTGGGTTTAGGAGAAAAAAGTAAATCGAATGTTTATGATTTGTTAGTATTGTGGCTCCTATAGAGGTCTATGATGTGATAAACCATGTTGTGGTCAGTAAGACGCGATTCGACTGACCGCCATCTTCAGAGTTTTGTCATATCCAGTGATTTCGGTCTAAAAGATTAGCAAAAGGACTGTAATAGCAAAGATAGACCGAAAAATGATCTGAAACGACCAAACTACATGTTTGTTGGTGTTTAGCATATGTTATTGTTTTCTCATCATAGAACTGATTTTACTATTTTGTGATAGAAATCGTCAAAAATACATTTGTTTTTAATTAATCGTATTATTTTTTTAAGAGTCTTATTGCCTTTATGTTAGGCCGTCCTTGGAAGGAGGCGTGGGCCATCTTCTTTTCAAGGGCGAGTAAGGTGTGCCTCATTAACATTAAAGTGAACAGTTGCTAAACCCAATAAACGAGTACAAATTCCAGACAATCTACGGCGCATATTGGCCTCGGGAATCGTTCACTCCTCTGCTTTTTGTTTTGTATCTGCTACGTTAAAACTCGGTCATATTTTGAAACAGATGTCCCAAGAATGCCACCTTCCTTGAATGGAATTCGGGCGAATTTATGGCAAAAAAAGGTATGTTCTCTTTCATTTGCATA